>NC_077244.1:5031617-5345000 GCF_947179165.1 Solanum dulcamara | reverse complement strand
CTCGGCGAGCGAAATGGGAGCAGCCTAAACCGTGAAAACTCGGAAGTCGATGACTATTCATAGCTATTACCTTGACACCAAAGATTGTGAGTCTATATTTGATTAGATTGTGGTAATTTGAGTATCATTGGAGAGGAAAAGCAATGATTTTGGATTGTTCGTGCCTTTTTTTTGATAAGGCAAATGAAATTCTAACATTTGTTAAGTATGTTGAACCTTGTATTTTCTATGTGAGGGGATTAGGGTGTGTTAGGTCATTAGATTGAATTGAATTATATGAGTTGAAGTGTGATAATGGAATCCGAATAGGGGTAATTATCTAAGTGTTGTGAATTACGAGGCATTGGTTTATTGTGTGATTGTGGAATATATAATATCTTATGTGAATATTTATCCTATTTTACTCATTACTTGTGCATATATTATATCTATGATGGCTGCGGAATGATATGAGTGAGGTACTAAATATTGAGACCGAGGTTTCTACCGATCAAGATGATTTGTCGATGTTTCTTCTGGAAGCTGAGGTCTCTTTCGGCGGTCAATGTCTTTTTCAAAAGATATAGGTCGAGATCTCTTTCGACGGTCGAGGTCTCTTCCGACAGATATTGGTCGAGGTCATTTTCGATGGATACATAGTCTATGTGAGGCTCTCATGGGTTTCAGTTAGAGGTGATCAGCGGATATGTATTGTAGGACAAGCATGCGTTGTGATATTTGACATTGCATTTGCATTCATTTGGTTCTGTGATTGATCATGATCTAAGATTATATGTGTTTGCCTGAGTATAGTGGTGAGAATGTATTTGTGTTTTTTATCGTATACTGTCTAGTATTCTAGTGCATTTATGATATAAATTGTATAGATTGGGCTGTTGAGTGCAGGTGTGTAGTTGTAGAGGATTATGGTTGGGATGTCAAGAGTACCCGTATTCCGCATTGCTTTACTTAGGGTTTAGTTTCCATTTTAAGGAGTCCGTGTTATTGGTGCTCACCCTTTGCTTCTACATTTATGTAGGATCTAAGCCCGACACCTCCTACATTTATTACTCCATTGATCAGCCAAGCTTCTGGACGTTTGAGAGGTAGAAGTTTGTCCTATTCGGCAGACTCTCATCGCCCATTACTTTATGTTTTGTTCTACTTGGTAAATGAGACATATATACTTGTATCTTTTCATTTCCGTTGAAATAGTGGCTTGTGCATGTGACACCAAGTCTTGTGTAGTTTAGAATCTAATTTTCGCTTATCCTTGTCTAGATCATTTTAGATTTTACATTTCCACTCTTATTTTTACATACATAGGATTGTTTAGACTCTTATGCTGATCGTCTTGGTGGGTTGGGCAAGTGCCATCACTCCTGAATTTGGATCATGACAAATTGGTATCAGAGCCTCAAGTTCATAGGTCTCACGTGTATAATCCAAGTCTAAGTAGAGTCTCGAGAATTGGTACAGAGATGCCTGTACTTATCTTCGAGAGGCTATGAAAACTGTTAGGAAATACCTTCACTTCTTGATTCTCTATTATGCGTCCTTGATTTGATCTAATTTCTATCATTCCACTCTATCCTCTTTCTTATAGCAATGACTCATGCTTGGTCCTGCGTATGAGCAATTGAGATATCTTCGCTTGGTGTTAGTGTCGGATATGTCATTGAGGCGAAAGTGATATAATTATGGAGAGGATGTGTAGTCAGACTTGGAATAATCTGCACCTCGAAAGGGATGAGTAAGGTTGTGGTTCAATGATATGTTTTGAGGTTATGGAATTGAAAGATGAACAATTTTTAAAAGACTTCATGAACATCTCATTCTGTTTGGTTAGTTATTCAACAACGAATAATAGCATTGGTGTCGCTTATAAGACATCTAAAGTGGTTTGATAATGAAGAATGATATAATTAGGGGAATGAATATATGGTGAGCAATGTGACTTTGAGGACTACAAACTATGAAATTCTTCATAAAAAATATGTTGCATATTGTATTATGATGATAATGTTGCGCCAACATAAATCAGGATTTTATAGAGTGGGTGTATATCAGGAAGGGTTATGATAAGTTTATTGTCGTGATACCTGTGTTTACTTGGTTGAGGTTATGGGTTGTGTTACTTCTGCTATCGATTTAGCCTAAGAAAAGGTGCATATTATTTTCGGTTGGAGACTGAAATGTTTTGGTAATGTATGGAGGTTATGTAATGGGTAGAAATATATAGACCATCTGGGAATGATCTTTCCGATGGGTATGATGTATTTTAGTGGTGGATTTGTCAGGCTCTCATGGTATAGTACTAGTGATATATGGGAACGGTGACATCGGTTGGCAAGTGCGAATATTATCTATTCAGGTGTTATCAGTTGCTTCACCTACTCGAACAATGAAGTTTGATGTTGTATTCATATTTGAGAAACCAACTGGTTGTTACTACGGATGTTGGAGTTAGGCATGGTTTAAAAGAAAAATTATAATGGTGGATCTTTGGTGGGGAATTAATGTGTTTGAATGGTGATGTGTATTTCTAAGATCTAATTGGGGATTGATGAATTCTTTATGAGACAAAAGGAGTGGATTGATATTGAAAGGATAAGCTTATGGGTGGAGAAAGTTCTGTGAAGTATACTTGAGTGAAGGCAAATGAGTGTACCAGCAAGAGAATACATATAGGAATTGGTTAGTTCATGGGATTAGATAGTATAATAAGTTTGAAGTATCACGTGGATGATAAGGTTAACTCGGTGATGATGGAAAGGGTGGATAAGCATGGTAATAGTAGTTCGGGATGTATTCTGATTAGGATGCAACTATGTGGTGATGAGTTTCGGTTAAGGGGATCCAATATGATAATGATGACTTGTGAGTATCTAAGATCTCGGTGTTTCTACCACTTGATGATTAACGTATTTATATAGAAAGTTGTATGACATGTTAGGAACCACTCGAGTAGAATTGAAAAGAGTTTCAACTTATGATGGGGGAATTAGTGGAATGTAGTTTAACCTTCAAAATGAGGCAAGGGCAATAATACTTACTTTGATTGTAGAGTTCAAGAATTTATTTTAAGGGATGTTGGAAAGTTGGGTTCAGGAACACATGGCTTCTTCTCTCTTAATCTGGTTATGGGAATAGTATTTAGGGTTCATCATTCGAGTTGAGCGTGCTTCGAGAGTAGAGCTTATGGACATTCAGCTCTAGCGTTGTGGTAAGTTTTATAGTGGTCTCGAGTCGAACAACTAGCATGATTTGGGTTTCCAATGAAGGACAAGGTAAGATCGATTTAAGGTGTTTGATGGTAAGCTAAGGCATGTGTTTGTTGGAAATCTTCAATATATGGACTAATATTGATTGATATGGAAATTGGTTTACACTATTTGAATGGGGAAAAAATCAAGTTTTGCATCATAAGTCTACATTCATGGTGGTTGGTTTTTGTGAAGGTACAAATTTGTATTGTAAGGAAGGATTGCTGGTGTTGATTATTGAGCATGTGGAAGAACTGTTGCATAGTTTGAGTTGTGGAGTTTATTACTTTCGATTGTAAAAGAGTTCGATGAATTCTTTATTTGAGAAGTTTGATTTAAGATAAAAGGTAACATGATGCGGATGTCTTGCCAAGAAATAGTGATGATAAATGATTTAAGGAAAGTAACACGAGTCTGATGCATTAAAGAGTTCAAGCATTTGGTATTAGGTCATATGTTCATAGTATACAGAGTTATCGGGGTGAGGAAGGGTTACTAAAGTGTGGCATGATGTATATGATGGCTGAATAGTAGTTGAATTTGGGTAAGTGTAAGATTGGATGAAATTGATATTGTTCATGATTCAATAATTTTATCTTAATAGAAACATACTCTGAGATTTGAAATTTGGAGTTTTAATAATTGGTTGAGACCCGTACCTATCATGGGATGCTTACATGGGAAGAAAGAGGTCCCTAGTAACTAGCCGGTGTGACTATGATATTTTAGTAGTATTGGTAGTGTAAGCTTCACTGGAGTATTGTAGAGAGTATGAGAAAGTTGATAAATTGAGTGTGTCTACTATTGTTATTAGACCAGGCGAGCTGATTGTGGAGTCAAGCGAATGGGAATGTGTGTTATCGACACTATAGAAGGAATATCTTGTGATATTCGACTTCGATTTCGTATATTCTTGTGTGACCACCTACCTTGTTTCAGACAGGGTTTAGTGTATAATTCTCTGTCTATGATTCAAGAAGTGTTTTCACTTCCATGTATGGATTCCTAGTGGTGGATCGAATGTACCAATCCATGACCTTTTGGGTAGGGTAAGATTTTGATGCAAGTTTGGTTATTTTAGATGTGGCGGATTTGGTTTTGCCTTGTGGTAGTTGAAGGTTTTCAGAAATTCTACAAGTGTCATCTTGCTTAAGAGAACTTATAGAAGAGCTACCTTATATATTGCAGTTTCTCGACAGTCTTTGTTTTTACCTGGTTATTGAGAACATGTTCAGCTAGGTGTGATTTGATACTTGTAGGACCATTAGGCCTAGTTCTTTCATTTGGGAATTGACTATAATTACAACTACTGTTCCATGATTTTCAGCGGCGTTATTAGAGGTTTTGTATGCTTAGAGTTACTGTTCATCAGGTGGTTACTTGATTATCTCCTTCTTTGGATCAAATTAGTTGGGTTCTCCCTTGATGAGTATGCATTGTCGAAAGATCAAGGGTTTGCCACTAAAGCTCGTGGAAGGATTAGGTTAAGAAAAAGGAAATTTAACTAAGATTAGTGATGGGTGTGTGCATTATGCATGTTTGGTGGTTGGTTCTATATTCACTTTGGGATTTAGTAGGTAGTAGGTAAGAATCTTCTCATGGTTATGTGAGAAAAGGGTTCATTCCGATGGTTGTGTTGTGATTTAGGGAGTTTCGGTTCAGGTTAGTTTCATGGACTAGTCTGTGGCTTGGTAATCACTCCTGGGTTGTAGATGTTCAATTTTGATTCCGAAGTTCAGTTTTGATAGTTGATCCTGATGATATGTTCTAAGAATGGGTTTAATTAGAAAATACAAATAACAAACTTGGAGGTTATGCCTCGGGCTCTTGGTAGCATCGAGTACCCTTGTTTCTTTAACTTTATGTTCGAGGATGAACATGGGTTTTAGTAGTGGATGATGTAATGACCCTGAAGGTCATTTTTGATATTTTCGACAAAATTATGATTTTATCCCTCCCGTTGATTTCCTCAAGTCACTTTTAGTTGGGTTTGAAAGTTGGTTTTTCAAAATCTTGTGAAAAGTTGAGGTTTTGCTTGAGAAATGGGTTTAAAGGCTTAAGTTGTCAAATTTTGAGTTTTGAAGTCATTTGGAGTTCTGAGTCTCGAAATGAAATTCTGTCAATTCCATCAGTTCCAAAATGTGGAAATTGATCTAGGAGAGTTGTCGGAATCAAATTTGGAGTTGAAACATGGAATTTAGGTTTGAAGTTGGAAATTGAGTTAAATTTTCATCCAAGTTTGACTTTGGTCAACAATTGAGGTTCCGACAGATTGTGGTTGGGATGTCAGGAGTACCCGACTCCCGAAAGAGGCCTCGACTAATATCTGTCGGAAAAGACCTCGGCCACCGGAAGACACCTCGACAAATCACCTCAATCGGTAGAAACCTCGGTCCTAATATCCAGTACCTCACTCATATCATTCCGCAGTCATCACAGATATAAGATATGCACAAGTAATGAGTGAAACAGGATAAATATTAACATAAGATGTCATATATTCCACAATGACACAATAGACCAATGCCTCTTAATTCACAAAACTTAGACAATTACCCCTATTCGGATTCCACTATCACACTTCAACTCATATAATGCAATTCAATCTAATGACCCAACACACCCTAGTCCCCTCACATAGGAAAATACAAGGTCCAACATGCTTAATAAAGGTTAGAATTTCACTTGCCTTAGCAAAATAAAAGTCACGAACAATTCGAAATCACCGCTTTTACTCTTCGATGATACTCCAAATCACCACAATCTAATCAAATATAGACTCACAATCACATTTTGAATCTATTGACACTAAAATCAAGAAATTTGGGTGAAAGGGGTAAAATAGTCAAAAATCTCATATCAGAAAACAATCCCGAAATCTGTATTTTTAGATGAAAATGTTCCTCAAGTAATTAGGAACCCACTGGTGAAATCCGTTTCAAAAACGAGGTCAAAATGAGTTCAAAATCTCCATTTCTCTTTCAAAAAATCATGTTCAAGAAAACCCAAATTCTCCAACTTGAAATCCACAATTTGAAGTTAAAATACGAAATTATTCAATGGAAATCAGGGAAAAGTGTTAGAAATACATTACCCAATAGTTTTTTCGTGAAAAATTTCAAAGTAATTGCCTAAAACGAGCTTGGGAATGTTGAAAATGGTGAAAATACCATAAACCTCGCCTAAACCCTCTCATATGTCATTTAAGCGACTGGAAATTCGCATTAGCGGAGGTTCGTTTTCGAGAATCTAGTTCACTTTTGCGAACCCCTTCTAAGTGATTCCCTTCACTAAGGCGGAGGTTCTCTTTTGAGAACCTCGTTCGCTTAAGCGGTCCATGCACCAGCACCAAAAAAAGACTGAATACAACACCAGAAAATCTACAACTTATATTTTCACTAAAAGAGCCGTAAATCCCTCATACGAAGCGAAATGACCCGATTCTTTTTTCTAAATGTCTTAAATAATGATATGGACCTTCTCCTTCAATCGAAACTCAGTTTTTGAACTCGTTTGCCTAGAAAAATATCATTTCTGCTCGATAAACAATTATTTCTTATTTTGCGATAAAAGTCCAATCTCGGCTTAGCGAAAATGCAACAAACTTTGCAGATAAGTCCTATAACTCATGCTCAAAATTTTAGAAGTTTCCGAATAATTTTTTGATCTTTAAAACTAATAATGAACCTTTTAGTTGCCACAATTTGCTGAAACAGCGCCAACGCACCCAAGAAGCTTAAAAACTCACACGGAACTTTCCGAACATAAACAAAATATGCTACTAGCTTGGAAATGATATTTCAAACTCAATGGAACCGACGGAATTTAAATTCGAGATCTTCTTGATCCAGAACTCAAAAAGTCGCAGCTAAACCAACTTAGGCTTCCAAAATACCAAAACGAGCTCGGTACTTTCAAAAATTACAATGAAGTTCTTTCTAGCATTAAAATCACCTCCAGAAACCATTGGAACAATCAGAAATTCAATTTCAGCACCCGATCCTCAATTGTTGACCAAAGTCAATCTTGGATGAAAATTTAACTCAATTTCCAACTTCGAACCTAAATTCCACGTTTCAACTCCAAATCTGATTCCGACAACTCTCCTTGATCAATTTCCACATTTCGGAACTGATGGAACCGACGAAATTCAATTTCGAGACTCGAAACTCAAAATTTGACAACTTAAGCCTTTAAAACCCATTTCTCAAGCAAAACCTCAACTTTTCACAAGATTTCCAAAAACCAACTTTCAAACCCAACTAAAAGTGACTTGGGGAAACCAACGGGAGGGGTAAAATGGTAAATTTTGTTGAAAATGTCAAAAATGACCTTTAGGGTCATTACCATTTTAAAGTTCTTTGGTATTTATGGTAAATTGATAATCATATTTTTCAACTTTCACTTACATATATTCATATAATCACTACAGAAAAGTGGGAAAATTGACTTTTGAGGTCGGCATTCCCAAAAAAATTAACCAAAAATGAACTTTCTAGCCGAGATCGGAAAAATGGTTTTTCAATACGGACCTCTGTCGATCGGTTTTAATTTTAAATCCAAATATGACCAATTTAGTTTTATTGTATTTTCTTAACTTCCATAGGTCGGTTTAAAATAATTATTTCTTATTATTTTCAACATTTTCATCCTCAAAAAGTCGGTTATATAATAAATATTAAATTTATATTATATTAATATCGACCTCAAAAGTCAATATTATTTAACTATATTTTTATTCTATTTTTCTGATTTCTAGGAAAAATAATATATTGAAAATATAATATATCGACCATCGAACATCGGTTTAATTTTTTTTTGAGAATTCGGCCTCCGAAAGTTAGTATTATTTTATTTTTTGAGATTTCGACCTTAGGAGTCGATATTATTTAATTTTCGTATATTTTTTATTTTATGAGATTCTGACCTTTAGTGGTCGGTATTATTTAATTTTTAATTTTTAATTTTTCTAAGATTTCAAACTCCAAAAGTTGACATTATTTAATTTTCTCAGATTCCGATCTCCAAAGTCGATATTATTTAGTTTATTTTATTTTATTTTTCATAGATTCCAACCTTAGGAGGTCGATATTATTTAATTTTCATTTTTATTATTTTTTGAGATTCCAACCTCTAAAAGTAGGCATTACATAATTTTCATTTTTAAAATTTTTGAGATTCCGAGCTTTGGAGGTAAGTTGTACATCAATTTTTTGCAATAAATTGGCAGCAAATTTCTGCAATTTGTATTACCCATCTGCATATTCAATACAATAATATACCTATTCTACCAAACCATCTCAAAGAGCTGCCAACACAATATATGTCTACATTGAAGTAACACTACTTTAAAATAAATTTAAACTCATTCAAATTAAACATAAAATCATTCAAATTGAACTAAATTTCGATCAAACAATTTTTTGACTCGATTTGTAATACTACTCAATGAGTATAACCTCATAAAATCAATGTATTTCATACATCTCCGATGAATTATCGTTTACCATATGCCTACGACATGATTACTACATGAGACATCCATTGAAGTTTGAGTGTACATACCTCGATAGAACTTATTTTGTACAATACTTCATGAGCATATATGTATTATCTCCTAAAATAAATGAATGTTTGGTGTTCTATTATCTATTTCATTAAACGAGATAAGACATTCAAGGTTCAGAGATAACTAGTATATATAAACTTGATTTGTTATGACATTTCTACATGTTATCACCTTACATTTCATACTCAAAATGGATTATCAATTAGCTCTTGACCACTAAATCATTAAACGATACATAAGTTCATGGTCTGACGACAAACTGATAGAATTTGTTATTGTCACGACCCAATTTCTCAAGTTATGATGGCACCTACTACATCCTACCAGTAGGTAAGCCTAAACCATAACCCGTAGCCAGAGAAAATGGGCTATCACACGGCAGTGAAGAATACGTAAGATAACAATAATAATAACAATAATAGGAAAGAGAAAGAGTGTAACACCCCAGATTTTTTTTTGCCAAAACTCAAGCCATTCTTCATGTGCGTGTAGGATCGAACTCGGTGACTCCTAGTTGTATATATGAGTTAGGATCAATTCCTAAGTATTTGAAGTGTATTAGATGTAATTTAGGGTCATAAGGTATCCCTAGAACAAAGTCTAGTCCAAAGAATTCATTTCGCCTAAGTTTCTGAATGAGTTCGTATAAGGGTAAACTTCAAACGACCATAACTCCTAGAATACAATGAATTGGGTGGCCCATGACCTATTAAATTAAAGGTCTTTGAATCTTTTTTCCAACTCTACTAAGATTGCATTTTTCCGAGTTCGAAGTCAAAATTTATAATTGGTCGAACAGAGAGGTCCGCGATAGGTCCGCGTCACGGACCTAAAGCGAACTTTGACAAATTTTTCAGATTTCACTTTTTTGACGAACAAAAAGGTGCGCGACACGTCCGCGTCGTGGACTTGTCCAGTTTTCTAGATTTTAGAGGGGTATTTAGGGAAAATTACCTAATACCTATTTATAATACTTGGACGCATTTTGGACCATATTTTTCAGTCTTTTGCCTCTCCAAAGAACCCTAATCTTCATCCCTTTTCTCTCTCAAATTATCTCCAACAAGATTTGCCCTCAAAACTCAAGGATTCAAGCTTTCCATTGAAGACCTAACATAAAGGTTTCTTCAACATCTACTCTAAGGTATGTAAGGCTAACCTAAAATATGGATTGAGTTCTTCCATATGTCCATTGATGTGTTGGATAGGAGTTGTGAAGAATTTGAACCTTCTAGGAAGATTTTCCTTGAAATTTACCTAAACCCTAGAATATTGTCGTATGCTAGAAATTGATGGATGATTTTAATGACTTGAGTTACTAAATAGTTATCTTTCATATTATTGACTACAAATGGATCTTTGCATATAAATTAATATGTATTGATGGTATTCTTGAGTTGAGTTTTGTTGAGAGTATGGATTCATGTTTCCTTCACATGAACCCAAGATGAGATTTCTTTTTTGGTCATAATTTATCTTGAGTTTGAGATTGATGGTTTGGGTATATGTGTTGATTGGAATGAGAAGAATGAATTGGAATAGTTATGAATGTGAATGGCATAAAAAGAATTAAAATATTGGTAGAGCTAGAATGTCACTTTTGTTTCTATAAATGGATGTAGAATTAAATAAGGATTTTGGAGTTGATGTTTGATGATGATGTTTGATGATGATGTAAATGATGATATTTGATGATGATGCGATGATGATGTTTGATGATGATGTGAATGATGATACTTGATGATGATGTGAATGATGATGCTATGTTGATGAGGATGTTGTGTGATGAAGTAGATTGGAGTCTAATGTAATTATGTGATATATGATTTGCATAATTTGATTGATTGGAGTCTTATGAGCATTTTGAAAATAAATGATCTCTTCAGAAGGAGTTTTAAATAAATGATTGTGAGCATTTTTACACAAACTATTTATACGCTATTTTGAGTTTTAAAGAATGATTATTTCCATCTATGATTTTAAAAAAGAGTTTAAGCATGAGTTGAGTTTGAGAAGTCTTTTAATTATTTTTGAACATGAGTATTTTGAGTATAAATGAGTTGAGAATTTTTACTTTAAAAATGCTGATTTTTGAGATTGAGTTGAGATTGTATAAATTTTAAAGAGAAGAGTTTGATGATTTGAGATGAGTCGATTTGAAAGAAGGTCCAAGGAGGCCAGATTTGATTGAGTTTTGAAAAGAGTCCAATGAGACTAAATGAGTTAATTTGAAAAGAGTCCAATGAGACTAAATGAGTATTTTGAGTATTTTACTCACTTGATAGATATGAGCATATTGACTCTTGGGAGGAGTATCGAGCACCGAATTGGGTAAGAGTATAGTCCCTACTCGAACCAATAAACTATGTCGCCAAATATAAGAGGGGATTGAACCGTTAAAGTTGGATGTTTCCTATTTTATTATCCTGACATGATAGGACTTGATTGGTTATGGATCCATGATTGGTTGATCGTTCATACCCTGGCAAAGTATGGACGGACGTGGCAACAACGTCGGATTGTTGTACTATCACTCGCTCATATGGTGATAGTTGTCGATTAGAGAAACTCCTAATTGAATGGATGGTGCTTGATATGATTGGTTTGATGGTGATTGTAGATGATTGAGTTGAATTGTAAAACATTGCGTAATTTAATTTTCATATTTATGGAGTTGAGTCCTTTGAGTTGATTATTGAGTTGATGGTATATGATTGGATCGGATTAGACGATATGTGATTGGATTGGATTAGATGAATTGTGATTGGATTGAATAGAATGGTATGTGACTAGATTGGATTTGATTATTGAGTTCAATGTTGAGTTGATTGTATATAATCGGATTGGGTTAGATGAATTGTGATTAGATTGGATTGGATTGGATTGTACATGATTGAAAGGGATCGAATTATAAATGATTTGATTGGACTGTATTATACATAATTGGATTGTATTGTATGGTATATGATTGGTCTCTGTCTAAACTATATTCTTACTTTAGACTTATGACGCCTTATTTGAGTCTCTCTTATCTTTCTGATTTGAGATATTTGGACCGATGTTATTCTTCCTTGAGGTATGTTCCATTCTGCCATATTACTTACTCATACATTCCATGTACTGACGTCCATTTGGACCTGGATCATTTCATGTTGCAGAGACAAGTTTAAGAGATCGTCAATAGGAGTATCATTGGGGATCTATTCGCACTCAGCGTATTGGTGAGTCCTCCCCTACATTCGGAGGACACCGCTTATGTATTCTTGCATCGAGTTAGCCCTTTTTATTTTGATTTAAGGTAGCCATGGACATGTCATTGGCACCAATTCGATAGTATCAATAGAGGCTTCATAGACTATATAGTGATGGATCGATCGAGTATTTCTTTCCTTGAATTATTCTTGTCAAACTATTTTTAAATGACAAATATTGGAGTTGAATTATTGGCCCATGGCCTTTATTCTTTGAGTTAGATTGATGATTTGAGTTGCCCACTGGCTATTCTCCTTATTTTAAGTCTTCCGCTGATTGAATAGATGAACGGATGTCTGATTAGGCTATATGGTTTTCTTGGGAGCCAGAAATGGTTTTTGAGTGCCGGTTACGTCTAGGTTACCCTCTCAAGGCGTGACAAAGAGTCAAATCAATACAAAAAATAAACCCCCAAGACTTGGTATCAGTCGGCAGTTGAGATTCTAGTTAGAACAAGAGTACATGCTTATACAAATAAAGAGATAAGTACAGATTGTCTCTAAAACAAAATAAATACTAGCCCTATCTAGTATGGAGGGAGATAGGCAACTCTAAATGCCAGGAGCTCACCTAGTCTCTATATCCCAAGAGCTTCTCCTCATGAGATCCAAATCAGCAATAAGAAGTTGTACTATGATATGTAGGGTACAGAAGTGTAATATGAGTACCAACAAATAGCACTCATTACGCATAGGCAAACTGAGCTCTAAGGATAAAAATAAGCATAATAGGCATGTAAGACAAGAGCATATATCACAAGTAACAGAAACCACAGGAAACTCATAATAAGAAACAAAATGGAAGCACTGAAAGAGAGTAAAGAAAGCATGTAAAAGAAGTAAAGAATGAACCTGGATGTGCTAGCCCATCAACCTATACACGACAAGCCCTACTAAGGGAGACAACTAGCCAGAACCATACCAGCAGAAATAATCACAAAAGCACATAAATGCTAATAAGGCTATTCAAAACATGACCTGCATAAAAAGAGTCAAATAAGAGAAACAGGGGTACTACCCGCCTTCAAACAAAATAACCACCCTTCGCACTGCCACAAGTACACAAATAGCCAAGCAAAATCATACTGAGCCCCATATGCCCCGCAGGTTCATGATCACAAACTAAAACATGTACGGCCTTCATAAGATCAACAAGTCCACACTCAATTATTCTGGTGATAGGCAATGCATATGAATGAGAGTAATGCAATAAAAATCAGTAGTGTCATAGTACCAAGATATATATACCTACCCCTCAGTCCTGGCCAGTGAGGTAGAAACCATGTAGTACCTCCCTCTTCCTGTTCAGTGGGTCACACTATGGGTGTCCATTAGTCGGTTCGGTTCGGTTTTATGTATTATTGGTTCGATTTATTGAATTTTGGTTTTTAAATACGCTAAAATAATAACAAACTAATAAGATATTCTTTATCGGTTTTTGGTTTGTCAATTTTTGGTCAGTTACGGTTTGGTTTTTGGTTTACCCGATAAGAAAATGGTCATAAAATAAATATATGACTTCTCACTTCTCTAACAATTTGGCGCGATGCAGTGAAATAAGCAAATCAACTGTAAATTCTTTGATATAGTGAAACAAGAAAGATAATGAGAATACATCAATAAGAGCAGATGTAGTACGAAGTCTACATCAATTAAATGTTACATCCAAAACATAATATGGAATTTTTTATGTTAATCAAATTACAGATGTTTACAAACTTGCAAAAGCTACAATTACAAACTAATCTTTATGTTTTGAGAAAAGAGTAAAGACTAAAGTGGTGTGAAGTAGCACTATAAAATGGGTAGACTGTGTAGAGTAGTAATATAGACATATAGTGTCTAGTTAGGTTAATATTTAATATTTATGAAGGGTAAAGTAGTAAATTACTACTATCTTAATGGGATATCGGTTTACCCAATAGCCCAATACTAAAACTCAAACTAAACCAATAACCTGGTAAATTTTTTTTATAAAACCATTAAAAACCCATTAACCTAGTAACCCACTAGAAATAACCCAATAATATTTTTTCAGTTCAGTTTATCGGTCGATTCGGGTTTTGCACACCACTAGGTCACACAGATAGAGGAATCCATGGGGGACTCGAGAGTGTCCATATATACTGGTCTGGTCCCAATCTAGGACTTTCCGCTCTATTAGTGTGACTGGAGATCATCAATATGAACCATCAGCAATATAAACCAATAGCATGGAAAAGGTAGGATTTCTCCTCGACCGGTCAAGTAAAAAGGAGAGTACATCATTGATGTCTCTAATAGTGCCACATAGAAAAGGAGCACATCATCGACACCTCGTAATTATCCATAGTATGTTTATCAAGAAAATAGCCAGGTGGTATGGCTCCCATTTAAAGATAAGTTTAGTAGTAAAAAGGGAAACAACCCTGTTTCCTCAAAAAGTGATGGTAAAATCAATGCATGCCCGGGATTGTACCACAAAACACGAGTAAATGAGAAACCAATGCAATACATGCCATCACCACCATCCAAACAACTCAAGCAAATAGAAACACATACACAGCAAGCACCTCACTCCTAAAGTACAAAATCTAAATTGGAATCCAATTAATCCTCGATCAAGGAATCGGGCCCAAAATACTCCAACCGTCTCACAACAATAGCATAAAAAGGCACATATCTACTTGGGAAATAAAAGAAATTGTAACGAGGCAACATACGAACGAGTAACTTAAGAACCTTAACATCTACCTAAAGATAACATTCCAAGGACCAAACTACCACTAACTCCATCAAATGGCAATAGTATGGATTGAAGGATCCAAGTTCTAACCATTTGATGAGGATTACATCGCATTCTATAGGCCTAAGCGGGGCCAAACCTCACAATTCTTGGCACAACCTCACAGTCCCCGCACTAGCGAAGGCACCAAACCCAAAAAGTTCTCACAATAAGCCACTATAATAGCCAAGGATCAACTAACACCCATTCTAAGATACTAATCACACCAGCTAATAATAAGCTTGGAACAACCATCCCAAAGGAATTAAAAAACACTAGACTAAGGCATAAGAGGAGGATTACCAACCGAAACTAAGGATTTCCCAATACTAACTAGCTCAAAGCTCAAACGGAAATTAAGAAATAGGGTAAGGAAAGAAAATCCTAAATCCGCCACATATAACCCTAACTCACATGCAAAATATGTTAAATGATATCTTATTAAGCACAATCTAAAACAAGTAGATCGTAGCCTACCTCGAAGCCGAACATGCACATTCCAAAGTCTACGAATCCAAAGATTTTCTTCCCAAACCACCTCTAATTTGTCGCCACACTATCAAAATAATGATCACCTCGTCAATACGAATGTTTTGACACCAAAATTATATTTTTCGGAGATGAATCCAAAATTAGGTGTAAAATGAGATTATGGGACCCACTATAGGAATCCCATAATCTACTTCGTGAAAAGTACTAAATATGTCTAGGAACTCGCTCCCCAAAAATAGGCACAAGTCGAGCTTGAAATCAAGCTAAAACAGTTCAAGAATAAAATCACCATTAAATCCCTCAAGTAAAGCTTGGGCAGCCCCTATCGGATAGAAATTACCTTCGCACAATGCTTTCTCCACTTCCCCAAATACTCCAACACGTAGTCACAAACATATTAGATTTCAAATCACCCAAAATGGAGCTCCAGAACTCAAGTTACGGAGGTTGAAGTTGGAGAAGAAGACCAAAAATAGTTTGGTCTATATAAAGGGACGAGCCAATGACCATCGCGAATGCGGGCCCCAAGGCCATAATTGTGGAGGTCAACAGGGTATGGTTGACCCAAATCCTCCTGCATGGATGTGGAGGGTCTCCCTCGAATGCGTAGGGTCAAGGTGACTCCTCTACACGATCGTGGAGACCTAACCACGAATGCAATAAACAATGCACACTGCCGACCTCGGGCTAAGATTCAATCACCTCTATACTGGTGGCGGAGCCTCTTACCGCTACCTCCATAAGTCCCAATACATGCGTGCTCCATGGACCTCGCAAAACTCACCACCTGGGAAAAAAGTAGATCCAACTACTATCAAGTGCTCCAACATTAAATGGAGAGGCAAGCTCAATCCACCAATAAACCCCTAAATCAACTTTTGCTCGGTAAGAAATAAGGTGGTACTCTATTCGACCCACTCAAGAAACCCACTCATATATTCAAAAACCAACGAAGAACCTTTTTGAAGACCTACAGATCAAACTCTAGTTTGAGAACCACTTTATGCACATAGAGCCACACTTATCAACGACGTATCCTCAAATAGACTCGGAGTCTCCAACAAGGAACCCTGAGGAGTCATAGTTACCACTAACTCTATCAAAACATGGGCTGCCTTCTAATCCCCTGGATGCAATTGTATATCACCGATGTCCCAGCCAAGTATCGAAGCCCTGATGATATGGGTAGGCATCCCATATGTGTCCATCAAAACTTTGTGCTATCAATCTAACAAAGAGCTGGTTCAAAGAAGCATTTTAGAAACAAAGGCACACGATAAGGAGTCAAGAATGGAATTTTCTAAGAATGCGCTATAGCCTTCCAAAGATAGGATACGGATGTCTCTGTATTTATTCGCAGGACTCTACTAGGCATTAGATCTCATACATTAGATACCAGCGAACCTAGAGCTCTAATACCAATATGTCACATCCCGATTTCTCAGGTC
Source organism: Solanum dulcamara (assembly GCF_947179165.1). Taxonomy (NCBI): domain Eukaryota; kingdom Viridiplantae; phylum Streptophyta; class Magnoliopsida; order Solanales; family Solanaceae; genus Solanum; species Solanum dulcamara. The sequence goes on along the minus strand of NC_077244.1, from coordinate 5,328,231 downwards.
ATGATGACACCTATTATATCCCACCAATAGGTAAGCCTAACCCATAACCCGGAGCCAGAGATAACGGGCTATCACAAGGCAATGAAGAATGCAGAATATAGCAATAATAATAACAAATATAGAAAAGAGAAAGAGTCAAACCAATACAGAAAATAAACCCCCAAGACCTGGTATCAGTCGGTAGTCGAGCTTCTAGTCAGAACAAAAGTACAAGCTTATACAAAACAAGATATAAGTACAGATTGTCTCTAAAACAAAATAAAGTCTAGCTCTATCCACTATGGAGGGAGATAGGCAACTCTGAACACCAGGAGCTGAACTAGTCTCCAAATCCCAAGAGCTTCTCTGCACAAGATTCAAATCAGCAATGAGAACCCATACTATGATCTGTAGGGTGCAGAAGTGTAGTCTGAGTACCAATAAGTGGCACTCATTATGCATAGGCCGACTAAGCTCTAAAGATAAAAATAAGCATAATAGGCATGTAAGACAAGAGCATACATCACAAGTAACAAAGAAACCACAAGAAACTCATAATAAGAAAGAAACTGGAAGCACAAAAAGAGAGTAAAAGAAGCAAGTAAAATAAGTAAAGAACGAACCTGGATGTGCTAGCCCATTAACCTATACATGAAAAGCCCTACTAAGGGAGACAACTATCCAAAACCATACTAGTGAAAATAATCACAACAGCACGTAAATGCTAATAAGTCTATTCAAAACATGACCTGCATAAAAAGAGTTAAATAGGAGAAACAGTGGCACTACCCACCTTCAAACAAAAGAACCACCCTTCGCACTGCCATAAGTATACAAATAGCCAAACAAAACCTTACCAAGCCTCATTTGCCCGGAAGGTACATAATCACAAACTAAAACCTGTACGGCCTCCATAAGATCAACAGGTCCACACTCAATTATGCTGGTGATAGGCAATGTATATAAATGAGAGTAATGCAATAAAAATCAGTAGCCATAGTACCAAGATATATATACCTACCCCTCAGTCCCGGCCTATGAGGTAGGACCCATGTTGCACCTCTCTCTTTCTATTCGGACAAAGGAATTAATGGGGGACTTGGAAGTGTCCATATATACCTGCCTGGTTCTGATATAGGACTTTTTGCTCCGTCAGTATGAGTGGAGATCATCAATATGAACCATCATCAATATAAACTAATAGCATGGAAAAAGTTAATTTTCTCCTCGACCGGTCAAGTAAAAAGAAGAGTACATCTCAGATGTTTTTAATAGTGTCAAGTACAAAAGGAGCATGTGCTCAACACCACGTAAATATCCATAATTAGTTTATCAAAAAAAGATCCAGGTGGTACGACTCCCGTTAAAAGATAAGTTTAGTATTAAAAAGGGCAACAACCCTATTTTCTCAAAAAATAATGGTAAAACCAATGCATGCCCAGGATCGTACCATAAAACACGTGTAACTGAGAAACCAATGTAGTGCATGCCATCGACATCACCATCATCCAAACAACTCAAGCAAATAGTAACACAAAATACACAGCAAGTACCTTACTCCCAAAGTATAGAAACTAACCTGGAATTCAGCTAATCCTCGATCAAGACCTTGAGACTAAAATACTCCAACCATCTCACAACAATAGCATAAAAAGGCACATCTCTACTCAGGCAATGAAAGGAATTGTAACGAGGCAACGGACGAATGAGTAACTTTAGAACCTCAACATCTACCTAAAGATAACATTCAAAGGACCAAACTACCACTAACTCCATCCTATGGAAATAATATGCATCGAAGGATCCAAGTTCTAACCATCTGATGAGGATTACATCGCATCCATAGGCCTAAGCGTGGCCAAAGCTCATAATTCCCTGCACAACCTCACGGTCCTCGCACTAGCGAAGGCACCAAACCCAAAAAGTTCTCACAATAAGAAACTATAATAGCTAAGGATCAACTAATAGCCATTCTAAGATACTAATCACACCATCTAATAATAAGCATCGAACAACCACCCCAACGAAATTTAACAACACTAGACTAAGGTATAAGAAGGGGATTACCAACCGCAACTAAGGATTTCCAGTACTAACTAGCCCAAAGCTCAAACGGAAATCAAGAAATAGGGGTAAGGAAAGAAAATCTGAAACCCACCACACACAACCCTAACTCACATGCGAAATATACTAAATGATATCTTATGAAGAACAATCTAAAATAAGTAGATCGTAGCCTACCTCGAAGCTGAACACGCACACTCCAAAGTCTACAAATCCAAAGATTTTTTTCCCAAACTGCCTCTAATTTGTCTCTACGCTATCAAAATAATGAACACCTCATCAATACGAACGTTTTGACAATAAAATCACATTTTTTGGAGATGGGCCCAAAATTGGGTCTAAAATGGAATTGTGGAACCCATGATGAGAATCCTAAAATCGTCTCTGTGAAAAGGTCCTAAATAGGTCCAGGAACTCGTACCCCAAAAAGGATGCAAACCGAGCTTGAAATCGAGCTAAAATAATTCAAGAATAAAATCACCAATAAAGCCCTAAAGTAAAGCTTGGACAGCCCCTATCGGGAAGAAATTACATCTGCACAATGCTTTCCACACTTCTCCGAACACCCCAACACGTATCCACGAACTTCTCGAACATGCTGAGCTTTGAATCACCCAAAATGGAGTTCTAGAACTCAAGTTATGGAGGTTTGAAGTTAGAGAAGAAAACCAAAAATGGGTTTGGTCTATATAAAGGGACCAGCCAATGACCATCACGAATGCGGGCCCCAAGGCGCGATGCGGAGTTCAACGGGGTATAGTAGACCCAAATCCTCCTTCGCAAACACGAAGGGTACGCAATGAACAAGGCACATGGCCTTCGCAAACATTGCAGCACCTTTACGAATGCGAAGGCCAAGATAAGTGTCCTCCACAAATGTGACACCTAGGATACGATCGCGAATCACAAAAGTGTCTGTACCAGATATTGCTGCAACACAGCTTTTGGCAAACTCCAAAGTCCTCGTTGGGATTCTCAGAATTTGTTTGGAATCCCGTGCGCGCAAACGGACTATGCTACCCCATCAAATTCAACATTCCGGACTCAATGGTGCAGTTAAAATTTCTATCTGAGGTCATATCGATAAAAAGTGGGTCCCACACTCAAGCGTCACTTTAAGCCAAAATCCACAAGGAGGCTCGGAGTGAGATCGAAAGCCTTGAAAACTGCATGAAAGGTCGTTCTAGATCAAACTCAATATTTTGGAGCTAACCGCACTAACGAAAATTCAATTCGGGTGTGTTTACCAAGAATATTGACCAAGTCAACCTTAGGTCAAATTTCAAGGGCTAAAGCGTCAAATGGCCCCAAACTCTCATCGAAAGCCCCGATACTCATGCCAACAATGCTACTAGCCTTATTTAGCCATTTCGAAGCTAACGAAACCATCAAAATTCCATTCTAAGGTCGTTTTCCTAGAGTTTTGACCGAAGTCAATCGTTCAAATTCTAAGAGCTCCAAAATAGGGAAACGAGCATAAAACCCAAATGAACGACCAGGCAACCGAGCTGTCACAGCTAGCAAGTCATAAATGATTTGGAGTCACTGCAGGAAAGCTCTAAATGATGAAAAGATTGGAGAATGGCAGAACTGACTGGGAGGGTCATTACAGTTATATTATTCTACGAATATATGTAATCATCTCCTAATTAATATCAATGTTATTCCATACTCTAAATATGATTATCAGTGTTTCTTTGTCTATTCTACTTTTTTTTCTTAAAATAAAACTATATAAAGTTCAGGGGCGTAACTAGCGGGGTTCTGTGGGTTCACGTGAACCCATGCTCCCTTCCCTAGATCATACATATTAGTATTATATTTTTCTTTAAAATACTTAAAAGTAAGATATGTGAACCCACGTTCAAAGTATCATATAATGTGATGATGATTGGGTGCACCTCTCGAAATGAGGTTAGAAATTTAAATCTTATATCGATGTTGTTTTTTTCTTTCTAAAATTGAGTTACAATTCTCCAAGTGGTTGGTTATCAGTAACACCTTTGGCGTTTCAATATATATGTATATGTATATTGGACCTAGAATTTTAAAAATTTAACGGATTTAGTATTAATAACCTAAAAGCCAACCGGTTATATCTTAGATCCATCTTTTCATAATAGTGCACTAATACTCTCAAAATTCTGGATACGCCTCTGATAAAGTTGATACACTTTCAAAAGAATTAATTGTAATCATAAAATGAAGACCTTAGTATTATACACAATAGGAAAATAATAATTAATGGAAATACTTTTTAAAAACAGACCTCCAGATGTCAATTTTATCAAAAATAATTAGATAAAACAAAACATACAGACCTATGAAGGTCGATATTATATTAAATTTTAACAAAAATAAAATTAATCACGTTAAATTAAATAATATCAACCTCTGGAGGTTGGTATATTACATTTTAAAAAAAATCATTTTACAGAAAACTGTCTTTCGAAGATGATTTATTTAAAGTTAATTGAGAATATTATTTTCTTAGTTATCTGTATTTTTAATTGGGAAAAAACTTAAATTGTATTCTTAATTTTTTTTTAATCTACTACCGACCAATGGAAATCAGTTTGAATGAAAATAAATATATTGACCTCCGATGGTCAATATATAATTGTTTTAATAAAAATAAAAGTAATATGTTTAATTTAATATTATCGATCTTCGTAGGTCGGTATTATCAAAAAAAAAATTATTTTACACATATTGTCCTCCGAAGGATGACTTAATTAAAAAAATATATTTTTATATTTAATTGAGATAAAATTAAATATTATTTTTATTTATTAATCCAATACTGACAACAAGAGATCATTTTTTACCATATATATTTTTCTGAAAAAATTTTGACCTCCAGAGATCGCTATGTATTTTTCCTACATTTTTTACCCAAAAAACACTCCTTGAAAGTCGGTTTTTTTAAGAAAGTAAAAAATAATTCTTTTAACAATACCAACTTCTGGAGGTCAAAAACTACCTACTTTCATTGGAGGTTGGTATTCACAAATTCTTTAGTAGTATTACAAATTATGACGTCGACTTTTCAAAAATTATCTCAATTATATACATGTAGAAATGTTCTGGAAACAAATTGTAACGATCTGTCCATGTCGTTACAGATAAGCCAATGGGAAAAGAATCTAAGTCAGAAAACTTCGGGTAGTGACTTGAGAAATTTTGAGTCTAGGCCAGACTTGGATGAAATCTGAGTCAGATGAGGTCTAGGGTGATCCGAAAATGGATGGGGGATTTAACTTATAGTTTGACTGATTTAGTTGATAGCCAAGATGATACGGAGTCTGTACGGCTTTACAAAATTATATTCGGGCGAGTAAAACTCTCGAAATTAAACTTGGCGTGAAGGGTATATGTTAAGACATCATGGGATGAGGGTATGTTGTGATATGGGAGACTTGGAGACTCTTTACGAGCTATCGGTCTTTGCATATCCAGCCAGAGTGGGATTAATCCCACCGGGCGGGGCCATGGTCCTGCTGTGCCGGGACAGTCACCAATAAAGACGGGCAAAAGTCCCAAACCCATTTTTAGTCATTCCACTTCATTCATAAGAGACCAGAAGCGACCTAGGGTGATTTCTTGCAGATTTCCACCATATTTTGTGCTAAAGGTAAGTAAAATACTCCCTTAACTTATATTTTGATTCTTAGAACCTAGAATCCATGAGAAATAACTTAGGGGAGGGTTCTTGACTTGAATTTAAGTGTGGAAAGTAGCCCTAGATGGGGGTTATGATCATGGGTTTTGCCTAAGTTGGGAATTACATTATAATTCATGTGAATTAGGTCATTGTATTGATCATTTGTATGTGTGTGACTGTTTTAGACCAAGAACAAGCTAAACGAACTCGGAAAGGAAAAGCTCCAGCACTTTAGAGTTATCAAAGCTTGGTTTTGAGGTAGGTGATGGTTTTGTCTTCCCATATGTGATGTACGTACTTGATAATTTCTCCATTGTATGCATATGTGTATATGAATAGGGAAAGATGAATGAACCATGTTAAATGACTACTTGTTGTCTATGGCTTGCAAAGAACCTATTCTCGGTAGATATGATAGTTGAACTATTCACTGTAATTATGATTGATTATGTATGCTTGGATTGAGAGTCACGTTCCGATACATAACTAGACCAGGTGTCATGTTTCGATACACATTTGGATCGGGTGTCACATTCTGACACAATCTTGGATAGGGTATCACGTTCTGACACACTAATAGGTTTTTGTGAGTTCCATGAGAGGACCATTTTCACACTAATAGGTGTTTTTGAGTCCTATGAGAGGACCCTTTTCTTGAAATTGCATCATAACTGGGATTGTTAATCTGTGAGTGTGTTTACGTACTGGGTATGGGATGCTAAGTTATAAGAATATTATGTATATATGTGTCTACTGTGCTGTAATTACTTGTTCATGTCTCACTTATTGGCTAGCCGCGTGATCCCTACCAGCACCCTGTTGTTTTTGTGTACTGATATTGTACTTGCTCTGTTTTTGTTGAGTACAGGACATATTTAGGCTGCTGCTGAGAGACCTCATATAGAAGATCACTAGTGCCAAGAGTTTAAGGGTGAGCCAGTTCTTTCAGACTACCATGAGTTCTTCTTTATCCTAGTCTTTCTCTCAAGACTTAGACTTTCTGACTTGTTTACTTTATAACTTTTTAGGGGTTGCATCCGCTTTATTAGACTTGTTGTTTAGACTTTCAATTCCTAGGTGTTAAACTCCAAAAAATTTGGATTGTTTGACTAGAATATCTGAGTTTATGGGAACTCGGTCTTATTTTATTATTTAAACATGCTTCTGCATCTTTAAATTATCTATCTCTTGTGAGTATTGTTAATTTGGGCTGAAATAGTGGATCTCCCACCGAAGGGATAATGCGGATGTCAATCACGGGGGACAAGATTGTAACACAAATATATACTCAAATTTGATACTAAATGATGTAATCCAAGATATACAAAAATAGAAAGAAACCCTAAATTATAATAAGAAGGAAGTAGAGATCGAATATAGATACAAATAAAGAAATTAATTTGACAATAATAGCTATATGAAAACTTGAAAACTAATATCTTCCATTAATAAACCAAGCACACCTAATCTCTTAGATACACGCATGATGAGGAATTTCTGCAATACAACGTGATAATAGTAATGATAATAATAATGACAACAACAACAACAACTGCAACTACGACAACAACAACAACAATGATGACGACACAAGCAACCTCATACTTACTTGCTTTTGAAGTTGAAACGGCCCTGCCACTTGAGAGTCAAATACCTTCCTTAAGACTCGATATTCAAGAAGGGCTCACTGAAGGAGAAAATGCTAGACTACCCCTTGACGAGTTAGAAGCACTTGATGAAAAGAGGCTGGAAGCTCAATAAAATCTTGAATGTTATCACTTCAAGATCAAGCTCGAAAGACCTTGAATCCAAATTCACAAGTCAAGATCAAATCCACCAAATCCAAGATCAAGCATACAAGCCCTTGAATTTATATTTGAAAAGACGAATCAAAGGATTCATAGAAATTGTAATGCTCATATTTGAAATAAAATACTACGATTATTGCGATATTTTTCAATCTTGATTATTATTTTCTCAATGCGAATTTTACTGTCTACAATTATATAATTATTACGTCACTTTACGTGATAATGCTACTCATACTCATATTGTTCCTCTATCTCGAGCCATCATCTTCTAGAAAACAGGCACAAGGTATGCATGTCCATTTTGTTACTAATTTATCTGTTTAGAATAGAATACAACCTACATCACAAAAGAGCGAAAATCAAAATGAGCTTAATTATTAGTTGAGACAGATCCCAGAGTTCTATCAAAATAATATTAGCACACTGGATTGGTGGAAGAACAACCAAAAACAATATCCAATACTTTCAACCATTGCTAGAAATGTGCTAAATGTTCTAATGTCAATTGTTGCATCGGAGAGCGCATGAAGAAGAAGAAGATAACCTTGAAGAAATAATCTCAAATGAAGAGTCTTCGGCACGAGTAAGTCCAAATTACGGATTAGTTAATTTTGAAAATTATGAGTCAATTCATGTTAATGTTAATCCAAAGGAATTGAAAAAGATGATTCAAAATATGTAGATTTATAATTTGTCTATTTTCATTTTTTATTTTTTTATTTAAGTTTATGAAATTAGAGACAACTAATTGTAACTTTGTTTTTGAATTTTATCAATCTATTAAAAGAGAATCTTAGGGTCGTTTATGTGAAACATCAAATAAACATTAAAGAAAAGTAAAAATCTAAAAAACAGAGAAGAGAAGATTTACCTCCATGGTGAGGAGTAAATTTGGGTAGAACCCCTAAATAAGAAGACTAATCCTTGTTTCTTATCCTAGTCAAGGGTAGAGTCAGTGTTACAACCAAATTTTGTTCCAACTTTTTTTTTAAGAAACTATGCATTCCTCCATTAATATTAAAGGGATTGCAAGAAAATTTATAAGCTTATTTCAACCATTTTTGAGATGAGATTGAGAAAGGGGGAGGAAGATGACAAATCTTAAAGGGACACAATTATTAAGGTATATTAATAGACATGGTTGTTGGGTTTTTTGGGGGCAGAAATTAAAAAAAAAACAGAAAAAAAGATAAACAAATTCTTAGACAGTGAGGTATGCCACGTAGGTTGGCCTAGGATCCTCTTATATATATATATAAAAAAAGGGCAGCCCGGTGCACTAAAGCTCTCACTATGCGCAGGGTCCGGGGAAGGGCAACAACCTGTTTCCAAGGCTTGAATCCGTGATCTCCTGGTCACATGGCAACAACTTTACCAGTTATATATATAACTCAGTTTCTGACTTTGTTACTTCTGAATTATGACGTAGTTAATGATCTCCTTGTGCAAAATTACACCTGATAGTATTAGTCTGGTGTAAAACTCTGTATTTCCTTTCAGGATGTATTCGTAGATCTAAGTATTCAAGGTGTTTTAATGAATCTATTTTGTTTATCCTAGTGAGTTAACTTTCCAAAGTACTTCGTACAATTCTATTCTATAAGTACTAAATATATATATATATAAGGGGATTGCATATAAGTTCCGTTTTCAAATCAACATTATTTGTTACTCTTTTATTTATTAGTAAGGAAGGAAACCAACATTGTTTTCTTAATCGTGTATTAGAATAAATGTTCAAATTGAATCAAATAAGAATGAGGAGACATGATAGATCGTCAGTGAAAAGGGAATGAATACATGTGCAATCACTTAAACTTATCTCAAATTTTCATTTAGACACTTATAATATATTTTGTTTCAATTGAACACTTGACCTTATTCACAAGCATACCTATCAAAATGAAGCGCGTGAAATGACAGTGTTATTAAGATCATGATTTTACAAGGAAAAATTTGTATTTCAACAAGAAAAGTAGGTCTATGCAGGATAATATCTCAGTCACTCAATTTAGAATAGTTCACTTGAAAAGCTATTTAACTTTTTTTCATAACCCAAAAGTCACACAATTTACGGTCGTTTACTTAAAAAGTCACTTCGCTTTATTTTATAATCTAAAAATCACTCAACTTAGAATGGTTCACTTAGTAATCTCGACTCCGATGAGAATAAATTTTCGAGGTCAGCCTCGTCCAGCGAGCCTTCTATGCCAATGAAGTTGATAATCTGTATGATGTACAACTATCTCTTGTGATTCATGAAAGACTCATTTGTTAGTTAATGCCCCCAAAAATCAAACCAAATCACTCTTCTTCTTTTTTTATATATGATTAGTGAGGTGGATAATTTTTTTACACACCTAGACCATGCATTCTATATGAAGCAATTGATTATATCTTCCACATGCAAGTTTACCATTTAATCATAGATTGAGTAATGTATATTGTTCATTTAATTTTTAATTATTAAGATTAATTTTAGTATGGTATAAGTATCCAACATGAGTAAGGTTTTACCATCATTAACAGATAGAATAACATTTCTCATTAACATCATAAGAACAGGGCTTAGAAAAAAGCTCCATGTAATTTCATAATTTAGATTGAAACTTTGCATACATAATCCTTCCTAGGCCCTCGTAGAATTACATTGGGTATGTTATAGTCATAGAAAGTTTGCATTTACATCAGAAGGATCATATGACACAGCTTGCAAATTTATTTGCATTTAAAGGAGTGAAAAGTACTGAAATGTTCCGAACAGAGACAAAATCCATCTGTTTTTCTATATCAACCAAGTAATGATACACTACCAAAAATTTCACAGAAAAGTCAAATTTTCATGGCTTTGGTGACACCATCAAAACTATAAATGAAAGATTGAGAGAATCCCCTGAACCCCTCAGGTCCCCAGAGTCTAGAATAATATCAACTCCCTTCTTCACCTCGCCAAACCGTCTAGTGGTATCAGCGGGAAGTTTTACACAATAAGTTTTGGTTTAATTCTTACTGTACTCCTTCCCCCTTAACCCGACTGCCTAATGTAATAGAATTTTAAAAATGGAAAACAGAATGTTGATTCTCATATGATGCCAAAGATATGAGTAGTAGCAGGAAATGTGATATACTGTTCTTTGAACAAAAAATTATATGATCAGGTGTAGAAGAATTTCACATGGGACGTTGTCCATTAGCGAGCCTCTTTCCGATGATGTTCGTCACCTAAAAAGAAAGTAAAAAGTCACACGAATTTTTAATAACTATTACATATACCAAAGCTATCTACATTTTCAATATAAGATTACCATGAGACATCTAAAACAAGTTGGAAGTACTAAACCAGTATGATAGTTTAAAGAAGAGTTAATGATCTAAAACACACCTAAGTCCTAAAGTATCCCCCTTCACTCTTAAAAGAAATAAAACTGATAACAAGGTATACTGCATTCGTATTCTAACTCACGAGGCCCGTTATGTAGCATAACGTTTGCGATGCATGCATGTAAAGGTGGCAAATGAGCAGGCTGGGTCAAATTTAGATGGGTTGAAAACTGGTTGAGAAAAAGAAACTAGGAAGTCTACATACTTATTGCTTCAAAGCTTGAGCAAACAAAAACCAAAATTTCATAGTAGCAACATTGATAAGATTGTTTGACAATTACTCCGCATCCAATTACGCAACATTATTCAAGCAGCAACAAGTAGAGGTGTCTATCAGGCATTTCTATCTATATTAAACGGAGTAGTAAGTGAATATTAGCCACGTATCAAGCTAACAAATATTCACATGGCATTTTTTGGACAATATTAATACAATGTAACAAAGCTTAATGTCAATTTAGAAATCTCTTCCCTCTTGTTTCATCTGAGATTTCAAATGGAACTTAAATTGAGAAATGAAAAATGAAAGAAAATAACAAAGAAGCCAATATATAAAGGAAATAAAGGGAAAGTAAATCAAAATATATTTTTTTAATATGGTTGGCTAAAGTAGCAGTTAGATATGGTCAGATGGACCCATTTTATGATATATTTTTTTCTGGCTCTCACATGCCTTTTGTCAAATTATTTCAAACATTTTGCCACATAACCAACCAGATGTTTTTTAATAGAGGGAACTATTGTTCAGGCGATAACGGGAACACCTAATAGTTTAGACATGTAACTCACAAAATTGTGATAGTTTAGGCGAGCTTTTAACATATTCACTCATTATTAAAGAAGAGTAGTGAGTAATGTAGTCTTGTCAAGTGACAAGTGTTTAAAACGCCAAATAGCAATATTTGAACAACGTCAATGTTGGATGTAATAACATTTGAGTGTGATTAGTTTTGGAAATTGAATTGCAAGATAAAATCTAAAGTAATTCAAATCGTGAATCTGTTATAGGATTTTAAGCACTTATATAAATTTAAACGGTTAGATTTCTAATCAAATTCAAAAACATGTGGAAGGGATGATTGATACACAAGTCATCTCCAAGAGAAGAAGTTTCAAGTATCTTATTAGGCAATTAGAGGTAAATATTTTGATAAGCATTCATCGCTAATTAGGTGAAAATGATAATTACCCCTGCTATTATAGGTTAAAATTCATTGATAGTGTAAGAAACTTACATTGTTAGTGTATCTAACTTAATTAGCCTGTTGTTATAGGTTAAAATTCATTGATAGAGTAAGAAACTTACATTGTTAGTGTATCTAACTTACCTTCAATGAAAAGTGGAAGTGAGACTTGATACTCAAGTTATTCCCAAGAATGAAAGATTTCAGTATCTGGGGTCTCTGATAAAAGTAACAGGGAGATCGATGATGATATCATACATCGTATTGGTGCGGCATGGATGAAGTGGAGGCTAGTATCAAGCGTCTTGTGTGACTAGAAGATGTCATCAAAACTTAAAGGTAGAAATGAGGATGTTGAGATGAATATGTGGACATACTAGGAGCGATAGGATTAGGAATGAGGATATCCGGGACAATGTGGGAGTGACCTTCGTGGTGAACAAGATGATGGAAGGGGGACTGAGATGGTTTTGGCATGTGAAGAGGAGATGTACAGATGCCTAGTAAGGAAGTGCGAGAGGTTGGATATAGTGGAGTCAATGAGAGGCAGAGGTAGGCTGAAGAAGTATTGGAGAGAGGTGATTAGGCAAGACATGGCGCATCTTCAGCTTACCGAGGACATAACCTTAGATAGAAGGTATGGAGGTCGCAAACTAGGATAGAAAGTTTAGTAGGTAGTGGAGGATTGCTTTTGCTTTTCAAGGGTTTAGGCATGTTGGACAAATGTTTGTCATTGTACTAATCGTATTATAGTAGTTCTTGTTTTTGATAGCTATCATCGTTAGTTGTTTACTATGTTTCGATTATCGCACTATCTTGTTGTTCTTAATTCCTTTTGTGTCGGCTTTGCACCGCTTTCTTTGTTAGTTGTTATGTCTTCTACATTGTTTCCTTCTTCTTTGTACTTGGATTTGTTGTTCTTGAGTCGAAAGCCTTTCGGAAATAGCCTATCTACCTCCACAAAGTAGTGGTAAGGTTTGCACACAATCTACCCTCCCCATACCCCACTTGTGGAATACCACTGGGTATGTTGTTGTTGTAAGATTCTTCATTTAAATAAGTAAATTTGTGGAATTTTTTTAGAAGAATCTAGAAAATTCTATAATAGAAAGAAACTTTTGTGATGATCGACAAAGGAGAAATAAGAATTCCATAAGAAAAGAGATGGAGGAACTAATGGATAATGGGAAGGAATAAGAATTGAATGAGAGGTGACCAAGTCATACTTCAAGTTTGATAAGGAGCTAGTGGGAATCATTCAATTTCTATGGCAAACCTGATTTCATTCTGGTATCAAAGTTAAGGGCTTTGAAAGGCAAACTGAAAGAATGGAGTAGAACAGTCCATGGCAATCTGAAACAACAAAAATAGGAGGTCTTAAATCAGCTAGCTGAACTTGAGATCATACAAGAACAAAGATGTTTGGAGGAAGGGGAGATAGCTTCTAAATTGACACCCATACCAGAGTTTGAAGGAATCGCAAACCTTGAGGAATCAGCCTGGAGGCAAAGATCCAGGCAACTTGCCTCAAAGTAGGGGATAGAAACACTGGTTTCTTCCATAAACAGCAAATGCACACAGGAGAGTTAACACAATTGACAAGTTAAAAGTCAATGAGGTATTGGTAACTAAACCAGAAGAGGTGAAGAAGGTGATAATTGAGTACTATGAGAATTTATACTCGAAAACTGAAGATTGGAGGCCTGACCTTGATATGAGAGATTGTCCTGTGATCAATGAAGACGATAATACTAAGCTGATGGCTCCTTTTGAAGAGCAGGAAATCATAGATACCATCAAATCTTGTGTTGGGGACAAGGCACCAGGGCGGATAGTTTCATAATGGCTTTTTTCAGCCACTGCTGGAACATCATCAGTAATGAGGTAGTGACAGCAATCAAGGCATTTCATAAGGAGGGGACTTTTGAGAAAAGCATAAATGCTACTTTTGTGGCATTAATCCCTAAAAAGGTAGGAGCAATGGAGTTAAATGATTTTAGCTCCATAAGTTTAGTTGGGGGGGGGGGGAGTATATAAATTCATTGCTAAGGTCCTAGTATAGCGGCTGAAAAGAGTGATGCATAAGCTGGTAGACAGGCAACAAATGACTTTCATCAAGAACAGACAGATCATGGATGCAGTGCTAGTGGCAAATAAGTGTGTAGACTCAAGACAAAAAGACAAACAGGCGGGGAATCTATGCAAACTGGATATCCAGAAAGCATATGATCATTAAGGATGGGTTTTGGTTCAAGGTGGCTCAGGTAGATCAGACAGTGTATCAGCACAATAAAGTTTTCAGTCTTGATAAATAGAAGTCCATGTGATTTTTTCTCCTCCTATAGGGGTTTAAGGCAAGGGGATTTACTGTCCCCTTTCCTCTTCATCCTAGCCATGGAGGGACTAAGCAACCTCATACAAACATCAAGCATCAGAGGATGGGTTAGAGGATTTCACGTGGGAGACAGAGCAGGCAGCAAGTTAGAGGTAACACATCTGCAATAAGCAGATGACACTCTAGTATTTTGTGAAGCCACAGCCCACAGGGGAACATATGTTGGTTCTCAGAGTCATCTTCAACATTTTTGAAACAGTTTCTGGTTTGCACATAAACTGGGGTAAAAGCTTCATCTACCCAGTCAATACAATGCCAAGCATTGAAGATTTGGCAGTGAAGTTAGGAGGAAAAGTGGGTGAACTCCCAACCACATACATGGGAATGCCCTTAGGAGCTAAGAGCAAATCCAGGGACATGGAGTGGTGTGATAGAGAAAAGTGAAAAAAGATTGGCAAACTGGAAAAGCCAATATCTATCCTCAGGTGGCAAACTCATTTTGGTGAATAGTGTACTGGATTCTCTTCCTTCATACATGATGCCAGGCTTCACTACCCCTGCTAGTGCAACTAAAAGATTAGATGCTATCAGGAGAATTTTTTTATGGAAAGGAAGTGAAGACAAAAAGAAATATCATCTAGTGAAATGGGAGGAGCTATTGGTAAGCAAGAGAGGAGGGGGCCTAATTATCAGGGAACTAATCACATAAAATACGAGCTTGATGATGAAGTGGTTATGGAAGTTTGCATCCCCAGAAGAAGCTTTATGAAATGAGGTAATCAGATCAAAATATGGCATGCAGGATATATGGATGACAGAGGAGGTGACCACTTCTTATAATTGTAGTGTATGGAGATCCATTAGGAACATATGGCAACTAGTTTCTACCAGAACAAGTTGCAAGGTTGGAAAAGGAGAGAAGGTGGCTTTCTGGAAGGATATTTGGTGTGGGCAATGGCCTCTGAAGCAAACTTTGCCTGAGCTATACAACTTATGTCAATTTCAAGATGCTACTGTGGCTAAACTATGGACAGGACAAGGTTGGAACCTCCATCTTATAAGGAACCTCAATGATTGGGAAATGATCTTGCTAGCAGCTTTTCAGAATACAGTCCCTCAAAGCTTTAATTTTACAAAAGAAAAGGACCGCTTGGTGTGGAAGGTGGATGGCAGAGGTATTTTTACTGTCAGGTCAACTTACAAAGACTTGACAGGAACAAATACTCAGGATATAGGATGGCCATGGAGAATGATCTGGAAGACCAAAGTGTCTTATAAGGTAGTGGCAAAGGAAGCAGTCCCAAGAGGAAATTCAACCTATGCTCTAGATGCTATCTATGTGAAGAACAGATAGAGACAATCAACCGTCTCTTTTTGCACTGCAAATGGACAGACTAGCTGTGGCAGATGTTCATCCACAAGAAGAAGATCAGGTGGGTGAAACCTCGGAGAATCAAAGAAGTGCTAGGAAGCTGGAATAGAGATGGCAATGCAATGGAGGAGGAGGAGAGATGGAAGATGGTCCCTGCATGTATTTGGTGGACCATATGGAAAGAGAGGAATCAGAGATGTTTTGAAGGCAAAAAGAGCAACATACATAAGATCAAGACAGATTGCTTAGGCCTTTACTATTTCTGGTGTAAACAAGTAGTTATAGAATAGAAAGCACATAAGATGTTTTTAATGCATTTGATTGGCTGTAATTAGGTATATTAGGATTTTTTTAAAGAGACAACTTTTGTGATGGGGGACTACATTTTGTTGTAGTATACATGTGGATATATAGAAGTAAGGTTTACCATTCTAAAAAAAAATGCAAAAATATGAAAAGAATAAATTAAAACAATGAAATAATAATAAATGGGGAAGGCGCCAATAACGCTGGAAATTGCCAGATCAGAAGAAATAAAAGGAAGGGGTTTGAGTAGTTTTAAAAGCGCAGGTCAAAACTAGCTTTGAAGTATTTTTTGGTTTATTTTAATGTTTGATAACCACCAAAAGTGTCTTTAAGCAAAAAGCCACAACTTGGACAGTCCAAACTTATTGCTTTTGAACTTAAAAGCTCTTTGAGTTTGACAAAATATTTTATATTATAGTTTTTTATATTCATTTTTAAAAATTTTTGCTTCTATTCGTTTTTGAACTTTCAATTTTCACCTTAAATTGTAACTACTACAATTCTTTGGAATATACAATTATTATGGGTTACTTTGGACTGCCAAATCAGCCCAACAACAAAATACATTTCTCATATCCGTTAATTTTGACAGGTAGACTTTTCGATCAATTTTGCAACCCTTGACTAACATCCTCTTACCCTCTATCAGCACAAGCATTATCATCAGTCATCACAATTCAAGAGTGGCAAAATTGACCCAACAATATACTTAACCCACCCCAACCTGCCTAAAGATTTAACCATGTACCAAATGTATTTTGTTGGTGGACTGATTTGGGTCATGCCCAGGTAATCAAAAATATTATCCCATGTGAGTTCCCCTAGCCATAAGTAGGTAATAGTACCACCACCACCCCAAAAAAAGTCTAATCTAAGATGAGGTCAACCCTTTCTCTTCCTAAAAATATAAAAAATATTCCCCTTACCTCATTTGTGGGATTACACTAGGTATTATTGTTGTTTATCAATATATGTTTTATCAGCACTCAATTGCCAATTCAAATAGTTCCAAAAGTTAAATTCTAAATTTTTTCTACTTTTTGTTCTCTATTATTTTCAAGTGCTTTATGCATGCGAAAATTGTTTTCAGTTCTTTTTCTTGAAGGATCAGTGTGTCCCATATAATTCATGAAAGTGATTTTATCAAAAGCTTGTTTGTTGATACTACTAAAGCTGTTAAGTGTTGGTAGTACTAATAAATGCTAATGTAGTATTTTTGTAACATTCTAAAAATTTAAAGAAAAAAATATGAAATCACAACAGTTGCTAGTGAAACTAGTATTTCATAATATTTCTTGAATTTTGTCGTAAAAGATTAAGGGGGTGTTTGGATTGGGGTTTTTTAAGTAGCTTATAAGATAAAGGATATCGACTATCATGCTATTTTGTTGTCATTATTATTTCTTTCTTGTTGACTTTACACTGTTTTTCTTATTAACGGCTATAATTTCTTCATTGTTTTCTTCTTTTTTTACTTAGGTTTGATGCACTTGAGCCGAGGGACTTTCGAAAACAACCTCTCTACCTCCACGAGGTAGTGGTAAAATCTACACACTCTATCATCCCCAAACCCCACTTAGTGGGATTTCACTGTATTGTTTTTGGAAACTGGTAATGTTACTTTTTGGCCTAAAAGTAGGTGTTTGAAAGCACTTTTTTGTCTTTCTCAAACACCTTCAAAAATTAAAAAGAGGTTAAAAACCAAAAGCTTCTTAAAATAAGACGATCGAAATACCCTCTAAATCTATACTATATTAAAAGCATGATTACCCTTAAAAATGTTGGTTGAACTTTTTGTAATTCATTAAAAGACTCTACAATAGGCAAAATTGTCATTTACTATTTTCCTTAAATAATTGTCATTTAATTACTATCCTGATATTTAAAACTTTGGAATTAATTAAAGTTAACTATTAAATCTTTACTTGTAGAATGTAAGAACTCTTAATATTTAGTACTTTAAAATTGACTAAAATTTTGTTTCTTAAATCTTTTCTTATTTGAACTACATTAAAATTTCTAAAATCTTTAATTTTTCATTGAGTAAGAACTCCTAAAAGATTAATTGAATACAATTCAAATACGTAGAGATTTTAGGACTTTTATTATAGTTCAAATAAGGAAAAATTTAAGAAGCAAAATTTTAGTCAATTTTAAATTACTAAATATTTGGAGTTCTTGTATCTTGTGAATAAGTAAAGATTAAATAGTTATAACTTTAATGAATTTCAAAATCCTAAATATTAGGATAATAATTAAATGACAATTATTTGAGAAAAATAGTAAATGAAAATTTTGTCTATTGTACCGTCTTTTAATGAAGGGAAAAAAATTCAATCAACATTTCTAAGGGCTTTCATAGTTTTAACATAGTATAGATTATGGATATGGTCCACGTGTAGTAAATCTGCTCTAATTAGTACATTTTGTGACGAAACACAATATTCTGTAGTTCTTATGATTCTTCCATTCAGCTTTTCTTTCTTATTTGATAGTGTTAATCAAGTTGTACGTGTTAGGTTATGTCTCATTGTTTAGCCCATTTACACCCAAATTAACTTTGGGAAGGCTGATCATGAAATACTTATTGATTTAGCCCTTTTGACCATGCAAATCGACCTAAACCACCCATTTTCCACCCCTAAAGTTTTAATTACCTAAGTCCCAACTCTACTGCACTATTCAATTGCCTTCTTTTTAAATTCCTTCTACCATCACCTAAAAACAAAAGAACAAGAGAAATCTTTTGTCCACAGACTAGGGTCCAAATATTTTTACTTAATTTCTGAGACAGTTCTCTTTGAGTTGCAATACATACTCTCTAAGTTTTAATCAGCTTTTATGGACTAAAATGAATCTGCTAAATATCTATCTTAAACTAGCATGAGTATTACAAGCCCCCTCAAACTTTATAGACATAAATTTGTTGTATATTAACTAAAGTACTCTTTGCAACTATATATTATGATGATGATATGATATGAGCTTAAAAGAAGAAACGAGGATTCATATAACCGGACCAAACTTGTTTGGACTGAGGCATAGTAGTTGTACTCTTCGCAGCTATCTACCCTGTCCCTTTCCCCAACCTCTAGTGACCCAATCTAGTGACCTTTACTGCTCTACCCTAGCCTCCAAGCTAAATTGGTAAGAATTATCATTCAGTATGAATATTTTGTTTGGGTCAAAAAATATAATACTTGTTTGCTTTAGTCCACAATGACCAAACAGCCTAGGAAAAAGAGAACTGGAAGTATATGAACTGTAATCTAAACCTAGAAATTGATAGAGGTCCCATAGAAGTGCATGGACACACAAAATGTAAGGAAGAAAAAGATCACAGTTTACAGCTGCTTTTGAGTGTAAAGGCAACTGTAATTTCAAAATAACTAAAAGGAAGGTGTTTGAATAGTTCTAAAACCGCAGGTCAAACTAAGTATTTTTAGGTTCATTTAAGTGTTGATAACAACCAAAAGTGTCTTCAAGCCAAAAGCCACAAGTTGGACAGTCAAACTTATTGCTTTTCAACTTAAAAGCTCTTTGAGTTTGACAAAATATTTTATATTATAATTTTTTTACCTTCATTTATAATCCCAAAAATACCATTCACTACACCAAAACCCTGGTTCCACTCCTTTATCCCCCCATTATGTACAAAACAAATGCTACTTGCTTCTTCACCTTAAATTGCAACTACTACAATTCTTTCGATCTACATTTTTTATGGGTTACTTGGGACTGTTCAAATCAGCCCATCAACAAAATACATTTTATCTATATCCGTTAAATTTTGGCGGGTTGTAGACTTTTGGATCAATTTTGCAACTCCTAGACTAAAACAAAAGAACTCCAAAAATCATGAAAAGACATCTTCTAACCCTCTATCAGCACAAGCATCATCATCAGTCATCACAATTCAAGATGGCAAAATTGACCCAATAATATACAACCAAGAACCAAATGTATTTTGTTGGTGGACTTATTTGGGCTATGCACAGGTAAACCCATCAAAAAAATTATCCAAAAGCAACCTGTGGAAATGTCCAACACTAACCTGTGTGTGTTCCCCAACTTCACTTGTGGACTAGCCATTAGTAGGTAATAGTCCCCCCACACACATGCCTAATCCGACAATGTCTATTTCTAATCTACACACTACTCTCCCAAGACCTCACTTTTGGGATCACATTGGGTATTGTTGATGTTGTTTACCCGTATATGCGTTATCAACACTCACAGTTGCCAATTCTAATAGTTCCAAAAGTTAAATTTCCTACCTTTTGTTCTCCATTAATTTCAAGTGCTTTACGAATACGAAAAATTGATTTCAGTTCTTTTTCTTCAAGGATAAGTGTGTCCCATGTATTATTCATGAAAGTGATTTTTATCAAAGCTTGTATGTTGATACTATTAAAGCCACATCCTAAATGTGAAGTGTTGGTAGTACTAATAAATGTTAATTTAGTTTTTGTAACATTTTCTACAATTTAAAGAAATATGAAGCCACAATAGTTGCTAGTGAAACTAGTATTTCATAATATTTCTTCAGCTTTGTGCTAAGATTAAATATATAGTATATTAAAAGCATGTAGCCCCTTAGAACTGTTGATTGAACTTTTTGTGATTCATTAAAAACTCTAATAGACAAAATTGTCATTTACTATTTTTCTCAAATAATTGTCATTTAATTACTATCCTAATAATTAGAACTTTGAAATCAATTAAAGTTATAGCTATTAAATCTTTATTATTTGAAGGATGTAAGAATTCCTAATATTTAGTACTTTAAAATTGACTAAAATTTTACTTATTAAATCTTTTCTTATTTGAACTATATTAAAAGTCCTAAAATCATTACGTAATTAAACTATGTAAGAACTCCTAAAATATAGGAATTTCTAATTGAGTAAGAACTCCTAAAATAAGGAAAGAATTAACAAACAAGATTTTAGTCAATTTTAAAGTACTAAAAATATTTGGAGTTCTTACATCTTACAAATAAGTAAAGCATTAATAGTTATAACTTTAATTACTTTCAAAGTCTTAAATATTAGGATAACAATTAAATGACAATTACTTGAGAAAATAGTAAGTAAGCAACAATTTTGTCGTAAAGTCTTTTAATGAAGGGCAAAAGTTCAATTAACATTTCTAAGGGCCTTCATACTTTTAATGTAGTATCGATATAGATTATAAAATGGTTAGCATATAGTGAATCTGTTGTTATTAGTATATTTTGTGACAACTTAATATTTTGTTGTTCCATTCAGTTTTTCATTTCTTATTTGATAGTGTTGATCAAGTTGTACGCGTTGGGTTATGACTCATTGTTTACACCCAAATTAACTTGAGTGGGTTGGTCATGAAATACTTATTGATTTAGCCCTTTTGACCGTCGAAATTGATCTAAACCACCCATTTTTCCACCCCCAAAGTTTTAATTACCTAGGTCCTAACTCTACTACACTATTCAATTGCCTACTTTTAAAATTAAACTATTTGATTGCCTTCTTTTGAAATTTCTTCTACCATCACCTAAAAACAAAAGAAAAAGGGAAATCTTTTGTCCACAAACTAGGGTCCAAATATTTTTACTATTCAATTACTCTCTAAGTTTAATTAGCTTTTATGGACTAAACTAAATCTGCTAAAATATCCATCTTAAATTAGCATGAATATTACAAGCCCCTTCAAACTTTATAAAATGGATTTTTTCCTAAATCCATTGTATATTAACTAAAGTACTCTTCGCAACTATATTATTATTATTATGATGATGTGATATGAGCTTAAATGAAGAAATGAAGATTCATATAGCCAACCCAAACCTTTGGTGACCCCATCTAGTGACCTTTACGGCTCTACCCTAGCCCCCAAGCTAAAATGGTGAGAATTATCATTCAGTAAGAAAATTTTGTTTGGGTCAAAAACTTAATACATGTTTTCTTTAGTCCACAATGACCAAACAGCCCTGGAAAAAAAAAACTTAATACTTGTTTGAACTGTTATCTAAACCTAGAAATTGATAGAGGTCCTGCAGAAGTGCATGACACAAAAAATGTAAGGAAGTAAAAGAACATAGTTTACAGCTGCTTTTGTGTAAAGGCAACTTCAATTTCAAAATTATTAAATTAAAATTCATTTAACTGCAAATAGATCACTTATCCTCCTACCAAAAGGAAGCAAAAAAGTATTAAAATGAAATTACTGAATGATTTACCTGCTGATATTTCGAGACACAACGATCAATGCAGGTATTTTCACCCATATATAGCTCAGCTTCCTTGTACTTTTTCTCGACACACTTGTTGAAGCACGTATGGGTGAGCCTAGATCACAACAAGAAACAAGTTCAGAAATTTTGTACATAAGTTTTCGATGGAAGGAACTATGCAACAATACTGGGGCTGAATTAGAAGGAAAACTGAATTGTATGGATATTTACCAAGTCTTAAAATTTTATTTACGAGCTCCAAGAAGATTTCTTTGGTGCTGTTAGGTTACTACTAAAGAGACTTGTGACTGAAACAGTCATGATTTGGAACTTCTTACTTGTTAAAAAATTCAACCCTGTACTCCATCTCCCTCTCGGCCATACCAAAAATCTGCACGCGTAAGGAAAAAGGGAGAGGGGATGTAAGAACACCTAGAAAGTTTTAGCTTGAAAAGTGGAACTACTACTGCAAATGTGTGATAACCACACAGAAAGAATTATTCCTTATAGATAAAGCTAGACAAAATGATAAACACATCACAAAAGTAAAGAACCTGCTCCGTGTCCATTTCTCTTGGTAAGTTATTAGCATTCATCTTTACTGATCTGTGAGACAAAAAACAACACTTAGATCAAAAAGTGTAGTTACAGGTCTGATTTCAATGGAGAAGAAGGGAAACTAAGCTAACGAATTATTTTTTTTTATTGATAACCAAGAAATCCCGAGGGCCAATGATGCACGATTCAAAACTCAATGGATAATGGGCCCTCCCCTCTATCCTTCTCCACTTAAATACCAGGCTTGTCTGCAGCAAGATTTGAAACCATGACATGAGCCTAACCCACATATAACAAACTACAGTCTTACCACTAGACCAAATCCCTTGGCACAAATACGATAAAAGAACCTTATCCTAAAAGAACCGACGAACGTGAAGATGACGTTCAATCAAAATACCCCTTATGTCCTGCGCAATGAATCTACTGTATTATGTGTACCAATTGTTACTGCACCCATTGCCTTCAGCTCAGTGTTGTTCGCATGTGTGTACAAAAGTCTAATAACAGGTCTGAATCAAATGCAAAAAAAATACATACAGAAAATATGCTCAGGAAACATTAGCCTAGGTATGAACCTAATCATCATACTACCCTTGTGCCCTGAGCAGTGAATCTTTTATATATCTAGCAATTTTAAGTGCACACACTGCCTTTGACTCCATATGTGTATACACATGCATTTTTCCTGGCAAACTACCCTTGCATACCTCATCTATAAGCATTTCTATTTGCCCATATATATAGAGTAAGGTCTAAGGCCAATTTCAAGTCGTCATGACCTTCTGTCCTGGGGAAAGAACAGAGGCAGAACCAAATATTATTTTCCTTTTTTTTATATAACCGTAGTAAGGACAACGCCAAGTCATCGTAACCTTCTGTCCTGAGGAAAGAACAAGGGCAGAACCAAATATTCTTTTCTTTTTTATACCATAATAAGGACAACGCCAAGTCATCATGACCTTCTATCCTGGGAAAGAACAGGGGCAGAACCAAATATTTTCTCTTCTTTTTTTTTATAATTGTGGTGTCCAAGCCAACTTGGATGCACTAATTCCAAGGGATATCTCACCTCCCATAACTAATTTCACGGGATACCTGTCACCTCCCGTCAGCAACCATGTAACTCTGTCCAATGGAGCCAAATATTTTAATAGAGTCTATTCAAGAAAATCCAAACTTCCATAACGAGTGAATACAATTAACTACACCAAACGGGATTCAAAAATTTATACAAATACACAAAAGTTTAGTTTTTTAAGCTAATTATAACGAAGGGGATTCAATTGAACCCTCTTCACAAAAATTTGTAGCTAGTGCGTATCCGCAGCCAATGCCTTCGCATTGATTAGTGTCACACAAGTTAATGCTAAGTGGAACCTATTGCTACAAAAAAAACATTGCATATGGTGATATTTTACATACTACAGATATAAAAATTCTAAATTTGCATAACTAAGCATGCATATGTTCATGTTGAAACAAGCATGAATCAAAAAAGTGACGAAATTTACCGATAAATTATCTTCTGCTCTTTTTCGTATTTCAGAGAGAGAGGAAGGATGTTTGGTTTATTAGGGTTTAACTAGGGTTTTTCCTTCCAAGTGAGAGGGAGTTTTCGAGGGTGCAGGTAGACCCGACCCGACCCGAATGATGTCGTTCTTGACCCGTTTACGTTTTTGCCCAATCATTAAGGAGAATTTTGCTGAAAAAAGTGAAACATTGGGTTTGTTTGTTACGGAAAAAATTGTTTTTCATGGAAAATAGTATTTTAGGAAAAAAATTTAAAAATTGTGAGTATGTTTTTAGTAAGTAAAAGATATTATTCTAAAATTATTTATATAAAATTTAGACAAATATTATGGCACAACTCCATAAACCATATTGATACGAAAAATGGTAAAAGTGATAGTAGTGCTATATCAATTTAATTATTTACCCGAGTTTGATAATTATCTTAATCTACATTTATTTTGATGAAATTTAAACTATTCACTTCACAACTTTAATGAAATAAAAAAAGGGAAAAGGCTTAAATCTGTTATCAAATCTTAAGAAAAGACTTATTCATGTCTTTCGTTTAAAGTTTAGCTCATCTATGTCATTATCATTTGAGAAAAGGCTCATTCATGCAATTATTTTTTAACTTTCGTTTTGCGAAACTATTTTTTACATGTGGCCAACTATAATTCGGCCACATCATTAATTATTATTATTATTTAAAAAATCAAAAATTCAAAAATTATTTGTGGAATTAAAAAAAATCTTCCAAAAAAATGAAAATCAGTCCCAAAAATTCAAAAATCTGTCTTGATTCGTGTTTTTGTTGTTGTTTTTGACATTAGATTATTGTTCCCTATTGTTTTTTGAGTCTATGTAAAGAATTTTGAACTTTTGAAATCTTGAAGAAATTCTAAGTGGGTCTTTTAAAGTTATGTTGAATTCGAGTTCAAAAGATATTGTATTTTGGTATCTAGCTTGGAGGAACGTTGCTCTTGAAATTTGAGGTGATTTCGTGAAGAATTGAAGAAGATGAAAATTTGAGAGTTCTTGGTGTTATTCATATGTTCTTGTTGTTCTCGAAGAAGAAGCAGCAAAAAGAGTACAATTGATCTAAAACCCCAAGTGAAAAGTGTTAAAAGTTGTTTGGGGTCTTGTTGAATTAGATTAGCTCTTTTTGAAAAAAATAAAATAATTAATGACGTGACTGAATTATAATTGGTCATCTATAAAAATGAGTTAAAAAATAATTGCATGTATGAGTCTTTTCTCAAACGACAATAACATAAATGAGTCAAACTTTTAACGACTTGCATAAATGATTTTCTCAAAGTTCGAGGACATGTTTGAGCATTTTTCCTATAAAAAAATACCAAACAAAGTGAAATGTGCATAAATGAAATTAATGGCTGGTTTGGCTAATTTTTGGGAAGCCAAAAATCTTACCTTTTAAAAAAATAAAAATACTTAGTTTAAAGAGTTGGAAAAAAAACATTTGATCATGTCTAGTTTTTCTTGTCCTATCCCCCCCCCCCCCCCGTATTTGAGGCTTCAAGTTAGTGAAGACTCGAACACTTGTAACATCTTTGATCTTTGGTTGGATGACAATATGCTTATCAGACCCATATTGTGTTTGTTTCTATCTCATTAAAAATCTTATAAAAATAAAATATTGAAACAAAAATTGATCAAAAAAAAGAGTGTAGTTAGTGCGCATCCTTTGGGATCTGAATGCTCTTATTTAAAAAAATTTAATCCTTTAGGGGTTATGTTGGAAACCCTTCTTATTGACCTCGACATTGGTATTGTTTACTTCATGACCATGGTGTTCGTCATGTGAGCCTTTCGAAGTCTACAATGAAAGAAGTAAATCCAGATAAGTCTGCATGGAAAGGCTCATATAGACATTGGTAAGTGACTTTGAATTGAGCTATCTGGACTTGTCATTATTTCAAGAGCACAAAAGAAGTAAACACAAAGGACATAAAAAAATACCAGAACATCACCCAATAACCATACTTATATGGTTCTCAAAGATGTTTTACCTTTTCCTTAGTTTATGATCTATCGAGATGGGTCGGTGTTTCGTGATTGGCATATCTTCCTCGGCTTCTCTCCCTTAATTGTTCTTCGCTCTTCACTCAAGAACTCTCTCATGTGGCCATATTTCAAAAGCGTGACAACTTCTTCTCAAACATGCCGATAATATAATTCTCGATTTTATTCATGTACGTACCACGATAGTCATATAGGACGCTTCGATTTCTTGTGTCAAAATATGATCTGACAAGCTTGGGATATCAAGCTTTCTTAATGTTTTGGATGGCCTCCCGAAACTAGATATGTAGGTCGAGTGGTGAAACAATACTACAAATGTCATGAAACTTCGTTCATCGCATAGATTGCGGGCTTTATTGCTTCATTCGCTTATAGTGCCTGGTGCCATAGTCTTTGTCAATCTTTTTGTCAAACTGTGGTCTATCCATGGCATGTGTATCGATTCCTCGCACGCAGCGAATGCGGAGAATAATAACTTTGCTATTAGTTCCCAAGTAATTTGTGTTATGTTGTTGATATTGGTTTTTTTTTACCATCCTAGCTCGTATTGATTCACCGACTCTATACTAGCTTTGGGTTGGCCTCACATGTCTAAGAGAAAAAGAAATCTTAGTGGGTTAACTTAATTAACAATCTCCATCATTCTATTCAAAAAAATAGTTTGAAAGAAATCTAATCAAGAGTTAAAAACATCAAAATAAATTCATCACTATCTAGTCTATGAAGCTTTTATCTTTACTACTAGATGGTGCAAATGACAGGTTCATGACTACATCAAAAGCACTACTTATAAGGAATGGAAAAAATGAATATGATCCCTCCGAAAGCAAGTAGGTCTCATCACTATCAAGAAAGAAGTAAATCTTCAACGAAATAGCTGTTGATGATCTCTAATTCTTGTTTCTGCATCATAAAATGATGCAGACCCAAATGAACGTCAGTACGTGAAATGTACGAGTATGTAATATGACAGAATGAAACGTGCATCAAGATAGAATAATATCAGTTCAGATATCTCAAATCTGAAGGTGAGAGACTCAATCAAGGTGTCATATGTCTAAAGTAAGAATACGGTTTAGACAGAGACCAATCATATATAATCCAATCCAATCATGTACAATCCAATTCGATCCAATCCAATCCAAACATATACAATCTGATTCAATCCAATCATATACAATCTGATTCAATCCAATCATATACAATTCGATCCAATCCAATCATATACAATCTGATTCAATCCAATCATATACAATTCGATCCAATCCAATCATATACAATTCAATCCAATCCAATCATATACAATCTGATTCAATCTAATCATATACAATCACATTCAATCCAATCACATACCATCCAATCCAATCCAGTCATATACCATCCAATCCAACCATATATCATCAACTCAATGAATAAAGTCAAAGGACTCAACTCAATAGATATGTGAATTAGAATTTAGAAATATTTTACAAATCGACTCAATCATCTACAATACCAATCAAACCAATCACATCATATTCAACCAACTCAAAATAAACTCAAAGGACTCGACTCAACAGGTATGCAAATTAAAATTTAGAAATGTCTTTCAAATCAACTCAATTATCTACAATCTCAATCAAACCAATCATATCACGCACAATCCACTCAATTTGTGAGTTTCTCTAACCGATAACCATCGCCTATGAGCCAGTGATGCACAATGAAGCGGTGTCGTTGCCACACCCGTTTAATACCTTATCAGGGTAAGGGACGAATCACTATCCTTGGATCCACAATCAATCAAAGTCCATCATTTTGGCACTTAAGAGGTTTAACCTTCCATCCTACGCTGGCTACATAATTCATGGGATTTTAGTTGTACTACTCTTACCCAAATCGGTGCTCAATACTTCTCCCAAGACTCAATATGCTCATATCTATTGGGTGAAATATTCAAATCATCTCATCTAATCTCATTGGACCCTTTTCAAAACTCAACCTCATCTGGTCTCATTGAACCTTTCTCAAAATTCAATCAATTTGGTCTCATTGGACCTTCTTTCAAAACTCAATCAATTTCAATCATCACTTCATTCAATTAGGTAATCCTTTCAAGACTCATTCACGACTCATTAGGACTCCGAGTCAACAATTATTAATACTTTCATTAAGACATGATTTCAACTAAATCATGTTGTCCCAACACTCTTTCTCAAAATGATTATTTATGCCGAAGAAATATTCATGTTTCAAAGTAGTAAAATGCTTAAAGACATCAACTTGACTCTGTTTAATGCATCCTTTTTCAAGACATTCAAAATCATGCTTTCAAACTCAATCAATGCAGTAGATATTAAATACATTTAAAACATAATTTTAACTTCTCAACTCAGTCTCAAAATAGACGTTTTCATGTAAAAATGATCAACTCGTTTATACTCAAAATCCTTATAAGACTCTAATCAAATCGTATTATGCAAATTATATGATGTAGTCACATTAGACTCCAATCCACTCCATCTCCAAACATCATCATCAACATTACCTCTTCATCAATCATTTTACTTTTTTAAAAATAAACATCATTTACATCATCATCAAACATCTTGCTCAAAAATCCTAATTTAACTCTATGTTCAATTGCATCAAACTCATTAAAATATGCATCATCTCACTTTGAAAGAAATACTTTATTTATACATGAATACATCATCTTGGGTTCATGTGAATGAATACATGAATGTATACCTCAAATACTCAACTCAAAAACATCATCAACACATATGAATTTATATACAAAACTCGATAGAAATTTTAAGATAACTCAAGAACTCAATTCATGGAACCTCAAAACTCAACTCAACTCGAATCAATGAAGATGTAGGACACATGGATGAAATTAATCCAATATTGTGAGTAGCCTTACATACCTGGAATGAAGATTATCTCACCAAAAATCAAATACATGACTTGAAGATCTTGAATCCTAACTCTTCTTCTCCTTTCTATTCTTTTCTCTCAAATCTCCTAAGGTGAAGAAGAGGAAAACCTCATTGGATATTATGAGGGAACTGATTTTTTATCCCAAAATGGCTAGGGTTATACTTGAGAAAGGTGGGGGAAAGTTCGGAATACCCTTCCTCAAGAAAAATCTGGAAACAATGAGTGCAGGGGCCTGCAGGCGTGATAGTGGCGCGCCGCGCCCAAGCCAAAACTACTGCAGCTAGTTTCAGCACTCTGGTGGTGCTACAGTGGTGCACGGCGCCATCACCCAAACTACTACAACGATAGTCTTTGATAAAACAGTCATAACCTTTTACTTTGAACTCGGAATGAGGCAAACTCAGTGGCGTTGGAAAGAGGATTCAAAGACCTTTAGTTTGATAGGTAATGTCATAAATCTTAATATTGATAGATTTATGGTCATTTGAAGTTGACCCTTATACGAACTCATCCAAAATCTAAGGAGATAGAAATTCTTTGGACTTGGCTTAGTGCTAGAGATCCCTTATGAACCTAAACCACATCTAATACCTTTAAATACTTAGGAATTGATCCTAACTCATATATAAAATTACAAGTCATCGAGTTCGATCCTATATGCATATGAAGAATAGTGCGGGGATTGGCGAAAAAAATCTTTGGTGTTACAATATTCAACATAAACTGATATGCGGAAGATAAGTCTAAAAGGCAATCTCAATATAAATAAAGAAAATTTGGGTACGTGTCTAATAATGCGAAAAATATATTAAGTCTGACATAACCTATAACTATCATAAATGGGGCATAAGACAAGCCCTAACTCACCAAAATAATCTGAAACTGAAAGACGTGAGATAAAAGACATCAAAAGATGGGTGTGCCCTCGAAACATGAGGACTCACCAAGCACAGCTACGTCAATAGGATGCAACTACTAACCACAGGAGTGAGTGGGAGCGTCTTGACCTATATTATAAAACTATATAGGAAAAAGAAGTATGCGGTCAGTACTATGAAATGTACTGAGTATGGAGAATGTGCAATGCATTACATAAAACATAATAATGCAATGACCAAGCTAAAACATGGCATAATCTTTAAAACATCATTAGAAAGATAAAACATGGTCAATGCAATATTCATAAGAAAATCATAACCTTAACATAACATAAGTGAGAGATATCGTAACCAACACAAACCATGTGAGCTATAACATGGAGTCTGGTGTCATCCCTCCCACACCGAAAAGAGATTGTTCGTCTTGCCAAGGTAAGGACCATTAACATGAACTATTTGTGGATCTACTAGCTTAAGCATTAATTGTCCAAATGGGACATCCTATAGGGGCATGTCGTTAAGGGACCTAGGTGATTGCTTCTAGTCCACTCCGTGCTAGGTAAACTCTTAACAAGAATAGTCATAATCATAGCATAGTCTTTGAAAAATGGTAATAAGCTTGTAAGACCAGAATCATCATAAACACTTGAAAATCATAAGAATAGCTTCTTTAACAAATCATGATATCATGGCATGTTCGGAGAGATGCTTGTCTAAGTATCAAAAATCATGATAAGCTTTTTCAAAAAGAATCATGGAAATCCTTCATGATAAGAGTACTTCACCTTTTTGAAGCAATCTTAATTTCATAAAAACATCATTGATACTTTATCTAAAAGCATCTTTAAAATTATAGTTCATAAATTAATAATGCATGCATAATTCTCAAACATAGTTCATAATCATAAAATAAGTATAATGCATGGGTTCATAATAAATTCATCAAAAACATGTAATTAAGATCAAATCATGCATAATAAGATCATTGAGAATGAATAAAAACATAATTGATTGAACCCAATGCAAAATCATCAAAAACCTAGGGTTTAGGGAGAAATCATAAAGTGAAATTTGAAGATCTTTTAGGACTCCATGGATGAAATTCCCACATACCTCAAAGAATCCTAGCCTTGAAACTTAAAGAGGAGACTTGAATTCTTGAAACTTTACCTTGGTGGTGAAGAAAACCTTGGGAGAGAATTCCTTGAAAGCCTTAGAGAAATTTAGGTAAATGAGAGGGAATAGGGGGAATTTTAAGAGTTTGGGTAGATATAGGTCATGGAAAATAGCCCAAAAGGACGTAGCTTAGGTGTTAAAAGAATGAAAAATATCCAAAATATTCTTAAAATTAATTTGCCGAAAGTGACCCTACGGACTGACCTTAGGACGGTCCGTAGGTCACCCTAAGAGAAACAGTAGCTCAAGTCAAAACCTACGAACCATTCCTACGGACTGTAGGTCCATCTATGAACCGTAGGACCTACTCATCCTGCTGGCCATTAATTGAAACCCAACTCTCTAAATCTCTACTTAGGAACCCTCCTATGGACCGTAGGTCCATAAACGGACCATTATGTTGGTCCGCAGATCATCCTCTGAGACTTGTGGAAATTTTACAACTTTAGGGCCCTTTCTACGACCCCCCCCATCTATAGATCGTAGGACCTTATACGATCTGTAGATCTCACTCGTAGGTCTCAACTGAAGAATCAATAATTTTTCAAGTGCAGGCTCAACTATGACTGCCTTTATACGAACCGTAAGACCTTATATGGTCCGTAGGTCGGCTCGCAAGAGCCTGCACCAACAACTTTAGGCAACTTTTTTTCCAACTTCGGGGTTTACAAAGGCCTTCTAATTAAATCGATTGTGCTCTCCTTTGCCCTTGACTTTGCTTTGACGAAGCTCAGTCTGCATTTCTTTTTTGCATGTTCACATTAGTTGTGTTCTAATGTCAAACCTGAGCATCTCCTCAATAGAATGATTCTGATTTTGTTCATCATGAAGAGAGGTCTGAGTTGGTGTCTCCTTGATTGGTCGTGTACCTTCAGCCTCTTCATTGAGTAGTTTATCCTTTACATTAGCTTGGTAGCCATCATTTGCCACAATGCAAGTGTTCCTACAAAACAACAATAGTCAAACTAGTAAGAATTTGTGTCAAGTGAGTTAAACCAACACACAGTTACCCCGGCCCCACGATGGACTCCAAGTTGTTTATCAAAAAATGGTACAATTAAATTTGTATGAAGCCAAGAACACGCGTTGTTATTTTAGTTCGTCGGATTAGATATTACTTCCTCTGTCCAACAATAGTTGTCCACTATTGACTTTGTACATACCATAAGAAACAATAAATAATAGGGGTAGTATTACTATATTACCCTTTGAATATATTAAATTTAATGCTTTGAAAAATGTATCAGATATTGAATAGCATCTAATAGCAAGGGTACAATGGACACAAATGGGTAAATAATTCATTAATTTTCCAAATTGAACAAATATTATTAGACATCTATTTTTAATATAGTGGACAAGTAAAGATAGACATAGGGAATACCAGTTAAATATTGTAAAATTAATGAGGAAGGAGTTAGAAAAAGAGTAAATGAGCTCAATACAAATACATTTGCTTCTTATACAAAAACAATTCTAGTATCTCATGCATCGTGAAGGATGCACATTATAAATGCAAATACAATATTATAGATAGTGTAGGACTCATTCGAGCAACCAAACATGTAACTCTCTGATCCTGTTAAAAGTTACCTGTCAAAAGAGGCTTTACAAAGATTTAAGGAAAAAAGACTTTGTAAATTCTTAATTTTACAATTTAGAATAGATAAATCCGATCCAACTGAATGAAGATATAAAGTTGAAGGATATATCTGTTCTAAATCACAAAGTTAATGGGTATAACATAATGAAAATACATATGAAAAATTTGTGTAAATTTGTGTTCCTAAGTTAATAGTTGGCTCAATTTAAATTATAAATGCACGGTCAAGCACAATTTGATTTTCAAAAATTCCTTTTCAACCTTTTCAAATATCATATAGTCCATTCGTTATAATTTATTCGTCTTACTTTTTTTTAGTCCGTTTAATAGATAATACATCTTTTTTGAGATAATTTACTAGTTCTAAGTTTTCACATGACATGTTTAAGACTATAAATTAAAGAATAACGCATTCTATATATCATTAGTTTACTTCCTTCGTCCCATATTAATTGTCCATTTTCTTCTTTACACGTCTCTTAAGGAATCATAAATAAAAAGAACAATTCTGCTAATCTACCCATTAATAATTTTTTTGAACTTTACAAACTTATTTACACTCAAAACAAGAATTAACTATAAGAAAAAAATGGGAAAATAATTTTATCTGGATTCTGTTAAACTCATTAAGAAAAAACAATGACTGACACTATCCTATTAATTGATGTTTGATATTAGGTCTTGAAAAATAATTTGAAAAATAAATAATTAATACTAAGAATAAAACATGAAAAAAATAATTGTCTTTTCTTGATATGTTAAAAGTGACAAGTAAAAATGAAAATCTATTTTGAAATAGTGGACAAGTAAGAGTGAACATAGGAACTAGGAAGTAATTGAGACAACTATTTGTAGTAATGTGGATAACTAATATGGGACAGAGGAAGTAAGACAATAAGGGGTCGTTTGGTACAAAGATTAATAACTCAGGGATTAGTAATACATAAATTAGTAATGCATTGATTAGTAATGCTAAAATAATTTTTCATCAAGTGTTTGGTCCATTACTTTCCACCTAATCTTGTGTTTGGATTAAAATTGTACAAAAAGTTTCTTTTCAATTATACCCTTGAATTATTATGAGATTTGTTCTATTTTATGTAATTGAGTCAAGATAGATAAATGTCGGATTAAATTTTTTTTGTGGTCTTCTAACTAGGTAGGAGAACAACAATTTTGTTGCCATATTTGCTATTTTTCTACTTGAATTATTTGTGGTTAAATAATTATTATCTTAATAAATTGATCACTCACAAAACATTAATTTTCAATTTAAAAAAGATACCACCTACTTTTAAAACCGGAAAAAGGGTAAACAATTGTAAAATCGAATAAACCATCTACGTTTACATCTAAAAATTACAAGTTGTAGTTTTAATATATATGTAATTTTATAAATTATTCAAAATACAAATAATTAGAAAACCACATATATATCAACAAATAATACATTCAATTAAAATCACAAACTTTATGTGGTGATATAATATTTGCCTTTTCAATTAGCAAATGTTAAATAATTCACATTTCAAATATTGTATTGATTTGTATTTGATTTATTTAACAACAAACAACTCTCTTCAAATAATAAAATTTGTAAGCTAATTTATTTAAATAAATTTACTAGTAAAAATATAAAATTAAGAAAATAAATAAAAGGAATAAAAGGATTTGAGAGGTATTTTTATCTTTACATACCTTAATCCCATTGTATTAAGCTTATGTATTTCTAAAACCACCAAATTGAAGGTATTGTTATCCATCATTGTATTACAAAAATCACCAAATTGAAGGTATTAGTTATTCATCATTCAATACCATGTAGGGTGTATAACTAATCCATGAATTAGTTATACATAAGCCCAAAATTTCTATCAAAAGTAGTACTAAATAATATCATACATAATAAATGGACTATTTCTCCTAATACTTCCAACTAAACGACCCCTTAAATTCCAAAGTTCTTTTTGGTTCTTAAAATTTATGCCAAGTCAAAATCAAACAAATAAATTTTGAGAGGATATATATTTTTATGTTCAAATTGCAAATGGATGAAGGTACAACTATTTCTGATCAGTCATGAATGAGATTGTTTTTGAATTGGAATCTATTGGAGTGAAAATTGATGATGAAAACAAGTCACTTCGACTCATCTGGTCTCTTCCATCTTCTTATAAGCACATTTAACCCATTTTAATGTATGGAAAGGACATTGTGAATTTCTCGAAAGTGACAAACAAATTGATTTTTGAGGAAAAAAGATTGAAAAATAGAGATGAAAAATCTCGAAAAAATTTAGCTCTTGTTGTTAAAGAAAAATGGAAGCAAAATAAAAGTTTCAAGAAGAAGGTCGTTTGTTGAAATTGTAATCAATCGGGACATGCTAAGAGTAAATGTCCAAATAATGAGAGGCTAGTTCGGCTGGAAGTTGCAAAGGAAATGCTGTCAATATTATCTCCCTAGAAGAGAGGGATGATATTCTTTTGTAAGAAAGATGAAAATCCTCATGGCTTGAATTTTACCTTTAGAATTGCCATGAAAGAAGATGTTTAATTGGTAGTTGGTCCACAAGTTTGCACATGAGCATTGGTTGATAGGTGATGCAAGGTGTGTGGTGGAAAAGATGTCAATGGCTAATGAACTCTAAAGAAATCAACAAGAGGGTTGCACCATAAGTTATTAGCAAGTTTTTTTTCGACATGAGCCGAAATTAAAATTCTTGAAATTGGAAAGTGATTTCAAGTTAAAATTCTTGGATTGGTTTTTCAATCTGACTGGATGTACTCTTTATGGTGGGGGTATGATAATTTTTGAATTTAGAATTATGATTGGCCGAGTTTAAAGTTAGGTTGTGCAACTGGACAACTGTAAAGGGCCAACATACTGTATTTTCTTCTTTTCCAAAGGTGGAGATTTGTTGGTTTTGGTTTGATATAGAAGAAAAAGAAAAGTCAAATATGTTAGGCATCCCACATTGGGGAAATAGAAAAACATGTTTGATTTTGGAGGCTATATAAGGAGGCTTGCTCCTTCGGTTTTAGTATATCACCATAAATTCAATTCCTTATAAACTAGAGGAGAGGTTTAGAGATAATTTTCGTGAAGATCTCTTTGGAAATAGTATTTTAGGAATTGGGGTGTGACAAAAAATATTGTGTATTGTATGGTATAATAATTTTCATATAATAAATATTTTTCTGGGAGACCCGTGATTTTTCTCCAATTGAGGAGTTTTTCACGTTAAATCTTTGTGTTGTTATTGTAATGACTCTGAAGCCATTTTTGGAAAATTTCATAAAAAGACTTTTTACCCCTTCCGGTAGTTTCTACGAGTCATAGTTGAATGATATCTGATGTCGGTTACATAGTTTTCTTGAAAAGTTGAGATTTTTGGTAAACTTTGAGTTTTAGAGATTTAGAATGACTCAAAAATGATATTTGAGGTCATTTGGAGTTTCGAATCTCGAAATGAAATTCCATCAATTCCGAAATGTTGAAATTGGTCAAGGAGAGTTGACGGAATCATATTTGGGGTCATATCGTGGATTTGAGGGGTTGAGTTGAAAAATAGTTGAGTCTTTGGCCATAGATTTAACTTTGGTCAATATTTAAGGATCGGATGCTCGGAATCGAATTATGACAACTCCGTTGGATTCAGAGGGTGATTTTAGGCATAGGAAGAGTTCCTGTGTATTTTTCGAAAGCTCCAAGGGCGTTTTGATCTTTTGAGGCATAAAGTTATTTTAGTTGCGACTTTTTGGTTTTCAGGTCAAGGAGGCCTCGAAATCGAATTTTAATATTTTCGTTGAGTCCGGAACATCGAGTTTAGTAGAGTTGCATATAAGGTTCGTCTATACGGGGTTCTGAACGAATTTCATGGGTCATTCGAAGATTTGGAGACTTGGAGGAAAAGGTTGTGTATCTGCAATCTGGTGGAGGGATAATTGCCCTTCGCGATTGTGTAGGCCTAGTCACAATCGCGAAGCACCAGGTAGATGCATCATCGCGATCGAGAGGCCCACTCCGCGATCGCGAGGGTTAATTAATGAGTTGACCCTCTGATTTATCGCGATCGCGAGGAGCAAGCCTTTGCAATCTTAAAGAGCAAAATGTGCTTGGACAATGTTCTTCCTAAAGAACGAGAATTAGACCCTTTTCCCCCATTTTTAGACTTTGAGAGCTTGGGTGCACGCGATTCAAGAGGATTTTTGCATGGAAACGTGTGGGTAAGTAATTTCAACCCATTTACTTCATTTTCGATTGATTACATAGTGATTTTCATCTTCAATCAGTGATTTTGAGTCCAAAAGTTTGTGGTTTTTCAAGAAAACATGATTTTAATGTTTTGAGGATTATGAGCTCGTTTGAAGTCCAAATCCACTTCCGTTTTCACTAGAAAATTTCAAATATCTTGAGGATGTTGTTCATGTAAAAAAAATGGAATTTTCTGCTCGTTTCAGAATCGAGTTTTTTGGGCATTTTGGGTAAGTTTCAGCTCAATTTTCAAAAATATGATATGGATATCGTTGGTTCCATATTTTGATTGGGAACTTGAATTTGCATAGATTGTGGTGATTTGGAGTGCATTCGAAAGGGAAAAGCTCACGTGGAGTGACCAATCGCATATTGGCTAAAGCAAGTGGACTCTTAAAACTCCGTGAATCTCTTAAAATTCCCGAATATCCCGTTGTATATTTTGGGGCGTAATGGAGATGAGGTTACGGGTATAATTGTGATATGAACTAATCTAAAATGAATCAATGGGATTAATAAAAGACGATGTGTGATATTGATGAGTATTGAAACTTATATACCGTAATCTAGATATCTATGTGTATTTGATGAAATACTTGATAGTCTAATTGTGATTAAGGTTTGTCTGAAATGATTATTCCTCATTACTTGTGTGAGCATGTTGTTTGCATTGGTTCTGATACGCCGTGATGAGATGTACAGGATTATGAAATCGAGGTCATTTCTGGTCAGAAATATGATATGGCCGAGGTCATTTCCGGCGAGAGATTTATAGGTTGAGGTCCTTTCCGGCAAGATTATATTGCCGAGGCCACTTTCAGTGGGATTATATTGTCGAGGTCATTTCCGGCGTGATTATATTACCGAGGTCATTTCCGACGAGGTTGTAGGACCGAGGTCATTTTCGGTCAGAGATTATGCAGTCGAGGTCATTTTCGGTCAGAGTTTATTATGCCAAGGTCTTTGCTGGCGAGTGCACACATGCATGATCATTGAGTGTGCATATACATATTCTGCATATTTGTGTTGACAGTTTGATGCCTATTTATGATCTGTGAGTATTTGTATGATATATCTTGTGATATTGAGCTGTGATCTGAACCTTATTTGAATTGTATAGTATGAACTGCTAGGTTGGGTTGATTTCTGTGCAGATTGTAGTTTGGAGGTTTAGTTGGGTTGGAAAGGAGTTCGTGTATTCTATTAGATTTACTTAGTTTTCTAGTTAGCTTGCTGGGTACCGCGTTGTTTGGTACTCACCCTTGCTTCTACACTTGTGTAGGTTCTGAGCTGGGACTTTGATCACCTTCTTCTTCTGATCATTTGAGGCTTCCAAGATTTTTGAGAGAGATAGCTATTGACATTCAGCATACTCTTAGATTTTCTGTACTTTTATGTTTTACTCTACTTGAGAGTTGAAGACATATTGAGACCAAATTTCATTTCAGTTTTGTTTTTCTTTAGCGGCTTGTATATGTGATAACCAATCTTTGGGGGTATTTAAGTTGAAAGACTTTCGCTTTTGTTTACTAATTACGTATTTAGACTGTTTCCACTTTATTCTCCGATAAATATTAAATTTTAGACTGACTTGTCCGGTGGGAAAGGACGGGTGCCATAACACTCGGAATCGGGTCTTGACAGTTATTCTCTTTAAATTTCTCTGTCATTTTCTGCTTGGAGGCGATCTGAAAGGGACGGTAATTAGTTGATGCTTTTTCTCAATAATTATATATCCAAACAATTATTTTCATCCAAACATGCCCTTAAATCTTGGAAGACACTTTTGGCAATTCTTTTTCACTGAAAATGGAGGGTCCATTCCCCATGTCATTGTGTCCCTTGTGCACCACCGAAAAAAGGAAACTCTACTCCATAGTCTTTTTTCCCCTTTAATCCATTGCAATTCACAATTACTCTCTACTTTCAGAAAAGCAAAGACAAGAAATTACTCCATTGTTAAAGCACCAGCACCCAACATACTCAAACACACTGCCTTCATTTTTCTTTTCACAATTTCACCCACGCTTGTCATCATCAACTTTCTTATACATTTAAGGAATTTCTTAATTCAAATTAGAGTCTAGACAAAAGTTACTAGGTTCACGTGAACCTGTAACTATTGGACTAAGATCCGCCCCTGTGACGATCAAAATGCAAAGTTGTACTAATATATTAGCTAAAGAAGTGAAATGACTTCTTTCCCTACCCTTTGACCTTTGTGTGTGTGTCTTCAGTTATGCTAATTCCTTGTATTCTATGATTCAGAATTTGTGAAATCTGTGGTACCAATGCACTGAACATTGTTGGAGAGCAAATGACCGAAGCCAATAATACTACAGGAGCCACTCTTGCAGCGTCCGCAGCACCTGTAGCCCTTTCTGAAACCCGAGGCTTTTGGCATGGGCGCCGTGTCATGAATTTTCTACTTGCATCCATGGTTTTTGCCTTTGTCATCTCATGGCTTTTTCACTTCAATATATTGCCCTAGATGCTTCTGAAGATCGTCCTGGCAGAAATGACGTGGTCTGTATTATGAGGATTCAGCATAAATTAACTAAGCTTATACTCCGGTTGTCAACCTACAGCAACACTCCTCCTTTATTCGGGCTTAGACTTGCAGAAATGTTTTCTTAACTCGCAACAAGAGCTCCACCTCCGGTAACTTCTGATGTCGAGCTACATCTAGGAAGAGGAATATTCAGATATTATCTTAGTTACCTGGGTTTATGAAAGATTGAAAGGTGATCTGGTATCCAGTATAGG
The DNA here is from genome assembly GCF_947179165.1 of Solanum dulcamara. NCBI lineage: Eukaryota > Viridiplantae > Streptophyta > Magnoliopsida > Solanales > Solanaceae > Solanum > Solanum dulcamara. The sequence continues at coordinate 5,288,203 of NC_077244.1, read as the reverse complement.
CCATGTTGTAAACATGTAGAGGATATAGGGTTTCAGCCATTAACTTCTCAATCTTGTTTGCGATGATGATTGTTGGCTAGATTAGAAGATAGTTTTGTTCATCAAATACCTTGATGAATTTTGAAGTTCTTCCAGTTAGTGTATGTAAGTATGTATAAAAGTATGTCGATGAAGCAGTAGTATTCTGTTGTATATCATCCTTGAAAATTCTGTACAAATCTCTCTTGGCTGCTGCAATTGTGTTGGCATCAAAATGTTTTCTTTGATAACAGCATGTTCGAGCCAGCTTAGGCTCATCTTGACTACTCTACTAAGTATATGTTACTTTCCATCAGCATAGATATCGAACAATTATGCTATTATGGCTGCTGCAATCAACTATGTTAGCTACTTGACTTTCAATATGACACTGCCTTTGTATGTTTTTATATTACAAAAGTAGTAAGGTCTGTGGAGATCTGGTGCTTCAAATAGTCATGAAATGACATGTATGATGAGCAAAGTCAGAATTTTCACTAAGAGAGTTGAATATATAAAAAGTAGATATATACGAAGAAGCCAAATAGTTTCAACATCTACCATATATATATATATATAAAATAAAACTTCTACATTTCCTCAGATTAAAATCTTCAAAGCCCCTATTTTCATTTAGTATTTCTTCCTAAATTTCATCCCTCTGACCTCTCATTTGAATTAAGATATTACATTTACTACCCTCATTTTTATTTCTTTGTAACTATTGTTTTAATCTATCTATTGTTAATGTAAAAACATTATAATAAGTATTAACTAATATACTCTTTTTAATTAATTTTATATATGTTCTTAGAAAATATATTGAAATAACCATGGTGACTTGCTTAATGAAAATAGAGGAGTGAATATAAAGGATAAGACAAGAGGAACAAAAGGTGTGGGAGAAGTACAGATAAAAAGTATTTTAAAGAACTTCCACTTTTTGAGATGACGAAAACAAGCATAGACACTTCACTGCGTCAAGGCACAAAGTAGTGATGCTCTATTCTTTTAAATCAGTGACAGCATCTTTTAAACATGATCTCATTACCTCTCCAAGTTTGAAGCAAGCACCAAGGCATAGCTCCATTGCCTCGTTAATCTTTGGTGTTGACCATCCTCCAGTTACAATCAGTTGAGTGATCTCATTACGCGAAGGCATACAAGTTATCATTAAGCTTCCATCTTGGTAGCTTTCTTCCTCAAAAATGGGATCGATGACAAGGTTCTTTCCAAGACAAGATACCGAAACTGAGGCAACCAAGTCATACAGCAAAATTCCTGCATCTGCTAAAGCTAGACTAGCACATGATATGACCACGGGGAGATCACTTCCACCGGATTCCAATACCAAAGCAAAAACATCCACACAAGTCTTTGGGAAGGATTCCAGAATTATAACACCCTCTAAAGCTTTGTGTAACATTGAGGAAAGTTCCTTGTTGTCTGATCCCTGCCCACGATTAGGGGTGGAAAAACTTGTGTAACTAACATTACAATTTAAGCGTCCTGTATCACTGTACATCATTGCTTTCTTACTTTCCCTTGGCCCAAACACAGATACGATGACCTTGGTGTTTCCAAACTCTGCATATGCTGATCCTGCAGCAGTACTCACAGCACCAGTCCTCAGATAAGCAGGACGGCACTGATAGAAGCCACGATTATCAGGACGAACCCAATCAGCATCAGTAATGGGGATTCTCTTCTTCTTGTGCGTTGCTGGAGATGGTGAATAGGTCGCTGGCGTCGACCCTGTTTTTCCAGCCATCAGCTTCTGAAAAGAATTGTCCCCTGTAGGTGAGTCCAAGAGATGTCTTGGTTTAATGATTATACAGAAAAACAGTAGAGCACCAAGGATTTTAGTCATTGTAACACATCATAAAATATAATTAGAACTCTTCACTAAAAGAGACTTCAGAGTATGTAACATTATCATAACACTTATAACTGGATGGCAAAACCAATAAGACAGCTGACCTAGCCAAATTTTTTGGCCTAAACAACAACAACAACATACCCAATGCTAGTTGCACGTATCCAGCGGATTAGTCGAGATACTAGCCAGATGGGTCCGGATATTACTGCATTACTGCAACAAAAAGGAACATAAAATAAGATAGAACTCTCATATATCCTGTTAGTAATATGTTTTTTTGCATTTTTCCTGTTTAACCTTTCGTGTTTGCTGTTTGGGAATGTCAAAGTGCTTAAATTTTACTTCTAAACACATTTGTTTGAAGTATTTCGCTTTGTAGATTGCGAACATATCATTTGGGGGTTGAGTAGATGATGGATTGATTGCTACTTTACAAGCATCTTTTTGCCTACTCAATAGTAGCACATACAAGAGATTTTAACAATGTAATCCCCCCTTAGCATTGAGATATGTGCTCATTGATTATGTGTATTGCACAATGTGAGATGTTTTACAAATATTGGCTAAAATATACCTGATTTTAGGAGAGAACAAACATTAGCCAGCTCCTCCCCTTTGTCAAAATTTGGAAGTCAAATTCGAAGTGATTTAATTAGCTGTTTGCCTTAAGCCTGTATAGAGTCGAGTGATTCCTATATTACTTTCTCCAGTTATGATATTGCATTTTATTAGAGTTCATTTTTGAAGGTTCATGCTTTTTTAAATATATACAATAAATTAATTAATTTATTAATTATAAATTTAATCATATTTTATTTACATAAAAAATAGTTAAAATCATAGAAAATATATCATGACTATACACTGATTATACAATATAAATTACTTATACCTGATTTATACACTGAATATATATTATGATATACTTAAAAACTAAATAAAGTTTGACTATACATAAAATATACACTGAATATACATGTCTATATAATGAATGATCATTTTTTTGATAATTATTTTGACCGAATGACCACTGAGTGTAATTTGCCCTTAGGAATATGCTGCCCAGTTCAGTTGGACTAATTTTAATTCATATTTGGGCTTGGGCAGTTGGGCCTATGTATATAAGATATATATGTATAATAATTTTTTTAAAAAAGTATTATAAATTTTAGTTTAAATCGAAAAACCAAACCAAAATATTAAAATTATAAAAAAATAAATCAAAATCGAATCGAAAAATCGAAATAGTTCAATTTGGTTCGATATTTTGATTTTTCGGTATTTAGGCCCACCCTAATTTTCAGCTTATAAGCTGTTTTAGATAAGTTAAGTCAAACAAATTCAATTATTTTTTAGAGCTTATTTTAAGCATAAAATAACTTTAAGTTATCGGTCAAACACTCAAAAAAATTGAAAACAACTTATAAGCCGCTTATAAGCTAATCCAAACGGATTCTAAGCCTAATTAAAGTGCTTGACCAAGCTTTTAGTTAGTAGCAAAAATTATTTTTTTTTAAATATGGCCATTCACTAATTACTGCTCAAAAATATTAAATTTATAGACCAAACATAAAAACTTCTTATAAAAAAACATATTTCCACAAAAACACTTTTTAAATAAGGTGAATTTAAGAGAGACTAAACAAATAATCTATTTTGGTTGAATATTCACTTTATAACAAAATTAATTTAATAAAAAAAGTGAAATAACTTAGATGAAATTAAACCTAGGTCTTGCCCTAAGCAGCTAAACCCTCCTATTAGGAGTTATAACTCTTGAGTTAGAGTGAAAAATACATGAGATCAAAATTCGACGTAAAATTACAAAATTAAAATTACTTTATACATAGTTGATGTTGAACCCTGTGGCTTCTTCGTACGTTTACGTCTTATTCCGTTAGTATAAAATCCTCGCTCTGACACTGATACTACAGCTAACTAATCAAGCAATCAACCAAGCTACATGAAACACTTTGAACATGCTCTAACTATATTCGACTTCTCATCTCATTCTGATAACGATAAATAATTTGGATTCTAAGGCTATATGACTTAAAAATTCTCTAAAATCTCAAATTTTTGAAAAAAAATACATGAGATCAAACAGTGAAAATACAGATAGAGATTGAATTGTACCTCGCTTCGACATTGTTGAACAGTGTTGCTCCTCTTCTCTCTACTGGCGAGATTAATGACAGAAGAGGAGGCGTTGGGGTTTTATTATATGAAGCTTAGGATTTTGTTTGGGCTGCTGGTCCAGCTATAGTATTGGGCTTGATCGACCCATTGACAAGATTTTAATTGAAAAAATTATAGGAAAAACACTTTTTAATAAATAATTATTGATTTTAGCGATACTTTTTATTTATTATCATTTATAGCAATATATAGTAATATTATGATATATCTACTATGTATTAAAAGTGAATTATGCATGCAATATAAATGTATTATAAGTGTTTTAAAATATATTATACTTGTTTGGTAAGAAATTGACACAATGTATTATAAATGTATTAAAGTATGTGATAAATATATTATTCATGAATAAAACTTGTATTATATGAGTCTTATAAATTATTCTCGCTAATATGTATTAAAATTGTATTATAAGTGTTCAGTGAAAAAAAAATATTATTGCTATAAATGATAAATATTTTCTTAATGTAATACATTTATGTAAATTTCCCATTTTAATTGGAGGCCTGTTGTTGACTGGCCCATTTGAACTTTTTATCCCGTTTGTGTTGTAAGTCGTAACGTCAAATTTAGTAAGTTTTGATTTTTGACGTTAAAAGTTTATGTATGATTAAGTGAAGGTCAAAAATTCAAGATCATCACTTTCGAAAGTCATTAGTTGTAATTTGTTTTGACAAATTGGTGTTCTTTCCTAAAAGCGTAAGTTTGTCTCAATTTATATAACATGTTTTTTTAGTCAAATTCAAACAAAATGACACATTTTTTTATTTGGTTAAATATTTAATGACACTGTTGATGTTTTACTCATGTTGGATCTCTCTCTTAAGCAAAAAAGGACTACAAAGGTGTACTATTTTATTTAAAAATTTATTTATTTTAAGAATAACATTGAAATATTGTAAAATCTTTTCATATATCATAAACTTCGTATCTAATCAATCTACACTGCATAATTGGGATGAAGAGAATAATATGTAGTGTATAATATACACACACTTATTATACAATGATTATATTATTATCACTTATTCCACAAAGAGAACAATCTTTTAAGGGGTTGTTTGGTTCAACATTAAGTTAACTTGGGATTATAGAGATGATTATTTATCTCAATATGCAGTATGAAATCATATTGATATGAAGTTAAAATTTTATTGAACATGCAATTTGAATTTCTTAAGTATTTTTTTCCTCATAAATATGGAAGAATTATTTTTTAACATAAAAACTATTAAAATTTTCATAAATTCGTATACAATCTTATTAAATGAGTAAATTATAATTTATAAATAAGATATCAAAATATCTTAAAGCGTCGTATTGATAAATCATATATCTATATTTTCTTTTATAAAAAAATATTTGTGATTACAAACTTTCAAATATACATAATTTTATAAAGATTCACGAGTTAATAATAGTAATAACTAGTTATTCTCTAATAAAATCCTTTCACATGGTATAAACATTCTCTTCATGCCAAACATGAATTTTTTTATTTGCAAAAATTTAGAATGATGGATTTTTTCTTTACAAATGTAAACTTATGAATTAAATTTTATTTTGTTTAAAAATTAAATCACAGTTTGAAATCTCAATATCATATTTCTTTGGGAGTACTTGGAGTTTAATATTTCAAATTATAATCACAAATCGCATGTCCAAATACTGATATGAAATAATAACTTCATATCGAACGCATAAATACAAGCTTAAACACTCAAACTAAATCATGTTTCAATTAAATACCTCAACTTTTAATAACTTATTTTTATCCTAATTTTCTTATAAATTGTGCATTTATTTTTCATATTTTTAATACATGATATTTTATACAATATAATAAGATTTTTAAAAAATACAATCTCTCTATATTTATCAAAACAATTTGCAATAAAAATTCCAAATTACAAAGCTTCAAGCCACATCTTATTCTGTCAAAAGTACAGGAAAAAAAAAAGAACAATATTATCTTGAATTCTTCAAGACAAAAAAAAAAACAAAAAAAAAATCATCCAAACTGAAGCAAAGTAAAGAAGAAAAATGGCAATAATGATGAAGCAAGGGCTTCTTCTATGGAGTCCTTGTCCTCATTCTTTCTCACCCAAAATTCAATCTTTCAAACAACCCATTTTTCAGCTCACAAACAAATGGAGAAAAGAAGAAGAAACAGCTCTGTTAAAGAACTTTCTTATCCAGAAAAAATCTAACAAGAAAGGCATTGCCATTGATTTCAAGGTAAAATTGAACTTTTTTGGCTTATGGGTTTTGCTTATTTCTAGTTTTTGCTTATTAGGTCTGCTGCAAAATTGTTTCTTTTTTGTTTTACTTTTGATACTTTTATTGGAGAGCAATGTCATGAACTCATGATCATGGTATTTTTTGTTTCTTGCACTTAGTGATGGAGACAGTATTTTAAGCTCTAGTTTGATTGTAGATTATGAATTTGAAATTTGAAAATTTGAGATTTTGAAGTTTGTGATTTTTGAAATTTAAAGTTGTGTGCGGAGAGGAGCCTTGGTAACGGGTAAAGTTATTATTGTGTGACTGAGATCATTTGTTTAAGCCATGGAAATATCATCTATCAGAAATGCAGGGAAAGATGGTGTACAGTAAATCCATGTGGTCCATTTTTTTTTTTGGAATTAGCATATAGCCAGAGTTTTAGTGCACCAGACTGTCTTTTAAAATTGTGTTTAAACATGCATTTTATTTGAAGTTCCAAAAATTCAAAAACTGATCTGAACTAGTTTAAAGATAAAATCTGATCAAATTTCATGGTCAAAGAGCTTTCTTACCCAGAAAATATCCAACAAGAAAGGCATTGCTATCGATTTCAAGGTAAAATTGAACTTTTTTGACTTGTGGGTTTTGCTTATTTCTAGTTTTTGCTTATTGGGTCTGCTGCAAAATTGTTTCTTTTTTGGTTTTTCTTTTGATACTTTTATTGGAGAGCAATGTCATGAACTCATGATCATTGTATTTTTTGTTTCTCGCACTTAGTGATGGAGACAGTATTTTAAGCTCTAATTTTACGGTAGATTATGGATTTAAAACTTGAAAATTTGAGTTTTGAAGTTGTGATTTTTGGAATTTAAAGTTCTGAAAAGAAAAAAAACTATGTTGGTCGAACTCTTCGAAAATGTCAACGGATGCATGTTGGATCCTTCAAAAGTAGTGCATTTTTAAGAATCCACACGAGTGCGCCATCATTTTTAAAGAGTCCGAGCAACATAGAGAAAAAGGGGTTGACTAGGAATCATGTTTAATGGGCAATATAATGGATGAGTATTGTTGTCGTCACAGTAATTTCAGAAGAAATACTAGACTTTCAGCCAATTTGGATAGGATTAAAAAAAATAACTTTTATGTATGAAATGCTTTTAGAACTTTGAAGTGCTGAAAGTTATTTTTATAAATAAGCAGTTGAGTGTTTGGATAAAAATGCTTAAATGAGGAAAATGATGTGAATTTTAGGATAAAAAAAATAAAAAGAATAATTTGGGAATTTAGTTAAAATATAAGGGATATAAAAATAATTTCTATTGTTAAAGAAAATGACTTTAAGCACTTAGAAAAAAAAGTTAGGAATCCTAACTTTTCATTTTTAACTGACTTTAAGAACTTTATGGCTTAAAGTTAGCATTAGGCAAACACGTTCAAAAGCTAAAAAGTGGTCATCCAAACAGGCTCTTTGTGTTAGGTTGGGGTATTTTTCTCTATGTTTGGAATTGAGTAAGCTCTACGTAATGATTCTATTGGTTTACTAGTTGAAGAGTACTGTTGTAGCTTGTAAGAGTGGCATTGGTTGCCACTGCTATAAAGCTATAATGTAAAAGAGTTCTTATACAGACAGTTCAGTAAGTTTTTGTAGCCTGCTCTGCACAAATGTGCTTATACTATATTTTAAAAGATAAAGACTCTACTAATCTAGTTTCTTGAAATGTTTCATAAATAGCATCATAAAAATAATCTGGCTTCTGGAAAATGTAAATGTCTAATCCAAATTCGTTCCACCCTCTCACGGCCAAAGGCTCCGCAACAGGTTGGAGAGATTTTAGATCCTTTTTCAATTCCGTTTATCAATTTCGATTATGTTTTGACAGCCTTTTCAGACCAAACGGAAAACCCCCCAAAAAAACAAAAAAAACACTATTACCTATAGTATGTAATAGTGTAACATAAATAAGGGAATCAACACGACAAATAATCCAAGACAAGTAAAGCAAAGAGAGAGAGAGAGCGTGTGATATAATTTTATTAGAACTCTTCGAGAAAAATTAATTATGAATTTTGTTGTTAATTCGTAGTCAACTTGCTCCTAGTTTATAATCTGTCTCAAACTATTTAGTGATAAATTTCATCCACCGCTAATTCTTTTTTTTAATAGTGTATGCTTCGAGGTCGACGATCGTACAATACAATGCTTCTCTAAAATAATAATAATATGTTTTCAAAAATTATATCGAAAGTGCTCAATAAAAACATTTTATTGATCATGAGTTCAATTAAAATATGTCGTAGTTCAAATAATTTTTTGAAAAATTTAAGCGGATATTGATGTATTCCGCATTCTAATAATAAATAAAATACTTCTTATTATAGAACAAAGTAATTGAGTTTCCCAACTATCATTTAAGGTGTGACAGGATCAAGAATATGATTATGGATATTGGGTGTTTGTTTTCTTGGATCAAACATGACTGATTCGTGTTGGAGGAAGAAAATAGGGTGGAGAGATAGAAAGAGATGTGGGAAAATTTCATGGAAATGTGTGTCTTGAAAATAGGTAAGGAAAATGGGTTAAATCTTTTTGATTAGGATAGATAGAGAGGTCAGGCATGGGTCATTTTTTTAGAAATTGGGTTAATTTGGATTGATTTTCGTCAAAGTAGGAACACGGTAACAAGTTTTGTAACGCTGAGGGCATGAACAATCACATAATATAACGAAAGGTAAAGTCAACTAATAAATGAAAGTTGAGGGGTATTTTTGACCCTTTTTCCAATAAATTATAGTAATTGATCTTGCTTCTAAAACATTTTTCCGGATCCTTGATATTTTGCTTCGTTTAAAACTGGAAGATTTTAGAAACAAAACAAAATGCAGATTTTATTTTTTAAAAGAAAAATTTAACAACGCCGTTGCCGGGGATCGAACCCGGGTCACCCGCGTGACAGGCGGGAATACTTACCACTATACTACAACGACTTGCTTGTTCATACTCGTCTAGGTTTTAATATATAATTATATACTAGTTGTAAATATTTTGGATTGACTAACGTGCTTTTAAGCAATTTTGCAGTATTTATATAAAATAATAAAGTGTTTCAAATCAAAATAATAAAAATAAGTTAAAATCATAAATTAAGTTTCCTAATTCATTGATTTTGACTTATAAGCTCAGCCAAATACGCTCTCAAAAGTTAGAATTTTTCATTCGTGATTAATGGTGGAGCCAGGATTTTAACTAAGGTGGTTTAAAATCTGAAGAAGTATACACATGAACTAGTCGAAGGGGGTTCGGCATCTACTATATATACACAAAAATTATTTTAATCATGTTAGTATAATTTTCTGCCGAATGGAGATGCACACAGTAACCGATCAAGAACTTTTAATGAGAAAGTTCAAAAAAATCGAACTTGTGTCTTAAAATAATTTTTGAAACATTTATATAGGGATCAGATTCATATTAGTTAATAACTTATGGTCATTTAACTTTATCATCATTTAGGTGTCCTGGAGCTGGGGCGGACAACGAATCCAGTCTTAGAGCTACGGAGTCGACGAAATTTAATAAATTTAGTTTAAATTTTATATTTACAAATATATAAATAATTTATTTAGAATCTCATAAATAAAATAATTGTGATTTGAAATTTCAATAGCCAATAGAAAGAAATTCAAATCTCAGATGTAACACATCCTTGTCCAACTGACTTTTAAGTTTCGTGCCAACTTCTTTGATTCACTTAAAAAATGTAATTGGTTTAAATGCAAAGAAAAATGGACCACATAACATGAAAGAGTTTTTCGGATGATAAACATCCATCTTTTCATTCAATCAAAAAATTATGAATTTAAATTACCAAAAAAAGCATAAATGTGGAAAGTTTCTCTTTCATTCTTATTTAACAAGCTCGTGTTGATACACATATTGAATCTAACTTTGATATCATATATTATTAAGCTTTGGACCTATCTCACAACTTAGAAACTACCTCAAGGAGGATTGTGACAAAAAATTATTCACATATATAATATTAGGCATTGGATATGAAATTAAAGTCACTACTAAAATATACTGAAATTAGCTACGAACTTTATTGCTGGTCCTTCATAATTTTGCTCATAGCTAATAAAAATTTGTCGTTAAGTAGAATTAGCGATGAATTTTGTTGTTTAGCTATAAAATTTATCGGTCACTAAATCTAATTTTTTTTAGTAGTGAATCATGATTTGAAATTATTAATTTAGGTAAATATTGATTTGAAGTTAAAATTTTATTTGAACATGCCATTTGAATTTCAAAAGTTGTATTTTTCTTATAAAACATGAAAATCTCACAATCTATGAAAACCAACTCTTACACAATTTTATCAAATGAGCAAACTATAGTTCATAGTTCATATATATACTAAGATGTTGAATTGATAAAATGCATATCTACATGTTCCTTTTATAAATAAATATTTGCGATTGCATGCTATTACAAACTTAGATGACAATTAATAAAAATTAATCAACAACTACAATTCATTGGAGGAAGATCCAAGTTCTTCCCACTAGAGGATTTCTTAAAAACCCTACTTCCAAAAACCATAAAACCTAAGGAGTGTCCAACAATAGCAACCAAGAAAACACCACCATTAAAAGACATAACAGCCAACATAACAACATAAGCCAAACCAATTCTCAAACCATACAAGGTTGTTTGAAGAAGTCCAGCAGTCATATGATCAACATTACTCTTGTTAATGTAATTGCTATGAGAGAGAAATTCGACGAAAATCGCCATGAAAAAGATAATAACAAGTGCCAAAATGTACATGCCCAAATTATCGTATTCAGGCCAATCTGAGAAGAGAATCTCAGTATTTTTTCCCCAGAAAAATGTCATGTGCATCATCATGTGATGGTGCTTCTTCATCATCATCCCGCTGTTATGAAAAAAATAAAATAATCATAAGAGAAACTAATTTTAGAGAATTAAATAGAAAAGTATAGTACACTCTTCGTTTCTGTTTATATGTCTTATGTACTTTTTTTGTGAGTTTAAAAAAGAAGTCTCTTTATTTTTTGGATAATTCTTTAATTTTAATTTTTTACAAGATAAATTTAAAATCACAAAATTAAATGATATTTTAGTATTATTCATTAGATTGAATCGAAATAAAAGATTACATCATTATTTATAAAGATTTAAATGAAATATTTTTTTAAAAAAAATTACTTTTGATTCTTATAATAGATTTTAAAATAAAAAAAAAGTAAATATAATTCTGCAATTAGGGTAGATCTTAAGTTTGAATAGAAAGTAGATATTCTCGAATATTCCTGAATGATAAAAAAATAAATATTCTATCATTAATATAGATCATAAAATAGAAAAAAAAATTGATACCCACCTTCCCAGTGGCGTTGTTCATGATGGCTAACGATGATGGTGGGGGCGGAGCCATAGCCATTCCATGCATGTGGCCACCGTTGTTCATCTCTTTTGTTTTTCTTCTTTCTAATTCTTGATTTTTGTCTTTGGTATTAGGAAATTTATATTGGAAAGGAGAGTGACATTTATGGGAAACTTATAATTATTGATAGTACATTGTAGTAAATGTACTTCTTTTTCAAGTACAAAATTAACATAAATGGTAGAATTTTAAAAGGGAGATTGATTTTCCCTTAATTTAAAATCAAGGACAATTTCAAAAAATAATTACTCTCTTTTGATTAACAATAATAATTCTATTTACATGTATTTTTAAGAATTTTAGAATAACAAATATAATACTCACGGCTAGCTGGATTAGACTCAATAGTCTCTCTAGCGTTCCAAACGTATTTTTTGCTATTGCGTATTTATTTATTCAAAGAGCATTCAGAATTCATAAAAGAAAATCCATAAAAAAAAACTAAAAAAAACCCATAATTTTCTCTCAAGAAGAATGCTCATTTTAATTTTAAAACAGAGAGAAGAGAAGTATTAGTTCAGATATTTTATCCTTATTTATACCTAATTTAAACTCATGTGTATCTGATATTGTTGTTGAAATTACAAGATTACAAATTACAATTAAAAATTATAATGAAGAAAATAAATTCACTTTTTGGTTGAGATGCGGATATCTTGCTCTCTTTAAGGAGATTCAAGTCCACTGCAGCAAATTTTTTCACCGGTCTAGCAGTAGTCCTCTTGACTTGTCCCTTCCAGAATACAACAACCTTATCACAAAATGTAACTCAACAAACTCTGGACAAGAGTTGAGTTTAAAGCTCCACAAATAAGAACACCTCCCTTCAACTTATTAGAATTCTCTTTTTTAATTTTTTTTTTTAACAAACTTAATGCACTTAATCTTATCTTCTTCTTTTTTCAAAACAAAGAAGACCTCTCTATTATAGGAGAGAGAGAGAATCATTCAAAGATGAAAAAATAATGAAAAAATGTATATCTCTATTTATAGATATACATTTCAGAGGTGCACACATACTTTCTCTTTCTCAGGTCAGAACTCGCAACGTCTAAATTCTGAAAAGCAGATGGCTTTAGAAGAAGCAAAAAGGCGTTGTGTGGTACTCAATTGTTCTTTATCACTCGGAGCTCAACCCTCCGGATAGCTCCAAACATCCCTGAATTCGCATTTTTCCCATTGAAGGATGGCTTGTCAAATCGCGATCCTTCTTTCTTGAATCTATTAGACATTATACCACAAATGAATGTGAATTGTTGAGCTCCATTTTGAGATTATTTAGTCGAAATGATGGAAAAAACAGAAATTTATGGCAAGATCTCTTGCATTGTTTATGATCACCTCACGTACTTCACAACTGAAGTGGCTGATCATCTTAAACTTCCCACAACTCTTCTTCGGCCTAGCAGTTGTGCTTACATAGAGGCTGCTTGCGCTAACTCAAGGCGGAAAATTATCTACCCTTATCAAGTACACTACTAAAAAAACATGAATTAGCGATCCATAAATTCCGTAGCTAAATAATAAAATTTATCACTAACCCTATTTAACCAGATACGATTAGCAACAAATTCTTTTTTTAGTGGTAGTTTTTAGAGAATATCTTGTTTGGTATGTCAGAAAATGTCTTTTTTCATAGAAAATCCGCCTTTCAATGTTCCTTTTTTTTTTGAAAAAACAAAAAATAGAAAGTCGAACATCGATCCACCAACAAGGTGAAAATATAGGTAGTCAACCAACTAAGCTATTAAGATTCCTCTCCTTTCAATGTTCTATTATTTGAATCGTGGAAAATATTTTCTTCATAAATATATAGATGCAGGTTCATCTGAACTCAATACTTTCGCCATAGTAGAAATTTTTTTCCTTAAAATTAATTAAAATTGCTACAATAGTAGATCTGAATCCATAATTTTAAAAAGTACAACGGAAAATGCTATGATTATTATTTAGCGACATTAATATAATATGAGTATTTTTAGCCAGCACTCTATATAGATGCCGCTTAAAACTTTAGCGGTTCTGAATGCAATGTCATTAACTCAATTACAGCTAAATATTTTTACTACGATAAATATTATCGTTAAAAGAAAATATATATTGCCACTAAATGTCTCTTGACTGTTAAGACTAATTTACATTTCTTGTACAAATTACAGAGTCTCAACTGCTGGATCCAGTGCCTAAAGTACCTCTCCTCAGGTTCAAGGATCTTCCATTCATTCTCACTTATGAAATTCCAGAGCCTTTATTACAATTACTTGAAAAAGTTACTAACTTAGGATCTTCTGTGGTTATCATTTGGAACACTATCGAACACCTCGAAAATCGAGCACTCTCATGGCTTCAACAACATTATGATCAAGTTCCTATTTTCACAATAGGGCATTTGCACAAAATTGCATCCTCCTTGCTAACGAGTTTAGCAGAGGAGGATGCTAGTTGCATTTTTTGGCTTGACACTCAAGCCACGAATTATGTTCTTTATGTAAGCCTAGGAAGTATAGTAGTTATGGATAAAAATGAGTTTATTGAGACAGCTTGGGGATTGTTTAATAGAATTCTATATTTTCTATGGGTAATTAGGTCAAATAATTCTATGGGTGTTTGGAATTCGATTGAACTACTCAATGGATACTTGGAAGCAATTGGAGATCGTGGCCGTATTGTGAAATGGGCACCACAAAAAGATGTTTTGTCACATCGTGCAATCGGAGGATTTTGGAGTCATTGTGGTTGGAATTCAACATTGGAATGTATTCTTCAAGGGGTTCCTATGATTTGTAGGCTGTGTTTTGGTGATCAAAAGGTGAATGCAAGATACTTGACGCATGTATGGATGGTAGGCCTTGAATTAGGACCTGATGATTTGAGTAGATATGTTATAGAGAGTACGATAAGAAAACTTATGGTGGACGAAGAAGGAAAACAATTGAAATAGAGAGTACTTGATAGGAAAATGGAACTCGAGATGTCTTATCGAGATGGTGGCTCATCGCATAACTCCTTGAAGATTCTAACAGAGTTCATGTACTCATTGAGTTGATTTCTGAGATGATCATGAAATTTGGTTTGAATGGTTAAGATACACAAATAGCTAACTTTTGATGTTCTCTAATGAAATGTGCAGGTTGCCAAATGTTTTATTATGTATTGTAATATGCCAACTAATCTGAACTTAGATTGTACAACATATTGGATCTTTAATCACATGTGGTCTAAATTATCAAAAATCACGCTATTAAAACTAAAGTAATAATTTTTTAGGGTGTCCCAAACAAACATCCTAATCATTCACGAGAACTTGTTAAGAATGAAATGCAAAAAATGATATTTCTTTTGGTGAAACTAGTGGTGAACAAAACCACATCGAAAATCGTATCAAATTGCAAATCGAGTCAAATCGAGAAAAAATTCAACTAGTAGTTGTTGATATCCAATTTTGACTGACCTATAACTCATTTTGGACTGCTATTTAATTAAATGCGTATTTTTTTTAAATTTATTTATTGTAGGTTTAAGCTTACATTTAGCATAATATTCAAAACTTTATTATTTTTTATTTATTTCATGGGTTACTAATTTAGAATATTAATTTTTCATAATTTTTAATTTTAAGTATTTATTTAGTATATTATTATTATTATTATTATTATTATTATTATTATTATTATTCTTATTTATTATTATTATTATTCGTTATTATTATTATTATCTGTCGTTAGACCCCAATTTTTCTTTGCCCAATTTTCATCACACTATACACGTGGCAACATACCCACACTACATTTCAGCACTAACTACCCACCAACCCATTCCTAATTGCCTCATTAATATACTAATCTATACTACAATCTCATTATCATCAGCCCACCACTTCACCCCCATATTCCTTATTCGTAATTCCCAAAAAGAAACCCACCAAACAATACAATAGACTACCAAACAAATTATTCTCTTCTTTTTTTCTCCCTCAAAAATATACCACCACCACCACCTGAAGAGAACCCATTTCTCCATCAGAGAACATGTCACGACCCGATTTCGGGTGTGATGGAACTTGATCTTTTCCATCGAATAGTCAGCATAAAATCCAATATTTCAATAAATACAGCAGAAACAGTCTAAATAAGTAAATAATAAACCATAAGCGAAAGTCTTTCAACTTAAATACCTTCAAAGATTGGTTGTCACATGTATAGGCCGCTAAAATAACAAAACTGAAATGAAAGTACAAGTATCAATATGTCTTCAACTCTCAAACAAAGAGTAAAACATAAAAATACAGAAAGTACGAGAGTTCGCTGGATATCAATGGCTACCTCTATCAACTTCCAGAAGCCTCGAATGATCAAGAAAAGAGATGGTGATCAAAGTCCGGGCTCAGAACCTACACAAGTGTAGAAGCAAGGGTGAGTACCAAATAATATGGTACCCAACAAGCTAACTAGAAAAACTAAGTAAATCTAAAAGAATACACGAACTCCGTTTCCAACCCGATCGAACTTCCAGACTACAATCTGCATAGAAATCAGCCCAACCTAACAGCTCATACTATACAGTTCAATAAGGTTCAGATCACATCTCAATATCACAGATATATCATAAAAATACTCAAAATGTCACAAATAGGCATCAAACTGTCAACACAGATATGCAGAATATGTATATGCACACTCAATGAGCACGCATATGTGCAATTACCAACAAAGACCTTGGTACAATAAGCTCTGACTGGAAATGACCTCGGCCACATAATATTTGATTGAAAATGACCTTGGTCTCATATTCTCTGATCGAAAAAGACCTCGATCTCATTATCTCTGACCGAAAATGACCTCGGTCTCATAATCCCTGATTGGAAATGACCTCGGTCTTATAATCTCTGACTAGAAATGACCTCGATCTCATAATCTCTGACCAAAAATGACCTCGTTCTCATAATTTAGTCGAAAATGACCTCGGTTGTATGCTCTTGCTGGAAAGAACTCGGCAATGTAATCCCATCGGAAATGACCTTGACAATATAATCCCGCCGAAAATGACCTCGGCCTATCAATCTTTTATCCGAAATGACCTCGGTCTCACAATCATATACCTCTTATCACAGTATTTCAGAACCAATACAGAAATATGCTCACATAAGTAATAAGGAATAATCAATTTAGATAAACCGCAATCATAATTAGACTATTGAGTATTTCATCAAATATATATAGATATCTAGATTACAACGTGCAAGTTTCAATATTTAACAATATCACACATAGTCTTTTATTAACTCCATCATTTCATTATAGATTAGTTCATATCACAATTAAACCCATAACCTCATCCCCATTATGCCCCAACACATATACAATGGGATATTTGGGAATTCTAAGAGATTCACGGAGTTTTAAGAATCCACTTGCCTTAGCCTAGATGTGATCAATCAATCCACGTGTGCCTTTCTCTTTCGATTATACTCCGAATCTCCACAATTTATTCAAATATTAATTCATAATCAGAAACCAACTCCAACGATACTAAAAATGTGAAATCCAACGAAAAAGGGTCAAAGGTTCAAAATTCAATTTTGCAAAATAGAGGTTTAAATCCGAGAATTTTTGGATAAAATTTTTCCGCTTAGTCTTAGGAACTCAGTAGTGAAAACTGTTTTGAAAATGGGGTTGAAATCAGGTCACAATCATCCTTTAAAGGAATCTTTTATGTTCTTGAAGAAATCTCAAAATTGGGGTCTAAAATCCTCAATTTAAAATCAAAATCATGATAAAATGGATGGGTTACGTAAAATTTTGGTCAAGAACACTTACGCAATCACCAACACAAGAAATCCCACATCAAATTCTCCTATTCAGTCTCCCAAGGTCTGAAAATAGGGGAAAAAGACTAAACCCCAACCTTAAACCTCTCTAATGTCGCTTAAGCGGATGAGGTTCGCTCTCATCCGCTTAAGCGGACCTCGCTTTTGCGACCCCCGTGCCATTGCTAAAGCGGCCACTTTAGTATATTTTGCAACCCTTCACAAAGCCCAGACATTCACTTTTGCGGCAGGGTATTCTCTTAAGCGAAGGTCACTTTTGTGATATCCCCTTTACTTAAGCGAAGGCACCAGAACCAACAACTTTCACTAAGTATCAAAGTCTCCAAATTGAACTTTGAAATTCGTTCGGAATTTCGTATAGACAAACCATATATGCCACTATAATGACCTTGAGTGTCATTTTTAAATATTTATGCAAAATTATCATTTTACCCCTATTTTTAGTGCCCCCGAGTGTTATTTGATTAATTTGCCCTATTGGTTCATACTTATACAGTTCCGAATGCGTTTTGAGGGTCAAAAACATATTTTGAAGGGTGGTGGTGTAAGTTGACCGTGGTCAACACACATGAACAGTAACACGCATGAGTAGTAAGTTTTTTGGCAGAAAATGCCCCTTTCTTTCCATTTTAATACTTTGTTCACCATTTGTTTGAGTTCTTGAACTCTTTGAGGCGATTTGAGAAGAGACTTTTGAGGCAAAGTATTGGGTAGGTGATTTTTGACCTAAAAACTTCCCTTTTCATTAAGTATTTGATTATTTTAACTCTTAAATTTTAGTTTTAAACTCCAAAAATCTTTGTTTCTTCCCTAATTCAAATTTAAGGAAAATGGTGATTTCTAACTCGTTTTGAGCTCTATTTTTATGGGTTTTTCAATCATGAGTTACTTATTACAAGTAGAATGTTATTGTCCAATAAATATCTAGATTTGACCTTTTTCAGAAATAATTAATTTTTGGATCATTTTACCCCCAGTTCTGAAACCTATCAATATAGGTGTTATTGGACTTCTTGTGATGTGTATGTATTATTGTTGATAGTGGGTTGTCAATACGGGCATTGAATTTGAGAGTTGCTTATTCGGTGGAGGTGTTCGAGTGCGGTTTCGGCAATTGAGGTAGGTTTGGCTATGCTTCTTTGAGACTGAGATGGGATAATTAGTCATTCATATGTTATAGACTTCGGGATGGGGTTTTAGTATGAGTTGAGAATATTATATATATATATATATATTGTGATGCCGTGTGAGGGCTTATTTATTAATGTGTTGCCGTGTGGGGGTTTATTTGTATTACACAACCCGTGTGGGGGCCTTATTTGTTATATTATTTGTTTCGAGAGCATGTGATTCATGATTTGCCTTATAGAGAGGCTTAAATATATTATTTGACTTGTGATGCCCGTTTGAGGGGTTGAGTTGGGGGTTTTGAGCATGCTTGAGTATTGAAATATCTTTGGAAAATGGGTGAATATTTAAATGGAAGTATTTTCTTCCCATTACTATTTATTGAGGGTGAATATCATGTGTAGGTTAAGTTTTGAGAACTTTGAACCTTGTACCACATATGAGTTGAATATTACTTCCATACCATGTGTGTTTTGATGCATTCATCCTCATTTATCATATCATGAAAATGGGAAGTTGATAAATATGAAAATTCTTTTTGATAAAGAAAATGAAACACATTTAAATCTTTGTATCTTGAGTCCCTGACCGAGACAGTTTTCCGACAGGATAGTGGATGCATTGTGATCTCAACCTTTGTATCTTGAGTCCCTGACTGAAGCAGTTTTCCGGCAGGGTAGTGGATGCATTGTGATCCCTTAACCACGAGGAGGTGGCAAGGATAATGTTATATTTTGATTGGGGTATATGGTATGCGAGATCCCCATGGGTTCTGCTTGGTAGCACAGCTCGGCAGATGTATATGGCAGGCTGTGCGACAGTCTTGATTCCACCATACCACCACATCATTGCATCATCATATTGCATTGCATTGCATTGATATTTGTGCTGCTTGAATTATCTGATTAATTCTGATTATGAGCTGTTATTATGGGTTTACTTTACTCGTGCCACTATATATATATAAACTGGAGGCACCGATGCTGAAGTAGGACCTTTCTGTATGCAGGTGGAAGCGTTCCTTAGTTTATTTCATAGGTTTGATTAATATCTTATACTCAGTCAACTAAAACCTATTGAGTAAATGTGAATTGTACTCACCCCTACTTCTGTATCCCTTTTTGATGCAGATACTAGTCGGGGTACCTTACGTGGCAGTTGATATTCTAGCGGATTGTGTATTCTCAGATTAGTTGTGAGGTCCTAGAATTTGGATCATCACTAGTCTATCTTTAGTTTCCAGTCTTTTGTATTATTCAGAGACTTAGGTTGTATCTTTAGATTCGAACCTTGTATTAAATGCTCTTTATACTTATGACACCAGGTTTTGGGATAATGTTTTTATTGTTTTTCTTTTTATTTAAATTTTGGCATCACTTTCCCCTTTGGGAGTGTTGTATGAGTTTTATTTTTAGGGTTACACATCAGATTGAGTTTTGAGATGTGTGCCATCACGACCTTGATTTTTGGGTTGTGACAACAACCCCACTAATTTCGACATTTTGGACTCAACGAAACCATTTGACTTAAATTTTGAGGCCTCTTTGACTCGAAAGCCAAAGAGTTGCAACTAAACCAATATTATGCCTCAAAAGATCAAAACGCCCTCGGAGCTTCCAGAAAAACACACAAGAACTATACTTAGGCCTAAAATTATATTTCGAATTCAACGAAGTTGTCGGAATTCAATTCTGAGCATCCGATCCTTAATTGTTGACCAAAGTTAAACTTATGGCCAAAAACTCAAATATTTCCAACTCAATCGCTCAAATCCACGATATGACCCCAAATATGATTCCGTTAACTCTCCTAGACCAATTTCAATGTTTTAAAATTGATGGAATAGATGGAATTTCGTTCCGAGACTTAAAACTCCGAATGACCTCAAAACTCCGAATGACCTCAAATACCACTTTTGAGTTATTTTAAACCTCTAAAACTTAAAGTTTACCATAAATATGAATTTTTCAAAAAACCTACGAAATCGACATTAGATATCAAGCAAATATGACTTGGAAAAACTATCGGAATTGGTAAAATAGTCTTTTTATGAAAATTTTCAAAAATGACCTTCAGGGTCATTACATCATCTATCACTAAAAATCATGTTTGACTTCGTACATAAAGTAAAAAAAAATACTTAAAGCCTCAAAAAGTTGTGGATATCGTGTTCGCATGTCGTCCTCCGACCCTAAGTCGCCTTTCCGACTGAGTGATGCTTCTACTGTACCTTCACTGAAGCTATCTCCTTGATCCTAAGTTTACGGACCTATCTATCAAGAATGACTATGGGCTCCTCCTTAAAAGTCAAATCTGGACCCAACTCTACCATGTGAAGAGATAACAAATAAGACTCTTACAGAACATACTTTCGGAGCATGAAAACATGAAACACAGGATGTACCATTGATAAACTAGGGGCAAGGCCAATCTGTAAGCCACCTCTCCCACCCTCTATGAACTCCAATGGTCGAACCCTCCTATCCGCATAGCTCTTTTGCCTACTCTGGGCTTTCAAGCGCCTACCCTAGATAATCCGAACCTACTCCATGGCATCTCTAAGCAAGTCCATGTCTAAACAGTCTATCTCAACTGAGTCAAACCACCCAATAGGAGATCAACACCGCCTACCATACAATGCCTCGAATGGGGCCATATGAATACTGAAGTGATAGATGTTGTTGTAGGCAAACTCTCCTAAGGGAAATTGCTTATCCCACCTAGCACCAAAATCAATAACACAAGCTCGGAGTATATCCTCCAACACCTAAATCATCCGCTCGGACTAGCCATTAGTCTGTGGGTAAAAGGCTGTACTCATATCAAGTATAGTTCCCAGACCCTCCTATAAAGCCTACCAAAAGTGCGAAGTAAACACTGAACCTTGATCCGACAAAATAGATACTGGAACCCTATGAAGCCGAACGATCTGACTGATATATAATTAAGCTAGTCTCTCAGCCGTGTACTTCACCTTAACTGGAATAAAATGGGCAGACTTGGTCAATCTGTCGACTTCCACCCATATAGAATCATAACCACCCAAGGTGGGAGGCAAACCCACAATGAAGTCCATGGTAATTCGCTCCCACTTCTAAGTAGGAATGGGTATCCTCTGACTCACACCTCTAGGCCGCTGGTGCTCACACTTGACCTGTTGACAGGCCAAACACTTGGACACAAACTCTGCAATGTCCCTCTTTATCCCACACCATCAGTAATGCTGACTAAGGTCATGATACATCTTTGCCTCACTAGTATGAATAGAATATCGAGAGCAATGAGCCTCCTCTAGTATTAATTTGATCAACTCTCCCACCTTGGGCAAACAAATCCGACTCCCAATCCTCAAGATACCCTCTGAATCAAGTCTAGCCTCCTTGACTTCACCCTTCAACACCTTGTCTCGAATAAGACATAACTTTTTATCATCAAACTGCCTCTCCAGAATATGCTCAACTAAGGATGAGCGGGCCTCAGTAGAAGCAATAAATCCTTCATCCTCCTCAGAAACTCACAAGCGAACAAGGCTATTAGCTAACCTCTAAACATCTCTAGCCATAGGCCTCTTGTCAACTCTAATCTCCGCAAGACTCTTTATACTAGGAGTCTTCCTACTCAAAGCATTGGCCACCACATTGGGCTTCCCCGGGTGGTACAAAATAGTCATGTCATAGTCCTTCAGTAGCTCAAGCCATCTACACTGCCTCAGATTCAGATCCCTCTGACTGAAGATATACTGACGACTCTGATGATCAGTGAATACCTCACAATGCATACCATATAAGTAATGACTCCATAGCTTTAACAAAAATACCACCGCCGCTAACTCTAGATCATGGGTAGGGTAGTTTTTCTTATAAGCCTTCAACTGTCTCGACGCATAGGCAACTACTTTCCTTTTATGCATTAGAACTCCACCAAAATCTACACCAGAAGCATCACAATACACGGTGAAGTCTACACCCTCCTCGGGTAAGGTCAAAATAAGAGTTAAAGTCAACAAGGCCTTGAGCTTTTGAAAGCTCGCTTCACACTCATCGGACCAATGAAAATCTACTGATTTCTGAGTTAATCTAGTTAGTAGGACCATAATAGTGGAGAATCCCTGCATGAAGCATCGATAATATCCAGCCAAACCTATAAAACTCTGAATCTTGGTAGGGGAAGTAGGCTTGGTCCAATCTCTAACTGCCTCAATCTTGGCCGGATCTACCCTAATACCCTCCTTGGACACCACGTGTCCTAAAAATGTCATAGAATCAAGCCAAAACTTATATTTGGAGAAATTCACACACAAATTTTGCTCCCTCAATTTCTGAAGCACCAACCTCAAATGACTAGAATGATCCTCCTCTGTCTTGGAGTACTCCAAGATATCATCAATGAAGACAATCACAAAGGAGTCCAGATACGACCTAAACATCCCATTCATCAACTTTATGAATGGTGCTGGGAAATTGGTCGGCCCAAATGACATAACCAGAAACTCATAATATCCATAACGAGTCTGAAAAGTTATCTTAGGAATATCTGATGGTCTAATCCTCAAATGATGATACCTCGATCTCAAATCTATCTTGGAGAACAAGGCCTCTCCCTAAAGCTGGTCAAATAAATCATTAATATGAGGAAAAGGGTATTTTTTCTTAACTGTCACCTTATTCATCTGTCAATAATCAATGCACATCCTCATAGACCCATCGTTTTTCTTTTCAAATAAAATTGGTGCACCCTAAAGTGACATACTAGGGCGAATAAACCTTTTACTAAATAGATTCTGTAATTGGTCCTTCAACTCTTTCAACTCTTTCAACTCTGATGGAGCTACGCGATAAGGTGGAATGGAGATGGGCTTAGTGCCCGGCTCCAAGTCAATAGCAAAGTCAATATCCTTATTCGGAGGAACTCCCGGAAGATCAGTAGGAAACACATCAGCGAACTCCTTAACCACGGAAATAGACTCCATGGGAGGTGACTCAACACTAATATCACGAATAAAGGACAAATAGGACATATACCCTCTATCAATCAATCTCTGAGGAAGCATATAAGAGATAACCTTACTAGGATAGAAACCACAAGTACCCTTCAACTCGATCCTCGGAACAGCCGCTATCGCTAAAGTCACTGTCTTCACATAGAAATCAAGAATAGCATGATAAGGAGAAAGCCAATCAATGCCCGATATCATATCAAATTATACCATCCCCAGTATAATTATGTCTACCTAAGTATTATACTTGGCTAAAGAAATAAGACAGGATCGATACACTCAATCCAATACTGAGGGCTCACCCACGGGTGTAGAGACATGTACAGGCACGAGCATGAGATCACAAGTCAAATCAAATCCAGATGCAAAATAGGTAGACACATAAGAGAATGTAGATACAGGATCAAATAACATAGATGATGGAAAACTGGGATAATACCTGTAAAAATCTTATCAGAAGCCTCATCCTCAGGTCTCCATGAAAAAACATAGCACTAAGCTCCTCTACCACCACTCCCATGAAATGTACCCCTACTTCGCAGAACTAAAACACCACCACTATATCCTCTACCACCTTTACCTGTCTGAGCTCTACCCCGACCTCTAGCCAGAGGCGCTGAATCCCTCTTTGGAGCTGTTGAGTAAGTGCGCTGAGGCCCTGAATTAGTCTATAGTGGGCACTGGCGCATCAAATAACTCGGATGTCCATAAATAAAACATGACCTCAGGACATAATACTTTTGTAATGACCCTGATGGAATACCATAACCACCTCGGCTCAAACTCTGAGACCCTCAGACTAACTGGCCACTATCTACTATTGGCATAGAAGTGTGAACAGGTCTCTGGCGCTGAAATTGACCGCCGCCTCTATGTGCCCCTCTACCTCCAGATGAGGTACCCAAAAACTGACCACTATCAGGGGTCCTCTTGGGCTCCCTAAATTCCTCTCTAACCATCAATTCTGCCTCTTTGGCGGTCTCATAATGGACTGGAAGGAAGCCCCCTCACGGGCTGATCTGAACACATAAGATCAGATAAAGAAGGTCAAATCCTTCACGAACCTATGGACTCTCTCTGCATCATCCGGGATCAATGCCGTAGCATGCCTCGACAACTGGCAGAAATGGGCCTTATATGCGGCCCTGAGTCAAACTCACAAATCTCAATCTACTCTCCTCCCATACTCTCCATGGGATGAAGCAATCCTCAAAAGCACTAGCAAAAGATCCCTACTCAATAGGAGGGGATTCAACTGGTCCGGACCTTATGAATGTCCTTTACCACTCCCTGGTTGATTCACGGAGCTAGAGTGCAACAAATCTAACACCCTGAGCACCAGCCATACTCATTGCCTCCAATATCTCACGACACAATATCAAAAACTCATGTACATCCTTGCTCTTACCACCCTAGAATTTGGGTAGTTTCATATTTTGAAACCTCTCATAGCACTGCTGATCAGCTATAGTCATAAACATATCTGAAGTAATCTGCGCATCGACATTTAGTGCGGGAACCAATGGTGGCTGGCCCACCTGAACCTGAACCACTTGGACCTGATGCTGCTCTGGAGTCTGTACACCAACTCTAGTCTATGAACCTTGCGGTGTGCCTGCAGGAACTTGAGTGAAACTCTCTAACATACTCAGCATCCTCAATAAGGTCTCCTGTAGAAATAGTGGTGCGGGCTCTGGAGAAACCTGGTCCTCAACAATCTCAACCTGTGGCTCTATGGAGGCCTCTCTATCACGACCTCGGGCAGGTGCCGTTCCTCTGGCACAACCTCTACCAACAACCGTACTATGGCCTTGGCTTATCACTCGGCCTTTACCTCTACCTCTAGTTGGGGTCTCAACAACTTCCTCAGGAACTACCTCCCACCTACCCACAGACGTAGATCTGGTCCTCGGCATTTGTCAAAACAACACATCACACTCAGCACTAGTGAAAATGACTTGGCATGATAAAACAGAATGAATAAAGGAAGTTTTCTAACGATCTTCATAACCTCTCGAAGATAAGTACAGACGTCTCTGTACTAATCCTCGAGACTCTACTTAGACTTGACTTATACACGTGAGACCTATGAATCTAGGGCTATGATACCAATTTGTCATAACTCGATTTTGGGTGTGATGACACCTATCCTTTCCCACTGGACAAGTCAGCCTAAAACCCAATATTTCAATTAATATAGCAGAAATAGTTTAAATAAGTAAATAATAAACCAAAAGTGGAAGTCTTTCAACTTAAATACCTTCAAAGATTGGTTGTCACATGTACATGATGCTAATATAATGAAACTGAAATAAAAGTACAAGTCTCAATATGTCTTCAACTCTCAAACAAAGAGTAAAGAATAAAAATACAGAAAGTACGAAAGTTCGCTGGATATCAATGGCTGCCTCTCTCAACTCCGAGAAACCTCGAATAATCAAGAAAAAAGACGGTGATTAAAATCCGGGCTTAGAACCTACACAAGTGTAGAAGCAAGGGTGAGTATCAAACAACACGGTACCCAACAAGCTAATTAGAAAAACTAAGTAATCTAAAAGAATACACGAACTCCGTTTCCAACCCGACCGAACCTCCATACTACATCCTACACAGAAATCAACCCCAACCCAATAGTTCATACTATACAGTTCAATAAGGTTCAGATCACAGCTCAATATCACATATATATCATAAAAATACTCAAAATGTCACAAATAGGCATCAAATTGTCAACATAGATATGAAGAATATGTACATGCATACTTAAAGATCATGAATGTGTGTAATTGTCGGCAAAGACCTCGACACTATAAGCTCTAACCGGAAATGACCTTGGCCACATAATCTCTGACCGAAAAATGACATCGGTCTCATAATCTCTCACCAAAAATGACCTCAGTCTCATAATCTCTGATAAAAAATAACCTCGATCTCATTATTTTTGATCAAAAATGACCTCGGTCTCATAATCTCTGATTGAAAATAACCTCAAAAATGTAATCTCACCAAAAATAACCTAGGCAATATAATCTCATCGAAAATGACCTTGGCCTATCAATCTCTTGCCAAAAATGACCTCGGCCATATCATATCTATGATCGAAAAATAACCTGAGTCTCACAATCATATACCTCTCATTACAGTATTTCAAAACTAATGCAATAGCATGCTCACACAAATAATGAGAAATAATCAATTCAAACAAACCGCAATCATAATTAGACTATCAAGTATTTCATCAAATACACATAGATATCTAGATTTTGGCATGTAAGTTTCAATACTAAACAATATAACACAAGAAATCCCACATTAAATTCGCCTATTCAGTTTAATAAGGTCTGAAAATAGGGGAAAAAGACTAAACCCCGACCTTAAACCTCTCTGACGTCACTTAAGCGACTAGGGTTTTGCTTAAGCGGACCTCGCTTTTGCGACCCCTATTCCATCGCTAAAACAGCTACTTTGGTCTCTTTTGTGACCCTTCACAAAGCCCGGACATTCGTTTTTGTGACAGGGTGTTCTCTTAAGTGAAAGTTACTTTTGCGATATCCCATTCACTTAAGTGAAGGCACCAGAACCAACAACTTTCACTTACTCTCAAAGTCTCCGAATTGAACCAACAACTTTCACTAAGTCTTAAATTCTCCGAATTGAACCTCGAAATTTGTTCGGGATCCTATATAGACAAACCATATATGCAAACCTACTAAACTCAATATTCTGGACTCAACGGAACTATCAAAGTTTGATTTCGAGGCCTTTTTGAGCCGAAAACCAAAGAGTCGCAACTAAACTAATATTATGCCTCAAAAGACCAAAATGCCCTCGAAACTTCTGAAAAATACATAGGAACTCTACCTAGGCCTAAAATCACCCTTTGAATCCAACGAAGTCGTTGGAATTTAATTTAGAGCGTCCGATCCTCAAATGTTGACCAAAGTCAAACTTATGGCCAAAAACTCAAATATTTCCAAATCAATCCCTCAAATCCACGATATGACCCCAAATCTGGTTTCGTAAATTCTCCTAGACCAATTTTAATGTTTTGAAATTGATAGAATCGACGAAATTTCATTTTGAAACTCGAAACCCTGAATGACCTCAGATACCACTTTTGAGTCATTCTAAATTTCTAAAACTCAAAGTTTACCAAAAATCTCAACTTTTCAAGAAAACTATTGAACCGACTTTAGATATCAAATAAATATGACTCAAAAAAACTACAGAGTGGGGTAAAATAATTTTTTAATGAAAATTGTCAAAAATGACAATCAGGATCATTACAAAACAACCCCATGAGCTACCAGATCTACATCATAATCCCTCACAAAGTCTCCAAGGAAGCTTCTCCTTTTAGCTAGAACAAAACAACCTTCCCTTGTGGTAAGTAAACCAAATTCGGTTTTGCAACTGTGTAGCTGTTACTAATTTTGGCATATCTTGCTGTATAGAGCTTTGTTTTTAGTAAATAGATATATTTTGGAAAGCTAAAACACGTACCTAAAACTCATATGTATATGTTAGAGCCTATATCTTCTGTTATTAAATCAAAAAATAGGACGCAACATAGGACAAGTTCTGTCCAGATTCTTGATTTAAAACTCCCACATGTACAACTGTTAGTTTTTTTATTATATCTTTTGATACAAAACATATTTTGCAGTAATTCTTATTAATTTTGCAAACTTAAGACATATATATACAACTTTCATGAAGGACATAAAGTCCAATTTTACCGTTTGAATTTTCAAAATTTAGGTACAACATGAGGTACTTGGTTGACCGGATTTACTGTTTTGATAGCCTTAAATGGTAATATGAAATTTTAATTTAAATTTACATTATATATTATATTTTTAAAGTTGAAATGGTCAATTAAAAGTTGATATGTCATTTTATTCTACTTTGTATTTCAATTATTGTTGCTACTTTTGCTAATATATATATATATATATATATATATATATATATATATAGAGAGAGAGAGAGAGATAGATAGATAGATAGATTTATTAACTATTTATAGATCTTGTTGGAGAACTTGAAATTTTGGCAAAGCTTTTGACTATAATGTTAATATTTGATTTTATTGTTTGACCTTGTTTGATAATTCTGTAAATGGGTGTTCATAATTTTGTTGTTGTGATCATTTTCTTTTCACAAATTAGTTGTTGTTGTCCCCAGAGCAACCACGACACGCGGTGAAGCAGTCAAATTCGACTAGAATTCTTTTTTCCATGGTGACTTTTCTAATTTTTGCGTTTTTATTTTTATTTGGGTATAATTTCAAGTTCTTGTTGTTATTATTATTTTTGTATATAAATATCTCGTTGTTATTGTTTTTGAGGTTACTGTTTGGTCTCCAATTTGTTTTTTTATTTTTTATGTTTGTTGTTATTTACCCAACTATCACTATGATCTCCTTTTTCCTGGATTAGTAGATTGTTATTCTTAGTGGTCATCATTTTAATAATTTTTAATTATTTGTTGTGGTTGATAGATAAGATTTGTTGACTTATTTGATCCATAATTTATTATCTTTGTCTAAGTTTTGTTGTTATTGTTGCTTTGTCTTCCGTATTTGTTAGGAATATTTTGAATTTTGTTGATTTGTTTATTAGTTTTATTTGTCAACTGTGAAATTTTTAGATTGTTATTTCATCATTTTTTAATTTACCATTACAAATAACTATTCACCAATGAAAAACTCTCTCCGTCGGTTTCGAAACCTCCCCCATTTTAGAAGATGGAAATATTAGTTTTCGTTTATATTATATTATATTTTTCCAAATTAAAGGTTCATAGTTTCATCCCATTTCAGATTTGACTGGTCTTACCTTTATCTTTATATTTTGCTCAAGTTTAATTATCTTGTATATATTTACTATAGTTTAACTTCATTTATTTTTGGCTACTATTTTGGCTATTTTTCATCAATTTAGTTGTTTGTGGATACTATGGGTTTGATGATTAAATTATAATTCTTTTAATTAGTTGCTGTGAAGTGATATAAAATTGAAGATGATTTTATGGTTGATTAACATTTGGTTGGTTGTTGGTTTAATTATATGAGAAGAAGTATTGATAGAAATAGTCATATTCGACCGATAAATATTTTCCTCCGGTGACCCTTTTTTATATATATATTTTTATCCATATATTCTTTTCAAAAGGGTCTTGGCACCAAAGTTAAGCTAAGTATCGCATTTTACCCTCAAACCGACAGAAAAGCCGATAGAACAATCCAAACTCTAGAAGATATGTTGAGGACTTGTGTGCTTGATTACAAGGGAAATTGGGATGATCACCTATCGTTAGTTGAATTTGCATACAATAATAGTCACCATTCGAGCATCGGCATGGCACCATTTGAAGCCTTGTATGGAAGAAGGTGCAGATCACCTATTGGATGGTTTGAAGTGGGAGAGGGTGTCTTGTTAGGGCTCGAGTTAGTATTTGAGTCCTTGAAAAGGTCAAAATTATTTGAGAGAGGTTAAAGGCCGCCCAAAGTCATCAAAAGTCCTATTCGGATGTTAGATGGAGAGAACTTGAATTCAATGTAGAAGATTGGGTTTAATTGAAAATTTTGCCCATGAGAGGGGTAATGCATTTCATAAAGAAGGGAAAAGTTAGTCCCCAATATGTAGGCTCATATAGGATTCTCCGGAGTACTGGTAAGGTGGCCTACGAACTTGATTTGTTATTGGAGTTAGCCTCGGTTCATCCGGTATTCCATGTATCAATGTTGAGGAAATATGTTGGTAATACCAATACCATTGTACCCTTGGGTAGTGTGAGTGTTGAAGAAAACTTGACTTATGAGGAGGTTTCGGCTAAAATTTTGGACCGTCAAGTTAAAAGGTTGAGGAACAAGGAAATTGCATCCGTTAAAGTCTTATGAAGGAACCAAGAAGTTGAAAGTGCTACATGAGAAATGGAAGTGGACATGGTGAAACGATATCCTTATCTCTTTCCTTACATTCCGGCTTAAGGTATTTATCTATTCATGCTTAAATCCTCCAAATTCCTTCATTCCAACCTTTCTATGTCTTATTACATGCATGTATACTCATGAACCCCGATTTTAAATGATCATTAAATTGCATTATTGCATTCTTGTTGGATTGTTAGCTTTACACTCTACCCTACTCAAGCTAGTTCTACCTCATTTGAGGATGAATGTTTTTAAGGGGGAGATAATGTAATATCCCAGGCGTTTGAAGGTTGGAATATGATATAATAAGGTAAAACCTTGATACCTCAAAGCGCTCGTGACTATCATCGGATAGTCACTTCACTTTCCTTTTAGAGTGAAAAAGGAAAACGGAAAGATTAAGCATAAAACCATATAGAGAATGAGCTATTATGTGCAAACAATGCATTGCAAAATAGCCTCATGAATTGTTAGGTCAAGTATTTTCAAAAATAAAATTTTTGAAAAATTGCATTTCTAGAAGAGTACGCGATAGGTACGCGTCGCGGACCTGCCCTTGCATAGTTCAAATTTTGTTCCTAGATAAAAATCTGGCCAAATTCTCATTAGCTCAAAATTGGCCTATCATAAATCCTCTCAGCGTCGTGGACTTGGGTTAGTATTTCCGTCCGATTTCAATTTTTAGGTAGGGACACGTTGGACTTTTCCCTACCTATTAGTGAATGAATCTGGACAATTTTGGGACTAAATTCTATTCTATTAACTACCCACAATCCCAAATTCCCCTTCGTTCTTTCACATTTCACCAATTACAAAAATTCTCTTTCTACAAAGGCTCTCAAATCTCCATTGAAAAAAAAGCAAGCAAACCTCTCAAGTTATTCATCAAAATTCAAAATTTCTTCTAGTTTCTTATCCAAGTTATGTGGGTATCCATCCATGGGCCCTTTTTACCCATGGAGCCCAACAAATTCTCAACTTTTTCAATCAATTCAAGTATGTATTTTATGTATTTTGAGATCTCAATTTTAATTACATGAATTATGATTTAAATTATGATCATGTACCTATTTCAATATGAATTAATGATTATTGCATGGAATTGAAGAGTTTTTTTATTTATGAATTTTCTACATTACTCTTTAGAATTCATGACATGTATGATGGGTATTTTCAATCATACTTCCAATTGATATTATTTTCATAAATTATGTTTTTACTTTAATTTCATGATTTCTAAGTTAATTGATTGTGAACACATGCTTTTACCTTATTTTAAGTATAAGTCATGATCATGGAATTTTAAGTGTTCAAGCAAGTTTATGAAAAAGGTGGACTTAAGACCCTAATGAGGCTCCTTATGAAATAAGATTCGTAATGATGGAAGATCTACACCCACATTACATGAACCATATGGTAATGAGCTATTCTTATGAACAAGTTTAATGAATTGGATTGGTAGCTTTTGATTGCCTTTCCACATGATAAGTTAAGTTTTCAATACAAGCATGAACTATGATTTATGACAAGCTTATATTTTATGACAAGTATAATTTATGATGATAATATGTATTCCGTAGGATATTGACTTAGCACCAAGAGGACTTTGAGGTGGGGTCGGGGACTCGACCCAAGGGTTCCTTAGTAGCAATCTCTAGTCCTTTAACTATGTTTCCACTTTAGTATTATTACCAATATGACCTAGCTAGTGGCTCCATATATAGCACATGTTCATGATTATCCGTTTAGCGGAATAGAGTCTACCTTGGCAAGTAGATTCCCTCTTTTAAGTTGTATGGGGAGACACCGGGATTCCATGTTATAGCTCGCAAGGTCTTATTATCGATTACAGTTATATCCCACATATGTATGGTCCTTTATGATGATTTACTTAACCAATCCTAGCCTTTACTTTTGCATGATACTCTTATGATTTATTGTGCATTGATCCTTCTCATGTCTACTTATGATTTTACTACCTTTGTTATCACACTATTAGAAATGGTCATTTGCACAAAATGGTTTTATTATGCATTATATTGCCTACATACTTAGTACATTCAAACATACTAAAGCATACTTCATTGCCTACATTATATCACAATGTAGGGACAGACGCTTCATCCTATTCTCGTGGCTAGTTTGTGATCTATCGAAGATTGTGTGGTTAGTTGTCATGCTTCGAGGTCAAGCTGAGTCTATCTTTTCTTATCTTGTCATTCCTAGACTATGATGATACGTTGAGACTATACGATGTTATTTAATTAATTTTCTTTGAGGGTGAGCTAGGAACATGTCCTAGTCCCCGCCTATGTTAGTTCATGTAGAGGCATGTTGGATATGTGCATGGAGTCTATGTTTTCTTACTTCATCTTCGCTATGCTATGTTCTTGGATTTCTTATGAGTTTCTGCTTTATTATTACATTATGTATGCTTATGATATGCTAAGAGGCTTGGTTGGAGTTTCTTCGGAAATCCTAATCGTCGTGTCACACCTAGGACCAAGCTTGGGTCGTGACACAATGATACGATCCTATCCTATACTGACTACGTAGTTTATGGGGTTTAAGTTATGTAAATACTTAATCCAAATTGGTGCTCAACACTACTCTCAAAAATTATATAATAATGCTCTTATACTCATGTGAGTGAAAATACTCAAAATATCTCATTTAGTCTCATTGGACTTTACTTTGATAAGCTCAAACTTGTTTCTCAACTCTTATAGTTTCTCTTAAAAATCAAATTACATGTAGGACTACTCATGTATCCTCAAACTCCTACTCAAAAATATCGTTTATCCTCAATACTCATACTAATTTAGACTCAGTAAAAATCATACATAATCAGTGTATGTAAAGTATTATCACTCAAGAATATAATGTACTCAAACTCTTTTCTTAATCAAATCATGAAAATATATCATTATTCAACTCAAAACATTGCATAGTAAAAGCAATTATAAATACTCAACTAGGGATCAAGGGAATATAAGAATGAACAGTAACTTCAAGAATTGAATTACGGAAATAATCAAATTATCAATAATATACAGAGAACTCAACAAAAGATATCATAACCCACTTGAAAATTCGATATAATAGAAATAAACTCAAATTTGAACTCAAGAAAATGAAATTTATATGTAGGGCATGGGAACAAACTCAGTCCAAAGCTATTATTAGCCTTACGTGCTTGGAAGAAAGATATTCTTGGCGAAAATCGAAGGACTTGATTAATACGCTAGAACCCTAGTTTTTCTTCCTCTCCAAACCTTGCTCTCAATCTTCTAAGTGTTAATGAGGGGGAAATGCACATAGGGTACTGATAAAGGACCTAATCTAGTCCCAAAATATCAGAGTTTAGGTTTGAAAAGGGTGAGAAAATACCAAAGTACCCCTATTAAGACTGTCCTACGGACCGCAGGAGACCCCTGGTAGAAGCTGGGTGCCAAATTTTGAGTTCTCTGGAATTTGCATGGTTGGATCTACGAACCCTTTCTACGGGATCGTAGACCCTCCTATGAGTCCTACCATTGGTCGTAGAATCTCACAGAGGGATTTGGGGCTTGGGGTCTACGGATCATTTTAAAGGTCGTAGACCGTCGTGAAACTGAGTGCACATTCCAGTGGCTACTGGAATGCAAGTCTAGGTCTACGATCTCCCCCTACGAGTCGTAGACCCTTCTACGGATCGTACAAAGGGTTCGTGGGAATGGATCTTCAGACTGGGATTGGGGACCTCTTCTATGGACGTCTCCTACGACCCATAAAATCTTCTATAAGTCGTAGAAGGCATTATGGAAGTATCTCAACAACTTGACAATTTTACCAAGTCTGGATGGGGTCTACGAGTTCCCCCTATGACTCGTATATCCTTCTACGGGCTGTAGGTGGCACTCGTGGCCCACTGGACAGTGACTTCTTCTTACTTTCTCTTGACTCTTCGGGATTGATCCAAGTTAGAATATTTTGGGGTGTTACATAAACGAGGAGGGGGAGTTGAGTGTAGAGAGTAGAAAAACTTATCTTTTTTTTTTTAATTTACTATAGAACCGGTAATCACGCAAATCATATGAACTTATATATTAAGTAATTTCAAATTATTTTAATGGAGGGATTTAAATACCCTTAAACTATGAAATTTGATACAATATTGCCCTCCATCCACCTTATGAGTTTGGGCCATTAGAAATAAGGATATTTTTTGGTTGTTTTTTGTTGGTTAGACTTATGCAACGATTAGTTATGTAGGTTTAACTATTCCATTTCCCATCCTCCATAAAATAATATATAGATTTCCTCGTAACTTATACGTGTATTAGTTATGCGAGATTCTAAATCAAATACCATATTTGGTGTGTTGGAATTTTATACATAGCAACAAAAAAATACTACCAAACATAATACGATTTATGAGGCTGAACTCATCGGTGACCCTCTAAAGTTGACACCATCTTTCACTTAGACAGCAACTAGGCTTTATTTATTTTAGACACATCATGTCATATCCCTTTTGTTTTTTCTAATGTCATATCCCGTTGTATCATTGTGACACTTTTTTGACAATTAATCAAATATGTAATGTATGTGTAACACACTCGCCCATAATGTGTCAAAATGATGAATTAAATAAATACATGTGGCTTATATACCAAATACAATTCTCAAATAATCACTTTTTAGTAGAAAAAAAGTATCTAATGATTGAGCATGTGTCATTTTTTACTAAAAAATTAAAAATTTAAATTAACCCAACCCCACCCCACCCAAATAGTCTTCTCCACCCCATCCACCCCAACCCCTCCCCACGCCAACTAGATCGTCTTTTGCACCCTCTACCAGCCATAATCCCAAAATTACTTATTTTCAACCACCTGGCCCCATTGGCAGCTTCTTAATTACCTATTTTCTATTACCCACCCAAACCTTATATCACCCCACCCCCACTCCATCAGCCTTTCTTCCCATCCCTTTTGCCCCCACCCTCCCCCTTTGTTATGTTCTGCTTTCAGTTTTTTTTAAAATTAAATTTTACTTTTTATTTTTGTAAATTTTGTTTTGAGAACTATTTTATTGACGGTACTTTTTTTAGTAAAGTTCCGACAAATATGATATTCTTCTTCTATTCTTTTTTAATTTTTCGTATTTTGTTCTAATAAATATTTTTAAAATTAATGTGATGCTTTTTCAAATTTTGTTCTTATAAATGTTCTCAAAATTAGCGTGATGTTTTTTTATAATTTTTTATAAGGTTTTTCATCATGATTTTTTATGGTGGAAGGTGGAGTAGGTGCTAGGTATAAAGAGTGAAGAAGAAGAAGAAAAATATTTTTTTCAAAGAAAAATGCTCCTCACGCGCTCAAAATCAGTGTAGCACACGCAATGTGATAAGTCAGCAAAAAGTGTTAAAATGACATATAGGGACTTTACTTAAGATGCCTAAAATGAATAAAGCCTGTAGCACACGCAATGTGGTAAGTCAGCAAAAAGTGTCAAAATGACACATCGGGACTTTACTTAAGATGCCTAAAATGAATAAAGCCTGTAGCACACGCAATGTGGTAAGTCAGCAAAAAGTGTCAAAATGACACATCGGGACTTTACTTGAGATGTCTAAAATGAACAAAGCCTAGTTGAGGTAACTATGTGAAAGTTGTACGAACTTTAGGAGGCCCTTGATGGGGTTCAACAAAGTTATGAAGGATTTGAAACATGAATAAGTTACCTCCTAACCAACAACCAAACGATTCCTAAGTGAATCATTTTAAAACTATATTTTAATTATTTTCTGCTGCAATAAAGAGTGTGAAGATCAATCCATGAAGGCCAAATCAAGGTTTAGTGTTTCTCTGAGAAGTCTTTCACAACCAATTCCTTAAAAGACATAGCAAGGACTTGGGTTATTTGCACTCACGCAGTAATTTCTGAGTATGCACAGCAAAGTGGTGGTGGGGTCTTGGGAGAATTGTTTGAGTGCAGCATGATCAAACACCAACCGATGAGCCAAGTCATGAAATTGTCTTGATCCACCCTTCGACTGCTGCCTCCTATTTAGTGGAGGTGACTGCACATCTTTCGGGTGCACATAAGTTAAACTCAAATGAAAAAGAATACAGGTCAACTAGTATGTCTACAGGGAATCAGTAGTCTAATTTGATGATAAATCATACTTGAAGCACTGTTATACATGGACTTTGCTAAAAGTTTGTCAAGTGGAAGCAAATCTATAGTTCTTGCTATAGTTAACTGTGTATAAATCCTCCCAATCCCTTTTTGCATTTCTGTCCAGAAAGTTTACTGAGTGGCTAGAGGTTGAAGATTTTGGGATACTTTTCTCTATGAATTGTTTTCGAATTCCCCATAGTACCTCTGCGCATTTTTTCATAGCTGGTCTCGCCAGTCTGGAAGGTGCAAGGCATTGTCTAGCTAGTTTGAGTACTTTTTCAACAGCCTCAATAGATGCTGGGCTTCTTCGCAATCTTGGATCCATTGCTATTACAGTATCCCCATGTTTTAGCATACTCATCGCCTGCATTTGAAGATTAATCTCATTAGCTCCTAACTTCATTGTAGAAATGGATCGTATAGATGTACAGGCTATTATGTCCAACTGTATTAAATCCAAGAAAAAGAAGAAAGAAAGCACTATAGTAATGGTTGTTTCTCAAAAGAAAAATGAGTGAGGTACACTTCAGACAGAAATATGGTACAATGTTGTTTTCCCTGAGCTGGTAGAGTCACATGATGAAAATTTGCGGGAAAAATAAGAACTTCAATTGTGGAGTACATGCTTCCTGTCAATTGCATGCAAAAGTTGCCTTTTTGTTGAATTCAATTTTAGTTAGTTCACATATACGTACTCACCCATCTTATCGTCACTCTCTCATCAAGGTTTCGATTTGTTTCGATGGGATGTCTTCCTGTCATCATCTCCACAAGCAAAACACCAAAGGAGTAGACATCAGTCTTTTCAGTAAGCTGGTATGTCCTTAAGTACTCAGGATCTAAATAGCCGGCTGTCCCTTTTATTTGTGTAGAAATATGTGTAGCACAGGGATCTTCAGCAGCTAATCGTGCGAATCCAAAGTCTGCTACTTTAGCATGGAGATTTTCTGTGATGAGTATGTTAGAAGCTTTTATATCTCTATGGATAATTGGAGGATCTGTTAACAACATAAACACTCTGTAAGCATTTTAAGAACAACTGTCTTCATTCTTTAAAAGAAAAAAAGTAACAATAGATTGACATCCTATAAGATACTTCTTGTATTCACCAAACATAACGCACAACCTGTGTACGAGTGCAGATAGGTAATAGCATGAGCTACGTCAATCGCAAGGCTCAAACGCTCAGCAGCTTCAAGCTCGGTTCCATTCTTACCTGCATTATATATAGAAGAGATGACATTAACTTCCACTGAATAGCCACTCAAAAGAATTTCAAGTCATCAGATCAAAGTAGGATAATAACCAAGTAGTTTTAACGGTTTAGAGTCTTAAAACTTCACGGTATCTTCAGAATTTAAACAAGATTGGAACAAATCACTAATATAGGCAATGCTTCATCCAGTTCTCAGTAAAAAACCGTAGAGAGTATGACTAATAATCAAGTAAACCAAACAATTCTGTTAGTTGGACGTGGCATAATAATATGACTAGTGACTTTATAGACCTACCATCCAAGTGTTCTCGAAGTGTTCCATTGCTGACATACTGAGTAACAATAATCCTCTCATCTCTGAGCTCCAGAAATTCATAAAATCTAACAAGATTTAGATGCTCAATCTTTGACAATGCCTGGACTTCATTCTTGCATTCTGCTAACACTCGCAAATCCTACAAAAGATTTCATATAAAGATTTTGAGTGCAATCTAGCATAACCTGTTAGTCTCAGAATTTTAGAGAGCATTAATTAAAATTGTGACTGAAGAAAGTACAACCTATGCTCTTGTTCAGAGCAGGTCAAAGAGTCTAATGTATATAACAAAATTCAATACAAAGCAGTACCTTCTTAGCGTGCTTAATAGCAACAGGGAATCCATTCTTAAGCTTTCCCTTGTACACTATCCCAAACCCACCTTCACCAATCTTGTGTACTGCAGAAAAATTTCCAGTTGCCTGGAAAATTTCATCAAACGAGAACTCAAATGTACCTAGCTGCTCCCTGGTAGCCATTGAAGTTCTATGGGAATTAGAGTATTGGGGTTTCAACAAAATTCCCCTCTTGCTTCCGGAAGAGTTACTACCTTTTGATGCTACAGAAAAAAGGAGAAAAAGATGCTAAGTAAATTAGTTACAGCAAGAACTCCATGATATCTCATCTATAAAAAGTTTGATGGAGATAGCTTGGATTTACATCATCATTGATTAGCACCGTGTAAGTATAAACACAAACTAAAATAGACCCTTCTGGTTATATCAGAACATAATCCATTTTCTGGCTTATATGCCACCATAAATCAGTACTCAGAAATGTTGATAAACAGTGAATCTTTACAGCGAAAATGAAATAACTTAAGAGTTTGGATTAGTAACTTACTGGAGACCTCCCTCTCTGGACTTTGACTTTTGTGGGTCTCAGAATTGGCTTTCTTCTGCCAAAACACAAGTGCAGAGAAAATATCACTTAGCTTTTTCTTGACACTTTTAAAGGAAGAGCCAAACTTGTGATGATGCTTTCTAGGTCCAGCAGAGTAATCAATGATTAAGTCTTGTTGGAAACTCTGCATTTGGCTTTTGTTTGTTTTCTTCATCAGGTTTCTGTGTTGAGCATATCAACTGCTAAAACTCCATATAAATGTGTTTCATGTTCTTAAAGTTGTCATTGATGAAGGAGACTCTTTCAAAAATAGAGCTGTGAGAGGTCAACGACCATCTTCGTTGCTACTGTCATCAACATCGGTGGTTGCGCTACTGATTGAAGCTAATGGAGTCAGTGGTTGCTGACGAGCTATGACAGACTCAGCAGCAGCAACAGCCTCAAAGGAATAAACCTCTGCAACACCCAACATTAAATTCATTTCTATGTATTCAGAATCCTCCCTAGTGAGTTCTTTTATATCATACTTTTTAGGATTTTTCTTCGCATCAACCTCCAGTTTTTTGTTTGCTTCTGATAGAACTCCCAGGAAATTCTTGACCTTTTCTAGAACTTGGCTCTGGGAAGTTGAAGAGATCTCAGGCTTCTTCACAGTCGGATTAAATTTGGAAATTCGTGACTGGAGATCACTCCCTCCGTTGCAGAACAAAAGTTTTGATTCAAAGGATGAGGGAGAGCCTTTGCTTTCACCCTCCAAGTCCAACAGAGAACTGCTTGTGGACTTCATCTGAAGAGTTTCTCTCGGTATCAAACACAAGTAGTGGATAGGAAAATACTCAACCAATAAGACCAAAGCTACTAGTTAAAGATCTTCTGCATGGAAATATTGGATTTAGTATTTTTAGGAGGAAGCATTTCGATATATCAGAGTGATATGATAACTAAATACTTTGAAAATGGAAAAAAAAGCAGCCCACTTTAATCAAATCCCCCCCTCAAAGATACATGAAAAAGAGATACATGCATGCTTCTTCAAAAGTTCTTCAAATCTTCCCAAATCCACATGGAACATAGTATTATATTTTACGTTTTTGTTTAGATCATTGGAACACCGAGTAATTATTACCTTAGATAAATATGCACGATGCACACCAACCATTAAGAAAGTTTCTCACCTAACAAAGTTTTCATCGTAGCATTATTTGTGCTACAATTGTCAGCTATAATTATTGATATTTTTCTTTCAAGATTCCACTCTAACAAACAATTGAGCAATACAACACACAAAGTATTACATATGGCTCTGAAGCTACCTTGAGCCATTAATAAAATGTATTGTAATAGTCATGAATCCTTCTTTATTATTGTCTGAAGTCCACCTATCAGTTGTTAGTGCAATTATACTTGTGAGTTTTTCCACCAACTTTGGCTTTTTCCTTTTCAAATTGTCAGAAAATCTTCAAAGTATTGTGTTCCTCTGACACCATTTTGAATAACGGTTGGAGACTAGCAATAAACTTCCTAAATCCAACATGATTCATGATCAACAATAGATAGTGGGTACTCATGTAAAATGATGGCATGAGCAAATTCTCCACTTTAAACATTGAATCAAAATAATATCGGTAGCTACCATCATCTCCCCCTAACCACCCTCGTTTTCCAACTTACTTGGATTATTGGGACATCTAGGAGTATAAAATAATTAGCGACCAACATGTTTTGCAGAAAATTAGAGTAGTATAGAAACAAGAATAACTGAAAGCAAAAGTTTTGCATTCAAGACCAAATGATCAACATGTTTATATGATATTTCACCATACAAACAAATACTTATTCAGTGAGAAACTAAGCTAGAACTATAACTCAACAGTATATATAAATATGGCAAATACTGATTCATCCATCACTTTAATTCATCAGTTGTAATTTGACAGGTTACTTTCTCAGATCTCAAGTGAAAATTAGTGTTTTAAAAGAAGCAGACAAAGTACATAAACCAAAGTTTAGTACAACACAAATCCTACTTTGTCCGTTTCAAAATTCACCAAGATGAATTGACTAATACGAAATTATAGCCAAGCTATGCCTGTTTCTATTAATTTTTAGGATACCCATATCAAGAATTAGCCATTAAAAGCCCTAAAAAGTTGATTTTGTAGAAGAACAGAGACCCAAATAACAAAAAAGAAAAATTACCAGAGATGGAGAGTCCTTGTGCCGTGATGCCGTCGAGAGTGAAGTAAAGAACTCGAGGTTTATATGTTCAGCAACCACCAACTCATTAACCATTGTTGAACCCATCAACCACCATCTTTGAACCCCCAATCACATTTTTAAGGCTATAAATAGAGCCTTATATTTCACTGCTAAAGAACACACATAACTTCAATTCAGGAAGAGATTGTGAGAATAAGAGAGTGTTTGGTGAGGTTTTGTAGAGAGAAATTCTTGTGTAAATTCTCTAATTCTATTTTTGTGAAATAGAATTATTTTTCTACTAAATATTCTTTATAGTGATCAGAGAATCACAACAAGTGATATCAGTGCTTTCAGTTCTGTGTTTGTGGAGAGATATCGAAATACAAAAATTTCAAGCCGGAGTTGCATTTCCTTGCAAACATGGTCATCGGTGTGTTTCGATCACTTCATTAGATTCCTTGCGTCGATACGAATTTAACGCAACTTTCGAAGGCAAAACAGAGCTAAAACGAAGAAATTATGACCGTTTAAAGTTTGCTCCATTATTTTTGGTTTTCTGTTGAGAGGAAGAAGAAGGTGAACAGTACCTGCTATGGCAGAGCCCAATTAGCGCCATAACATTTAGTTAGCGCCACGTGAGCGCATAGTCACCTTGTCAAGCAGACGCCACATCATGCCCAATCAGCACCACGTAAGCGCCCAGTCATCATAATTTTTTTGAAATCTATGAAATAACCTCTGAAGTTACTGAAATTATAATTTTGCCCCAAAAGTTTAATATATTTTCAATTTAACCTCAATAGTTTGGTGTAAATTTGAAAATTTTCTAGAGGCCCGATTTTGACCCAAGAAGAGTCAATCCTATCATTTTTCACCATTCCAGATGCATTGGTGAGTTCTATTTGGTGAGATTCTGCTCCAAAATTTTCCCAAGCCATTTTAAAGATATAATGGAAGAGTCATCATCATCTGGAGCTATGATAAAACTTACTGCGATAGATTACACAATGTGGAGACCTCAGATGGAAGATCTCCTCAGTTGTAAAGATTTGTATGATCCCATTAAAGCAAAGGGAAAGAACCTTATTCCACCAATGAAGCAGAGTGGAAGAAAATAAACAGAAAAACTATCGGTCAAATTCGACAATGGATTGACGATAGCGTTTTTCATCATATTGCACAAGAAATAGACGTGTATGCCCTTTGGATGAAGTTAGAAGGGATATATCAAGCCAAGATCACTTAGAACAAAGCCCTGTTGATGGGGCATTTGGTAAATTTGAAGTTACAGCACAGAACTTCAATTGTCGAGCATACCAGTGAGTTTCAAAGCTTGATAATTCAATTATCGTCTGCTCACATGCGGCTCAGGGATAAGGTGCAAGCCCTACTTCTTATTAATTCTCTTCGTGATAGCTGGAAGAAGCTAGTAGTCTCTCTTAGTAATTCAGCTTTGGGTGGAAATCTGACTATGTCTATCGTTAAAGATGCCTTATTTAATGAAGAAGCAAGACGAAAGGACATCGATCATGGTGAGTCATTTGCCCTTATTACAGAAAGAGGGAGACAACAAGGACAAATTCAAGATAAGAGGAGAGGCAGAAGCAAGAGTAGGGGAAAATCCATAGATGGTACGAAGCCATCATATGAATGCTACCACTATGGAATAAAAGGTCATTTAAAGAAGAACTATAGAAAATTATAGAAGGGCAGTTGAAGGATAAGGATGGAAATGCATTAGTTACTACACACGGAGAGGTAGACATTTGTTCCATACAAGAAGAGACATGCCTTCACGTCTCAAGTCAAGAAGACAACGAATGGGTGGTAGATACTGTAGCATCATACGAGGCCATATCCCAAAAAGATTTCTTCACAACATACAAAGTAGGAGACTTTAGAGCAGTGAAGATGGGGAACACTTTTTCTTGTGAGATAGTTGGAATTAATGATATAAAAATACAAACAAACGTCGGGAGTATAATGATATTAAAAAATGTCCTCATGTGCAAGATCTTCGGCAAAACCTAATATCAGGTATAACTCTTGACAAACAAGGCTATGAAAGTTATTTTGAAAAAGGCACATGAAAATTACTGAAAGGAGTTATGGTTCTCTCTCAAGAAAATATTTGTGGCAACCTATATAAAAATCATGTGAAGTTATGCTCAAACAACCTCAATGTTATGGAAAAAGAGGCGTCTCAAAACCTGTGTCACTAGTGACTCGGTCACACGAGTGAATAGGGGATATCAATTCTAACGAAAAAGTAGCTTATCATAATGGACAAGAATGCTGATTTACACCCTTATAATGATTGCTTATTCGAAAAGCAACACAGAGTCTCATTTTCATTTTCTTCAACCAGAAGATCAAAGTTACTTAATCTAGTACACTCTGATATTTGTGGACCCATGGAGGAGAAATCACTTGGCAGTAATAGGTTTTTTTTTGACATTCATTGATGATACTTCTCGAAAGGTGTGGGTGTACTTCTTAAAGACAAAGGACCAGACTTTTGACTATTTCAAGATATTTCATGCCATTTTAGAGCGTGAAACGGGAAAGAAATTACAATGCATTCGCTCAAATAATAGAGGCGAGTATACTTCCAAGGAGTTCGATTCCTATTGCAAGAGACAAGGGATTCGACATGAGAAGACGGTCCCATGCACCCCACAACACAATGGTGTAGCCGAGAGAATAAACCAGACAATCATGAAAAGAGTCAGAAGTATGATTAGCATGGCAAAGCTGCTTAAGCCATTCTAGAGAGAAGCTATTCGCGCCACCTGCTATCTAATCAACCGGTCACCATCAGCCCCATTGAATTTTGAGGTTCCAGAGAAAATATGGTCTAGTAAGAATCCCTCATATTCT
Organism: Solanum dulcamara; assembly: GCF_947179165.1. Taxonomy (NCBI): domain Eukaryota; kingdom Viridiplantae; phylum Streptophyta; class Magnoliopsida; order Solanales; family Solanaceae; genus Solanum; species Solanum dulcamara. Next base: position 5,243,900 of record NC_077244.1, on the reverse strand, counting down.
CACTTAAGGGTATTCGGTTGTTTAGCACGTGCACATGTATCCAAGAAGCTCAAGAAGAAGCTTGATGGTAGAACTATACCATGTATCTTCATAGGCTATGGAGATGAAGAATTTGGATATAGATTATGGGATCTAATAGAGAAGATGGTGATCAGAAGTAGGAATATTGTATTCCACAAAAACCAGACAATAGAAGACAATGAAAAGCTCACAATGTCTCATGAAAGAAATTGCAGTGCCTAGAAAGTTGGTCCAGATCCACTACCATTGCAGTTTGCCACAAATAGCATGGGGGAGCATTAAGTAGTACCAGAAGAAGAACAAGAAGATGTTCGGTAGGGTGAGGCACAAACCCTCCAAAAGCTATAGAACTATCACAGGGGAAAAATAATGGTACACCTCTTGAAGCCAATTATCAACAATGTCATCGATCTGAACGAGGTCAAATTCTATCAACTCGATACTCAAAGTCAGAGTATATTCTTCTTACTGAAGATGGATCACCAAAGAGTTTCCATGAAGCTATATCTCATAAGGATTAAAACAATAGCTACAAGCAATGACCAAAAAGATGAACTCTTTACATAAAAACAACACTTATGAGATTGTGAAACTTCCATAAGGAAAGAAGGCACTGAAGAGCAAATGGTTAATCAAGCTCAAGAAAGATGGCAGAGTAAAGGTGGTGAGGCACAAAGCCTGGTTAGTAGTCAAAGGATTCCTACAAAAAAAGGGAAGTAACTTTGATGAAATATTTTCACCAGTTGTAAAATTGACTTCAATTCGTATCATCCTTGGATTGGTAGCCAGTATGAATTTGGAGCTTGAACAAATGGATGTCAAGATAGCATTTCTTCATGGTGATCTATATGAATAAATCTATATGGAGCAGCCGGAAGGTTTTGAGGTTTCAGGAAAAGAAAACCTCATCAATAAGCTTACGAAAAAGCTTATATGGTCTGAAGTAAGCACTGAGGCAGTGGTACAAGAAGTTTGACTCATTCATGGTAATTTAAGGATATAAAAGGACTCCTGCAGATCAGTGTGTTTACATTCAAATATTTTTGGATGGAAATTTTGTTGTACTTCTACTTTATGTGGAGACATGTTGATCGTCGGCCAAAATGCAACAAAAATCAGACAGTTGAAGAAAGAACTCTCTAAGTCCTTTGAAATGACAGACTTAGGTGAAGCTTAACAAATTTTGGGATTGCAGAAAACTTGAGATAGGAGAAACAAGAAGTTATGGTTGTCTCAAGAAAATTATATTGAATGGGTGATCAAATGGTTTAATATAAGTAATGCCAAACTGGTAGGTGTCCCTTTGGCAAATCACTTCAAGTTGAGAAAGAGTTTGTGCCCCTCATCCAAGAAAAAGATTGAGGAGATGTAAAGAATTCCTTATTCTTCAGTTGTTAGAAGTCTGATGTATGCCATGGTTTGCACAATTCCAGATATCGTACATGCGGTAGGTGTGGTGAGTCATTTTCTTTTTAACCCTGGAAAGAAACAATGGGAGACAGTTAAGTGGATTCTCAGGTATCTTAAGGGTACTTCAAAATCAAGTTTGTGCTTTGGGGGAGATGATCGAGTCTTGGAAGGCTATACCGATTCAGATATGGTCGGAGATCCTGATGGTAGAAAATCAACTTCAGGATATATTTATACTTTTGTAGAGGGAGTTGTGTCATGGCAATCAAGATTGTAGAAGTATGTTACACTATTCATAATTGAAGCAGAGTATATTGCTGTAGCGGATGCTGGTAAAGAAATATTGTGGTTAAAGCGGTTTCTCCAAGAACTAGGGAAGAATAAAATAAAGTATAAGATACATCGTGATGGTCAAAGTTCTATTGATTTAAGTAATAACTCAATGTATCATTCTCGGACAAAGGATATCGACATTCGCTATCACTAGATACGTGAAGTGATGGATCAACAACTGTTAAAACTAGTGAAGATCCATACAAAGGAGAATCCAGCAGACATGTTGACAAAAGTGGTAACTCAAGAAAAGTTAGAGTTGTGCAGAAACATAGTTGGTGCCACGACCCGACCTAGGGCCTATAACATAGTGATCAAAACCCCGAAGGGCTCCAACCAAGACTCTTGTTCATAACATAAGAATAAACAAGACAAAGTAAAAGAAGAAACATCATAAGAGATTCTAGACCATGAATAGTAAATGAAGAATGTCACATAACAACATAGACTCGAAACCTTTGTCCAACTAGATGCCTCTACTCATGAACATGGCTGGAGGCTAAGACATGTCCCTAGATCACCCTCAAAATGAAACCTAACAAAAGTCTTTGGAAACAATAACCAACTCTATATCTAGTCCTCGAATAGATGAGGACTCACCACAACTTCACCGGATAGGAAAGCTCAACTAGCCACGTAGATGGATACGATCCTCAACCTCAACCCCTACATTATGAAAAAATGTAGGCAATAATATGCATTAGTATGTCTGAATGTACTAAGTATGAGGGAATGAAATGCAATGTAAATAATGGGACACAATGGTCAAATAAAGTACATGATAAGATGAGATAAGTAAATTCATGATAGAGTCATAATGATCAAAGCATTTGAAAAGCATAGTTGAAATCATCAAAATACAAAAAAGGTCATACATATATGGGATAGGAACCAAAAACAATAATAAGACCATGCGATCTATAACACGAAATCCCGTTGTTACCCAAGAAATTTGAAGTCAAAACAAATTAATTATGAAGGATTAAAGAAGAAAATCAAGCAGCTTAATGGAAGAATTGCAATATAATATCAATATTTTGTATATATGTTGTTGTGCAAATTTTAATTAAAATTGCAAGTATATAAGCTGCCACGTGGCAGCCAACTATTGAAGGGCAACATGTTGAAGCGCAGAATCTGTTTCAGGCGCACGGTGTTAATGCGCATGCACAATCCAGTTTCTTTTGATTTTTTGGTTTCCTTATTAGTTTGGGACTTAGTTTTTTTATTTTGGAGTTTTTGCTACACCTATAAATATTTCATAAAGTTAGTTATTTTTTTTTCTTTAATTGAAGATGGGTTCTTATATATGACTAATCCTATATTCTTGCTTTTATTATTTTAATATCTGATCATCATTAGGATAAATTCGTTGTCGACCTGAAACTTGAGAGACGGAAAGAAGATAGAACACTAGAATATAGGGAACATGTTTGTTCTAGAATTGCCTAGGATAATTCATGTATAGGATGCCCGTGAAAAATATGTATATACCATGTTTGGTTACTAGACAAGATGATAAGATTAATGCATCTTTGTTGGTTCATGCTTATCCCCGCTCAACTATTTAGTTAGGCTGTCAACAAATGTAGGCAATTAGAGGTCGAGAGACCATGACTATAAATTCAACTCTATAAATCAGTAATTGAAAGACCCATTCGACGCCAAAGTAAAGAATATTATGCCCGAACTCATGTTAGACTGCAGCTCAGGAATTTTCCTCAATCATTGTAGGTATATTTTATTATTTACTTCTTGCATTTGTTAGGTTAGAATTATTTGTCACACTCTTTTACCTTGCTTAAATAAATAATTAGATTTAATATAATTTAGTAGAATAGTTAATGGACAAGTCTCTGTGGGTTCGACATTCGGGTCGAAAGAGCCACTTTATTACTTGCATGACTGTATACACTTGTGTGTGCGTTGGGACGCAACAAGTTTTTTTGGCGTTGTCGAGGACTTAGAAATTAATTATTTTTCTAGGTTATACTTTTTCCTTTTATTATTTGAGTTGTACATAAGTTATTTTTTTTGTGTTTTTTGCTTTTTTGATTATTTTTTTCTTTCACTAATTAATACTCTTCTTGAGATGAAATCTTCGCAAGAAAAAGTGTGAAGTGATAAATATTCCTATTATATGGACCCTTGTATTTATTGTAAAGGAAGGAACCCACTTTTGGCAACAATGTCAATATATTCCCGTGGGCGAGTTGTGGGCACCATCTCTATCTTGAGAATTTTGTAGTGGTCTGTGGTTCGGTTTTCCCAAGTGTTGTTACCCTTCCCCGAAATCCTCTTATGATGATTCTAATAATCCTTGTTCCTTTGATAATACAGATTCTTGCAGGAAATTATTAGAGGAGTATGGAGAGAACTAAAGAAGAATCGAATATGGGATGTCACACTTTATAGAGAAACGAGTAGACCTCTTGCAAGATATTGATATGTTTTTCTTACATATTTGTACAACTCAAGCAATGAATTGAATGCTAAGGTTGCTACGTTTGACGCACAACAGTAAAATTATGAGTTGTGTGGTACTGAAAAAACACATATAAGTCCAATTGAGGAGCTAAAACAGGAGAAGATGCTATGCGATCATACTTTTCTTGAAGATGCCATTTCTAAGGAGTATAAAAGTGAGCATATTGCATTTGGTGTAAGTTTGAAAGAGGAGCGTATTGGACACCATTCAAATCACTTTTCGATATTATGTTTAGATGATAACATGTCTTTCAAGTCATTGGAACTAATGGAGGAGTATGAGGACTAGGTACAAGAATCCTACATTCTTTTTTTTTTTTTAAGACATTAGTAGCTAATTTTCTCTATTCTAGGGTTGTAGCTGCAAGTGATGTTATAATATTATTTTGCTTTGGTTGAAGATGGGTTCTTATATATGATTACTCCTACATTCTTGCTTTTATTATTTTGATGCCTGATCACCATTACAATAAATTTTTTGTCTACCTGAAACTCGATACTATTATTATTATTACTATTATTACTATTATTATTATTATTATTATTATTATTATTACTATTACTATTATTATTATTACTATTATTGTTATTATTATTACTATTACTATTATTATTATTACTATTATTATTACTATTATTATTACTTTTATTACTATTACTATTACTATTACTATTATTATTATTATTATTATTATTATTACTATTATTATTATTATTATTATTACTATTATTATTATTATTATTATATTATTATTATTATTATTACTACTATTACTATTATTATTATTACTATTATTATTATTATTATTATTATTACTATTATTATTATTATTATTACTATTATTATTATTATTATTATATTATTATTATTATTACTACTACTATTACTATTATTATTATTATTACTATTATTATTATTATTATTATTATTATTATTATTATTTTGGTTCATATTCATCTATTACCAACACTTTTACTAAGTGTCTTTACAGGTACCCAATCCAGAGTTACTTTCCGAGGAAGCTATTCGAATGAAGTTCGAATAATTTTATTCTTTATTGTGTATATTATGTACGTTAGACAAATATTATTATTCAACTAGCTACATTATTATTTTTCAACACCTATATACTACCAATTTTTCAATACCTGCACATTCTTATTTTCAAGCAACTAGCCCATCAATTTTTCAACACCTACATATTATTATTTTCAAACAACTAGCCTACCAATTTTTCAGTACCTACATATTATTATTTTCAAACAACTAGCCTACCAATTTTTCAACACATATACACTATTACTTTTCAATACCTATATACTATCAATTTTTCAACACCTATGCACTATTACTTTTCAACACCTATATACTACCAATTTTTCAACACCTATACATTATTATTTTCCAAACTAACCTACACCTCAATTCCTACGTATCCAATTCCTACTAACCCATTCCATACAATACACAACAATATCAATTTCCTTCTGCAACAAAACACAATTCGAATTACTATTTCTATTTCAATTCACTGTCCTTAATTCCCACAGCTTCAACAACATACCGATCTACAACTACATAAATACACCCCTTCACGTGTCTTCCTCGGCCTATACACTTAGGCAAAACTTAGGCCATAAATATTTACATAAAGAAAATTTAATTGATTTAACTATTTAATCAGTTAATTCATATTTTTAGACAATAATTAATAATCTTTTTCCTTTAAAATATTTTTCATAATTTATTCTCTCATTGATATTGTAAGTTTAAATGTTATTTGAGATTACTTTTTTTCTCTTCTATTAAAGAAGTATTTTTCTTTTCATATATTACAAAAGGTGTTTTTCTTTTCATATGGTAAAATAGTTTTTTTTAAATTAATAAAGGGCAATTCTTTTAATATTGCATAAACATTATTTTTTTTATATACATTTATATAGTCTTTCTTATAGTTTCATACACCTTGTTGACAATAATATACATTGTTTACTTGATATATATACTCTTTTATACATATATTTTATACAATTTTAGTATATATTTCTTTATGTATATATATATATATATATATGTGTGTGTGTGTGTGTGTGTGTGTGTTAGACTTGCAAATAATTTTTTTATCCCCTCCCTCTTTGATAAATTAAGTCTAGTCGGGTACCACATTTTGTGGATTTTGAAGGGTGTCTAACACCTTCACTTCGGAATAATGTAAACTCTTACTTAGAATCTAAACTATTTTTTCGCAGATTATAATGTGAGTCATACATTTCATACATCAAATAGGTTTCCTTAATTTTCTTAATAAATTAGATGGCGACTCTATATAATAATTAATCCTTTTAGATTCTATAAGTTGTGGCGACTCTGCTAGGGAAGGATCCAGGTTTTAACTATGATAGACTCAATTTTTCAATTGAGGGAGGTATTTCTATTCATATTTTTCACATGTCTATTTTTAAAAAAATTCTTTGATTCTTTTCTCACACTGTGAATTGTATATTTTGTACCTAAATTTGTGTTCATTATTTATACATAAATTCTTTACATTATTACCAATTTTTTAATTTATTATTTATTTATAGACCGTAGTTGTATATTTATTAACACTCTATTTATTTGTCACTTCATTTCTATCTACACTATCACACACTGAGCATGCAATGAAGAGTATTGCACTCCGGAATCTTTTCAAAACTCCTTATCAGAGTCGGCGTATTTAGATTACTACGCCTCTTCTCGCAACTGTTCGAATATTTTTTTATCAATTTAGGTGAATTTACTCTTAGAATCCTTAGGCCATCCTACATAAAGCTTTGATCGATACTTTGATCTGGATGAATTTCTATTTTTATTTGTTATATTTTGTTTGATACATATTTTTGCATATTATATATTTTATCTCACATCTACTTCACATTCTTTAGTTGCACATATATATTTTTTATATTATTTTCAGTCTTGTCCACATTGTTTAATGATTTTTGTTGACCTATGTTGAACTTGGATTTTTTTTCAATACTTCAAATTCATTTCTGTCTGTACGATAATCTTTCAGAGTCATATCAATTTTTACATCAATTTTGATCTTTATGATCATTCTTTTTGAACTTTACCATCTAGTTCAAGAATTATTAACTTTGTCCTGTACATTCTTTACATTCTAGAAATACATTGGTTCAGAGCTGAACTCTAACTCATAATCTCACATCTTTTAAACACAATTATTAATCCATAGTGATAATACAAAAACACATAGATGTGTTTATGTTTGAACTGCTTTTTGACCCAATTCTTGTCCTGGTAAGATATGTAGGCAACCCTACATAAGGTTCAGTCTTCTACTGTTTCAAAATAACTTCTTCCGAATTTTAAAACTTGGGGAAAATTTTTGAAATAGTTCAAATACGCTCTCCAAAATTCTGCTAAGAGTTCAAATCAACAATTCTTTCAAATCCAAATCTCACTGACATCAGTGCCAATATTGGCCTTACATTTAAACTTTCACTCGACTTTGATCCCAAAACATAAGATATAAGTTTTTTTTGAGCATCATAGGTTATGAAATATGGAGTTTCGGCCTTCACTTTTAAAACCAAGAGTTTAACACTACCTCAATCATTCAATCCTTCCGACAATGGCGAAGGAGGAACAACATCATCCTTGAAACTCATGGGAGAATCACACTAGCATTCAATTTCAAATCGGACGCATCACTTGACCACATGGCCAAACTCTAATCCCTCTTAGTCTTATGATCTGAGAGCGACTTTAATACTTTGTTATTTGATTCTTGTAGGTTAAATGATCCCTTAACTTCACATAAAATAATATCGGACCTCAAACTTTTTGAGGCATTAATATTCAATGGGACAGACAAATTAAGGGGTTTTTAGATCAAACAGTCACATTTTTTTATATATTATTTTTATGGCTTCCCTATTTTCACTCATTTCTCATATTTATATAAGAGAACCAACCCCACCTGCAGGTAGGGATGGTCACAATAATTCACAATTATAAAGGCATCTCAAAAACAATACCAATAAATTTCCTCGCAAACAATTGAGAGTCCACAAAATGTCGTCTCCAACAATTGGAGACTATCAAAATAATGATCTCCCCATATGCAATTGGGAGATCACAACAATAATATCACACCTCAGGAGGGTACCCTAGACGTAACCGACACACGAAGGCCATTTCTGACCTCCGAGCGAACCACCTGGTCCAGTTACATATTCATTCAATCACATTTTCTTAGCGGAAACTCAATTAATGAAACACTATTCGCAATATGAGGGCCGAAGGCCAAGCATTCATCAACTCAACAACAAAAATAATAAGACTCCTCGAATTAACCGTGCAACCTCCCCACACTCCAGTCTATGAAGCCTCTATCCAAGTCTAGAAGGTGCCAATGACAAGTTCATGGCTACCAACAATCAAAATAAAAGAAATGACAACAAAACTGTACAAGAAGGCACAATATCCTCCGGGAACTAGGAGGACTCACCAACTAGTTGGAAGTGTATGTGGATCTTCAACGGAGTGCCGGTTGATGATCTCTAGTACCTGTCTCTGTATCATTAAACGATGCAGGCCAAATGGCGTCAGTACATGGAATGTACGAGTATGTAAAATGGCCGAATACAACGAACATCAAGGAAGAATTTATCAACTCGGGAGCTCAACTCAAGAGGAATAACAACTCAATCAAATGTCCTAAGTCTAAACAAGAATATGATTTAGATGGGACCAATCACGTACAATTCAACTCAATCTGACTCAGAGTACTATCAAGACCTATTTGGGAGTTTCTCTTACCCGACAACCATCACTTATGAGCCAGTGAAAGTACAACAAACCGACGTTGTTTCCACGTTCGTTCATACCTTGCCAGGGTATGAACGAATCAACCAATCATGGATCCAATCCAACCAAGTCCTATAATGTCATGACAAATATTTTGGGGAAACATCTGACTTTAACAGTTCAATCCCCTCCTACGTTTGGCGACGTAGTTATTGGGTTCGAGTATGGACTTTACTCTTGCCCAATTCGGTGCTCGATACTCCTCCCAAGACTCAATGCTCATAAAAATCCATCCAATCAACTCAATCAAATCATATCGATAAGTCTTATTACAACCTTGTCAACTCATCAACTCTATCATGATCAAATCTTTTCCAATCATACTATCCGGTCAATCTCAGTCATATCTTTTAAAGAAATTTGAATGCACATTTATAGCAACATATAAGCACAACCAATCGTTTCCTCTATCCATTTACTCAATCTTTGAAACTCATCACAACTCCAAGGCTTTAAGTCAACAATTTAAGATAAGCAACATTTTTTAGAAAATAGCATCCTTCATCATAATCCACATAATTAAGAAGATCAATAAAACATATTTAATAACTCATCTTCATCGACTCATACTCACATAAAGGCTCAATTTAGAAACTTCTTGTCTCAACAACATCAACACATATAGAATCAAATACATAGGGGACAAAGTTCATACAAGCATAAACCACATCAAGAAACTCCATTTCTATGGACATCTAACCTCAAAGCAAGAGTAGGGCACATGGGTGGACTCACCCCATGTTTTAGATAGCCTTACATACCTTAGTGAAGATTTGGAGAAAACCTTGATGTTGGGTATTCAATGGAGGACTCAAATCTTGATGCTCTTGGGACAAATCTTTGTTGAGAATGGAGAAGAAGAGGAGATGAAGAAGAGGGAGGGAGAGAGGAATTTCTAGGGCTTTTAGAGAGAGAGAGGGATGGAAATTTTTTATCCCAAAATGACCAAGGGCAATACCTATATAACTTGGGTAAGTTCCCAAATTACCCCTCCTCAAAAGTTCTGAAAATAGGCTAAAAACGCATCCGGCGCGATAGTGGTGCATCGCGTCATTACACCGCTAGGCTGAATATGCCTAAAACCTACACACCTCGTAGTGGTGCGCTGCGCAAGAGACGAAACTACTGAGGCATATTTCTGGCGCGATAGTGGCGCGTCGCGCTCTTACAGCGCCAAGGCCATATTTTCTGGGTTCTGGAAATTTGGCCTGAAAAACCCTGCACAACTTTTAGTGGTGCATCGCACCAAGGACCAAACTACTGAGTCATATTTCTGGCGCGATAGTGGCGCATCGCGCCCTTACAGTTCCAAGGCCATTTCCCCAGCAGTTGCAACCCAGGCCAAAAAATGAAATTCCTACCGTGCTAGTTCATCTTAGAATCGTCATATCTTTTGACTCTGAACTCCAAAATTTACGTTCTTGGTGGCGTTGGAAAGAAGACTCGACGACCTTTAATTTGATAGGTCATGGGCCACCCAGATTGACGTCCTTCAAAAGATAGGGTCGTTAAAAGTTGACCCTTATACGAACTAGTCCTAAACTTAGCCACGAGCCACGACGGATCTTTTGGACTTAGCTCGGTCCTAGGGGTCTTTGGTGACCCCACATCACCTCTAACACTGCTCAGTCCCTCAGAGACTCATTTCGACTCATGCATATGCTCCTCAATGCTCGAGTTCGACCCTACCCGTATACAAAAAGGGTTTGAATTTTAGGGGAAAATTTTTGAGGGGTGTTACAAATAATCATCCCACAAACAGTCGGGAGACACTTTCTCATCAAGGATGTCGCCAACACTCAGCATACGAGGCATCGCTTCGAGTTTGTCTATATCTTTTGCATTAATTTTGTACATATTTTTATATTTGGTAAATATCTTAATTTTTTGTCTTACATTATTTCTAGAGGTGAATTAATTTTTTTCTTTTTCTACACATACATTTGGTACCGCATTTTCATGAAATATACGTAGGTAACCCTTCTTGGGTTCAATATTCCTTATTAAAAAAAGAAAAAAAGAGTTTGTACATATATTTAGTTTGTATTTCCATGAACTAAGCGAATGTAATTCTCATCTCGATGAGATACATAAGAAAATTCTTCTTGGGTTAGGTACTCATTAAAAAAAATATTTGCTTGCTTAGCATCTTATAATATAGTGCCTGAACTACACAAACCTGATTCTTGTTTTCTACAAGATAGCAGGCAACCCTCTTTTGGGTTCAGTCCTATTTTTTCAAAAGAAAAATGAATCAAAGTCTGAACTTGATTGGTTCCAACATAGTTAGGAGTATGCATGAGGAAGAAATATTTGGTATGATGGAGAGGATCAACCTCATGGTAAACTATATTCTTTTGGTACCTCTTAATTGCGCCTTAGTAACACTTGAGAGAATTCTCTTGCATACATCTAATTCAAGAACGAAATATACTTCATTGTTTCATGTGCATTTGTGTGGTGAGCCTTAGATTAATTCATTACATTGCAATGTTAAGCTAGAACTTGGCCTAAATATCTATTGAGGAAAAATTATGAGTAATGTTTAATTTGAAAAATGACTGTAGGCCTTCTTTGACCCTTTTGTGCCTTCCAAATCCTACCAAGTGACATTAATCCTTAGCATATCCCAATTTGAGCCTAAGCCTTTTCTTTGGACTACCACATTTTAGCCTATATCCTTTCTGAGATCTTATACACACTATCTCTCTCTTCTCCTGACCTTTTTGAGCGTCCTGAAGATGTATGAGTCACAAAAGAAGATTCAAGATTCAAAGTTGTCAAATACAAAAATTGAAAAGTCCTTCAAAGTTTAGGATGGAAGAATGACTTAAAAAGAAAAGCAAGTTGAAAATTTTCCATAAGTTCAAGCAGACAAAATTGCAACAAAAGAAGAAGAATACTCCTAACAAATAGGAAAAAACTTCAAAAAATGATGAGAAGGGAAAAGCTCAGACAAGTTAAGCTTCAAAAGAAGTCCAAAATTACACAAGAAAGGGACAAAATGAGGATCAAGCGCTAAAAGCATAAAAATGTTGAAAGCACAAATTCAATGCAATGCTCGAGAAGGAATTAAATCACTTTTATCCCAAATGACTATCCTACTTTTCCCTAATCCTACATTACAAGCCAGTAACAAGCCCTACAAGATTTTATTTCAAATGTTCTTAGATTAGTGGAGATTTAGATGAAGGTCAAGCCTATGGTATCACAATTGCATGCATGATTATCTTTCTGAACATGAGCGTACTTTCCAAAATGTCCTAAAATTAAAATATTCAAAATGTAAAAATTAGGACTTTCTTTGTGGTGAGGGCACTTGAAACATGAGGGACATATATATTTCAAAACTTGGTTTTGAAACAAGAAGAACAAATCATGTCGACACTCATGTATGTTTGAGGTACCATTTGAAACTATAGGAATTACTTTGATATTGATCTCGGTTAGCTGATAAATATGCACAATACTAATTGTTGGTACCAATTGAAGTCAAGGTGTGATTCTGTTTTTGTTTTCACTTTTCAACATTTCTTACAAAAACAAACATACAAAATGAAAATAAAAAAATAATTCCTATATTCCGCCTCCAAATTCGGGCATTTTAAATTCAAATACAGGAGCCCACCTTCTAATGCGGGTACTTCAATACATTTTATAGTCACCCACCTTCTAATGAGGTTATTTTATTACATTTTATAGGCGCTCACCTTCTAATGCGGGTATTTCATTACATTTTATAGGAGTCCATTGTGGGTATTTCATTACATGTTATAGGCGCCACCTTCTAATGCCGGTATTTCATTATATTTTATAGGCACCCACCTTCTAGTGGGGGTATTTTTGTACATTTTATGGTTACCCACCTTCTAATGCCTGTATTTCAATACATCTTATAGGCACCCACCTTCTAATACGGGTATTTTGATACATTTTAGAGGCACCCACTGTCACACCCTAAGAGGGTACCCTAGGCGTGGCTGGCACTCAGAAACCATCTCTGGCCTCTGAGAGAACCACTTGGTCTCATCACTCATTCGTTCATCAGCAGAAGACTTAAGTGAAAATAAGAATACTTATGTGGGCTCGCTATCATCAACATCAAATGAAAGAAATAATCCTTAGAAGAAGTAGTTTCAAAGGAGAACTACTCTAATTACATCATCAAACTCTGTCTATGAAGCCTCTAACACTATCAGACGGTGACAATGACATGTCTATGGCTATCTCAAAAGAAACATAATACTCAACAATAATAAAAGGATAAAGAGTTCCTCTGAATACAAAAAAGACTCACCAAATAGCTGAAAAGTAATGATCTGCAATGATGCGCCTGCTGAGGATCTCTAATACCTGTATCTTCATCATAAAAAGATGCAGGTCGAATGACGTCAGTACATGGAATGTACAAGTATGTAAAATGGCAGAAAAGTAAGGACAAATATCAAGAAACTCCTCTCAGGAAGACTCGATTCAAAACTCAACATCATCTCAACATCAATATGTAATGCAAGTTTTAAAATAATAATAATAAGCAATGCTTACTCAGTTGAGAGTTTCTCTAACCGAGAACCATCACTTATAAGCTAGTGATGATACAACAAAGTGATGTCGTTATCACATCCATCTAATACCTTGCCAGGGTAAAGGACATCACCATCTTGGATCCAATCATCAAAGTCCTTTTTTTAGGACTTAAGAGGGATAACCTCCATCCTATGCTGGCTACATCGTTCTGTGGTTTGAGTCAATTAAACTCTTACCCAACTCGGTGCTCAATACTACTCCCAAAATATGTGCTCATATTAACATCATCATCTATTCTTATTGGAAAAAATATCAAACTCATCTTATTACCTCTTTATCAATCATTACACTTCAAAACATTATTTGCATCTCATCAAAATATCTTGTTCAAAACATCATTTACTCAAATTCATTTAAACTTAATTCTTTTGATCTTTTAAAACTCAATAAAATACATATATAGTATTAATTCAAATCACTCTTTTTGTCAATAAATATTAAAAGCCAACATCTTTACTCAAAATACGTGTAAAAATATTCATGAACATCAAATCAATTAGGGTTCATGAGAAAGTAGCCGTGAACAATAATTCCAATAATATGAGAGATAAAAATAATAATAATCTCAATGCATAAATATATCTAATTCAATAGAAGAAGAATTAATTCATTTAGAATTCAAGATTTTGGTAAAACTCAACTATAACTCAATTATAATGAATTTAACTATTGGACGAATGGAAGAACTCAATCCAATGCTATGAATAGCCTTACATACCTAAAATTTGAAGTTTTACTCCGAATTGAAGAACTCAATGACCACTCTTGAACCCTTAACCTTTTCACCTCGCCGAAGCATTTTATGTATTACTCGAAGTATAAAAATCACCGTAATAGTATTTCTACACTACTAAAAACTAAAACTATATTTGAGAATGAATAAAGAAGTGTATAGAGAGAAGAGTTGCTTGAGAAAGCTTGATGAATAAAATGAGAAAATAAGGTGGTATTTGTAGGTGTAGAGGAGGGACCTAACAATAAATAAAAATAATTACAAAGGATGATCTTGAAAATTCAATGGAGGAAGATCTAGAAGTATACTTTCATGTCATTCAAGAATCAACTGATTTAGAGTATCCTACCGTGATATATTGTTTTTCTTCTACAAATACTTCATTTTGTCACAACACAATGTCTTGCAAAAATTAATTTATTTGACCTACGTAACCTTCGAATATTAAGATATGCTCCATGTAAGTTGTAGGTAATGACGTTGAGATTATTCAAAAATTTGAATCACCTAATTTTGCATATTCTAAGAAAAGTTATGCCCAAAATACAGAAGCAGTATTATTTTCATCGAGAATTGAAACACCATATACAACGTTTTAGGGGGTGTTACACCCACCTTCTAATACGGGTATTTCAATACACTCTACAGGCATCCGTATTCTAATAAAGGTATTTCAATACATTCTATAGGCGCCTATACGAGTATTTTAGTATATTTTAGAGGCACCCTCCTTCTAATATGGGTATTTCAGTACATTTTACAGGCGCTCACCTTCTAATATGGGTATTTCAGTATATTTTTACATGCACCCTGTCACGCTTCGGAAGGGTACCCTAGACGTGGTTGGAACTTGAAAACCATTGCTGGCCTTCAAGCAAACTACTTGGTCCAATCACACTCTCATTCAGTCACATTCTATCAGCGGAAGACTCAACTCACAAGGATTCTATTCATAAATAAGGCCAAAGGCCAACCACATATCCAATTTAACAACTAGTAAGAATGAAACTAGTCAAAACAAACAAATCAACATCATCCACACTCTAGTCTATGAAGCCTCTATCAACAATCCAAGAGGTGCCAATGACAAGTTCATGGCTACCACAAATCAAATAAAGGAAAACTAACTCAAAGCTGAAAAGATAACTGCAGTATCCTCCGAAAATAGGGAGGACTCACCAACTAGCTGGAAGCGAATAGATCCTCAAAGGTGCGCTTGTTGATGATCTCTAGTACCCATCTCTATATTTTGAAATGATGCAGACCAAATAGCGTCAGTACGTAGAATGTACGAGTATGTAAAATGGCAGAGTGAAACATACATCAGGGTAGAATCAGTCAACTCAAGAGAAGAAACAATTCAACTAAGATGTCCTAAGTCTAAACAAGAATATGATTTAGACAAGACCAATCATGTACAATCCAATCCAATCCACTCCAATCTAACTCAGAGTACTATCAAGACCTATATGAGAGTTTCTCTTATCCGACAACCATCACTTATGAGCCAGTGATAGTACAACAAGCCGACGTTGTTGCCATGTCCGTTCATACCTTACCAGGGTAGGAACGAATCAACAATCATGAATCCACAATCAATCAAGTCCTATCATATCAGAATAGTAATTTAGGAAACATCCTACTTTAATGGTCCAATTCTCTCCTACGTTTGGCGATGTAGTTATTGGGTTTGAGTTATTACTTACTCTTACCCAATTCGGTGCTCGATACTCCTCCCAAGACTCAATGCTCATAAAACTCTATCCAATCAGTTCAATCTAATCATATCGACAAGTCTCATGTGGACCCTATAAATTTATCAATTTTATCACAATCAAACCTTTCAATAAATCATACTATCTAATTAGTCCTAATTACATCTTTCAAGAGTAGTTAGATATACTTGTATGACAACAATAAGTTATGTTCCTATTTTATGCCATTCACATTTCTAGCTATCCCAATTCGTGCTTTTCATTTCAATCAATACATATATGTAATCATTTACAATCAAACAATATATATATATATATATATATATGGCTACAGTTTATGAAGTATCATGTAAAAAGTAATTTGTTCAAGAATTCAAGTCATGAAGATTATCAATCAATTAATAGTATGTAAAGATATTCTAGGATTTTAGGAAAATTCAAGAAAACGTTAATGGAGGGTTCAAGTCTTTCACAATTTCTATCTAACACATCTATGGAGCATATGGAAGAACTCAATCCATATTTTAGTTTAGCCTTACATACCTTAAAATCTCCATAAATCTTGATGAAAAATCTTAACTTGAAGAAGAACAATCAAGAGACCCTTTCTTGAAATTCTTTGACTTGTTTTCTTGAAAACCCTATGGTTAGGATTTAAGATTTCTCTTAGCAATTCATGAATAGATGAAGAAGTTTGGTTTGGAAAGTTTGAAATCTATGAAGGAATTACCTTGTTGAAGAATCTTGAAAAAGAACCCTAACTTGATGGTTTCTTGAAAATTCTTGAGTGTTGATGTTTAGAAGTGAATGAGAGGGTTTTTAATGAGGAAAACTGATTTCTACAAGTTTAGGGACATTAGAATAACTCCCCAAAGGTTTATAGGACAAAAATATCCTTAACAAATAAAGGGGGCATCGTTCGTCTTAGGCAGTGGAGTCCGTGTCCTCTCCGCATCGCGGATCCATCGCAGACTTCTTCCAGGATAGAGCGTCTCTAGTAAAATGGTCATAACATTTTACTCCAAACTCCAAATGATACAAACTTGCTGGAGTTGGAAAGAAGACTCAAATACCTTTAATTTGATAGGTGATAGGACACTCAATTCATTATAATTTAGGATATATGGTAGTTTGAAGTTTACCTTTATACGGACTCATCGGAAAACTTAGCCGATAGAAATTCTTGGGACTCGGCTTGGTGTTAGGGATCCCTTATGACCCTAAAATACACTTAATGTATTTTAAATACTTAGGAATTGATCCTAACTCATATATACAACTAAAGGTCACTGAGTTCGATCCTACATGCATATGAAGAATGGTTCTAGTCTTGGCAAAAAACATTAGGGTATTACACACCCACATTTTAACGCGTGTATCCATACTCTAGCGAGTGTTTTCAATAAATTTTACAAGCACCCACATGTTAATATGGGTATTTTCCCTCTTAAGTACATTTTACAGGCTTTTACATTACATGCTGGCCCCGCTAGTCGGAGGCCACTTACTTTACATGCTTGCCCTGCCAGACTATTTGTACTAAATTCTTTCTACCATTATCACAGAGAAAACAGTGTCATCAGAAAGACTATTTTTTATTATTCTTATTTATTATTATTATTATTCGTTGTTGTTGTTATTATTATTATTATTATTATTATTATTATCATTATTATTATTATTATTATTTGTTGTTGTTGTTGTTGTTAGACCCCAATTTTTCTTTGCCCAATTTTCATTATACCTACACGTGGAAACATACCCAAACTATATTTCAATACTAACTACCCACCAACCCATTCCTAATAGCCCCATTAATATACTATCTATACTACAATCTCATTTTCATCAGCCCACCACTTCACCCCCATATTCCTTATTCTTAATTCCCAAAAAGAAACTCACCAAACAATACAATAGACTACCAAACAAATTAACCCCCAAAACACCATTTTCTTCTCTTTTTCTCCCTCAAAAACACACCACCACCACCACCACCACTTGAAGAGAACCCATTTCTCCATCAGATAACTAGGAGTTTAGGCTTCCTTGGAGGTTAAATACCCTTTTTCCACTGCGTTTGATTTAAAATATATGATCATGCATGTTTTCAATCCAATTACATTATTTCCAAGTGAATTGATCATGTATTCAAGTTTCTAAAGGGACACCGAGGCTACTAGAGACGTTCCACAGGTCGTTTCACTCCTACTTCAGTGTTTCTTTTTGATGCATATCCTAGTAAGGGTGTTCTGCATGGCAGCTGATCTTTCTATCCAATCATACACTTCGAACTCCGAATCTCTCCTTCTAACATCAGTGTAGGATTTTTGGCAACTCTGAGCAGTCCTCAACCTCTCTTGGATGGTGAAAACCCCATGAGATATAGATCTACATCACAATTCCTCACAAAGTCTCCAAGTAAGCTTGTCCTTTCAGCTAGAACAAAGCAACCCTCCCTTGTGGTAAGTAAACCAAATTCGGTTTTGAAACTGTATAACTGTTACTAATTTTGGCATATCTCGCTGTATAAAGATTTTTTTTTAAGTGAATAGCTATATTTTGGAAGGCTAAAACACGTACCTAAAACTCGTATGTTTATGTTAGAGCCTATATCTTCTGTTATTAAATCAAAAAATAGGACGCAACATAGGACAAGTTCTAGCGCCAAGAGTGTTTTAGCCATTTTTTCAGATTTTCGAAGAAAGGAAAATTTGGGTATTTCCCAAATTATATATACACAAGCCTTGAACATTTTTGGATCATTATTTCAGTCCCTCTCTCTCTCTCTAAAAGCCCAAGAAATTTCCCTCTCTTTCTCTTCTTCTCCATTTCCAACAAAGATTACTTCAAGAGCTTCAAAGATTTAAGCTTTCCATAGAAGACCCAACATCAAGGTTTTCTTCAAGGATTCACTAAGGTATGTAAGGCTACACAAAGCTTGGGTTGAGTCCACCCATGTGCCCTACATCTTCTTAGAGATTTATTGTCACGTCCCAAAAGGGTATCCTAGACGTAACCGACACTCGGAAACCATTTCTGGCTCCCAAGCGAACCACATAGCCTGATCACACATCCGTTCATTCATTCAATCAGCGGAAGACAAAAAAATAAAGAGAATATTCTATGGGCAACTCAAAATATCAATCTAACTCAAACAATAAAGGCTATAGGCCAACAAATCAACTATAATATTTGTCATTAAAAATAGTTTGACAAAATAATTTAAGGAAAGAAATACTCAATCGACCCTTCACTATCTAGTCTATGAAGCCTCTATCACTACTATTTAATTGGTGCCAATGACATGTTTATGGCTACCTCAAATCAAATGAAAAGGGCTAACTCGACGCAAGAATAACATAAGCGGTGTCCTCTGAATGTAGGGGAGGACTCATCAATACGTTGAATGCGAATAGATCCCCAATGATGCTCCTATTGATGATCTCTTAAACATGTCTCTGCATCATGAAATGATGCAGGTCCAAATGGACGTCAGTACATAGAATGTACGAGTATGTAATATGGCAAAATGAAACATACCTCAAGGAAGGATATCATCGGTCGAAATATCTCAAATCAGAAAGATAAGAGAGACTCAAATAAGGCATCATAAGTCTAAAGTAAGAATACATTTTTAGATAAAGACCAATCACACATCATACAATCCAATCCATCACACATCACCTAATCCGATCATATACAATCAACTCAACAATCAACTCAAAGGACTCAACTCAATAACTATGCAAATTAAATTATGCAATGTTTTACAATTCAACTCAATCATCTACAATCATATTCAAACCAATCATATCAAGCACAATCCATTCAATTGGGAGTTTCTCTAACCGACAACCATCACCATATGAGCGAGTGATAGTACAACAAGCCGACGTTGTTGCCACGTCCGTTTATACCTTGCTAGGGTATGAACGAATCAACCAATCATGAATCCAATCCAACCAAGTCCTATAATGTCAGGACAATAAAATGGGAAACATCCGACTTTAACGGTTCGATCCTAAGGAAGCATCCGACTTTAATGGTTCGATCCCATGGGAAGCATCCGACTTTAACGGTTTCATCCCCTCCTACGTTTGGCGATGTAGTTTATTGGTTCGAGTATGGACTATACTCTTACCCAATTCGGTGCTCGATACTCCTCTCAAGACTCAATATGATCATATCTATCAAGTGAGTAAGATACTCAAAATACTCATTTAGCCTCTTAGGACTTAGTTTCAAATCGACTCATTTAGTCTCATTGGACTCTTTTCAAATTGACTTATCTCAATCATCAAACTCTTCTCTTCAAATTTGATACCATCTCAACTCAATGGATGTAGAAAATATTATGTACATTTGAAATATAATTCCAACTCCTCAACTCAAACTCAAAATAGATACTTTAATGTAAAAATACTCAACTCATTTAAAGTCTCCTCATACTCAACTCATACTTAAACTCCTTTCTAAATCAAAGATGAAACTAATAATTCTTTAGACTCAAAATAGTGTGTAAATAGTTTATGCAAAAAGGTTCACAAATAATTTATTTAAAGCTCCTCCTCAAAAGATCATTTATTTTCAAAATATTCCTAAGACTCCAATCAACTCAAATTATGCATATCACATACCACAAAATCACATTAGACTCCAATTCACTTCATCCCACAACATCCTCATCAATATAACCTCTTCATTCACATCATCGTCAAATACCATTATTCACATCATCATCAACCATCATCATCATCAAATATTATCATCACATCATTGTCAAATATCATCATCACATCAATCGTCAAATATCTACTCCAAAATCCTTATTTTAGTCCTATGTTCAATTTATGGAAGCGAAAGGACATTCTTAACTATCCAATTTATTCTCTTCATTCCAATCAATACACATATACACAAAACCATACATCTCAACTCAAGATAAATTATGACCAAAGAAATCTCATCTTGGGTTCATGTGAATGAAACATGAATCCATACTCTCAACTCAACTCAAGAATATCATCAACATCTATAAATCTATATACAAAGATACATTTGTAGTCAATAAGATGAAGGATAACTATTTAGTAACTCAAAGTCATTAAAATCATCAATCAACCAATAGTATCTAAAAACATTCTATAGTTTAGGAAAACTTTCAAGAAAACCTTCTTAGAAGGTTTAACTCTTTCACAACTCCTATCCAACACATCTATGGGAATATGGAAGAACTCAATCCATATTTTAGGTTAGCCTTACATACCTTGTGAAGACTTTGAAGAGACCTTGATGTTAGACCTTCAATGGGAGGCTTGAATCCTTGAAACTCTTGAAGGCACCCTTTGTTGGAGAAGGATTTGAAGAAGAAGAGGAAGAAGAGAGGAAAAATTTCTAGGGCTTTTTAGAGAGAGAGAAGCTGAAAATAATGGTCCAAAATGCTCAAGGATGGTGTATATATAATTTGGAAAAAGTCCAAGTTGCCCCTCTTCACAAATCTGGAAAATTAGGCAAAAATCTTGTTGGCGCTATAGTGGCGCATCGCGCCACTGCAGCGCCAAGCCAAAATAGGCTTAAAACCCTGCACATCTAATAGTGGCGCGTCGCGCCAAGGACCAAACTACTGAGGCTATTTTTGGCGCTATAGTGGCGCGTCGCATCACTGGAGCGCCAAGCCTAATTTCCTGCAGAGGTCGCCCATGTCTGAAATTTTTGCAGTACTAGTATGTAGTAAAATGGTCATAACTTTTGACTCCGAACTCGAAAAAATTTCAATCTTGGTGGAGTTGGAAAGAAGACTCAAAGAACTTTAATTTGGTAGGTCGTGGTCTACCCAGTTCATTATATTCTAGGATATATGCTCGTTTGAAGTTGACCCTAATACTAACTCACCCAAAAACTTAATCGATTGGAGTTCTTTGGACTCGACTTGGTATTAGAGATCCCTTATGACCCCTATACACATCTAAAACACTTTAATTACTTAGGAATTGATCCTAACTCATGAACACTCTTCACAATAATTGGGTTCGACCCTGCACGAATATAAGAAAGGTCTGAATCTTAGGGAAATAATTTGGGGGTGAGAGGTCGAACTTATATTGTTAATTTCTTAACTATGTTGATTATGATAAAGAATGTCAATTTTTCTTAAATATGTTGCTTATTCTTGAATTGTTGATTTAAAACCTTGGAGTTGTGTTGAGTCCCAAAAGATTTGTTCAATGAATAGAGGAACGATTGGATAGGTTTACATGTTGTTATAAATGCATATTTAATCTACTCTTGAAAGATATGATTGGGATTGATCGGATAGTATGATTGGGAGAGATTTGATTGTGATAGAGTTGATGAGTTGACAAGGTTGTAAATGAGACTTGTCGATACGATTTGATTGAGTGGATTGGATGGAGTTTTATGAGCATTGAGTCTTGGGAGGAGTATCGAGCACCGAATTGGGTAAGAGTATAGTCCATACTCAAACCCCATGAACTACGCCGCCAATGTAGGAAGGGATTGAACCGTTAAAGTCGGATGCTTCCCATAGGATCGAACCGTTAAAGTCGGATGTTTCCCATTTTATTGTCCTAAAATAATAGAACTTGACTGATCAATGGGATCCATGATTGGTTGATTCGTTCATACCCTGGCAAAGTATGAACAGACGTGGCAACAACGTCGGTTTATTGTACTATCCCTGGCTCATAAGTGATGGTTATCGGATAAGAGAAACTCCCATATAGGTCTTGATAGTACTCTGAGTCGGATTGAGTTGAATGGTATGTGATTGGTCCCGTCTAAACCATATTCTTGTTTAGACTTAGGACACTTGATTGAGTTGTTATTTCTCTTGAGTTGAGATTCCGAGTTGATTTGATTCTTCCTTGGTGTTTGCTTCATTCGGCCATTTTACATACTCGTACATTCCATGTACTGACGCCATTTGGCCTGCATCGTTTCATGATGCAGAGATAGGTACTAGAGATCATCAACCGACGCACTGTTGAAGATCTCCCCACTTCCCGCTGGTTGGTGAGTCCTCCTAGTCTCCGGAGGATGCCGAGATTATCTATAAGCATTGTTTTATCTCTTTTATTTTGATTGTTGGTAGCCATGAGCTTATCATCGGCACCTCCTAGATTGTTGATAGAGGCTTCATAGACTAGAGTGTGGGAATGATGAGTCATTCGTTTGACTAGTTTTATTTTAGCTGATTATTGATTTGATAGTTGTTTGGCCTTTGGCCCTATATTATGGATAGTATTCCTATGATTGAGTCTTCCGCCGATAGAATGTGAATGAATGAAAGTGTGACTGGACCAGGTGGTTCGCTTGGAGGCCAGAAATGGCCTTCGAGTGCCGGCCACGCCTAGGGTACCCTCCCGAGGCGTGACATTAAATTTATGATCATTTTCATTATGACTTATTTATTTGAAATATTAGTTTATGTGATTACACTATTATTTTTTGTTGAATATTTTAGAGTCATCATTCATATTATATTTTGTGTGATTTTCTTAAAAAATACCTTAGATAATTATATTTTGGTAGGACTAAAGAAATATTTGAAACACAAGTTAATTATATATTTATATGAATACTTTACCGAAAAAATTTGAAAAAATTTGAAAACACGAGAAACTCGAAAAAATCCAAAAATAATTCAGGTTGAGAAACCCGAGTTTTATTAATTTGATTTGGTTTATAAATAATTTGATTTGGTATTTAAAAAACTCAAACCAACCTGGTTCATATACGCCCCTAAAAGAAACCATTGTCACTTTAGAATCATTGCTTATTTATTTTTTTATGTATTTTTTATGGAAGAATTTGTAGTTTACCTTTCTTTTTTGGTGTGATTATATAAATAGTGATTTAATGTAGCTCGGTGTTGACACTTGTGTAGTTTCTATCTGAAAAGATTCTTTTTTTGTTGATATGTCTATTTTGTTGTTAAGTATTTCTATATAATATTTTATTTGGAGAAAGTCAAGTAACATTCCTTTTTCAACTAAAATTAGATAAAATGCCCGAGCTTTGCGTGGGGTTGAGTTTCTTTAATTAGCTTACTCATGAACATTTGGTAATATTCTTGTTTTCGAATGAGTACATTGATTTTTCAACAATATATTATTCCTTTCTCTCTATTTATCTTTTAACACAGATGTTTAAACATTTTATTCATCATTTGTGATTGATTTCCTTTTATGCAAGGTCTATACATAATTCAAGTGTTATGCATTTTATTATTTTTGTTGTTTCGTTGACAAAGTTAATTAAAATATAAAAACACACCTCCTTTAGTTTGATGAAATAATATATGGTCAATTGAATTAAATGACGACTCGGGATATACACAGAAAAATATATGTCAATTAAGTTGAGATATCTCTAATTCACAAAAGTTTGTCAACATATGCCCACATTCTTGGTCGATTTGATTTAACAGTTTTGACTCATCTGGAAGACTTCTATACTTGGCTCTGTTTGTCACCTAGACTCTTTCACTCACGACTTTGTCAATTGAACACTTAAAATTATTACAACACATTATTTTAAACTACTCTGACCAATGACCAAGCTTATGTGATGTTTATTTTGATGAATCAGATAAAATATGTGGTTACATGCATTTAAAAGTAAGTAAAGACAATAATTTTAATTTAAGAAGATATTAAAACTAAAAGAAAAAATATAACAATTAAAAAAAAAGAAAAAAAGAAATCACCATCTCCATATATGCTTCTTCCTCTTCCTCATAATCCCCCCCCCCCCCCCCCCCTTCCTTCAATCCCTCCTTCCCCTCCAACCTAGCCACCCACTTCTTCTTCTATCTCTCTTTCTATCATTTTTAGTTGGGTCAGAGGTAATAACAAGTACTTCATCAACAAAGAAAATGATGGAAGAATACATATGCTTGCACACACAATCCCTCACAACATCTCTCAGCCTCTCTATTTCTTTTTTCCTCATTGTAGTATAGTTTGTTTGTATACCAATTTTTCTTTGATTGTGATGTTTGAATTCAAAATTGGGTATTTGAGAGTTCTAGAATGATTAAGAAAAAAGGTGTTTATCATGTTTGGGTGGAAGAAAAAGGGAAAAAGAGTCAAAGGTTCTTGTTTGTGAAATGGAGGCGGATATTACATGAGCCTTTGAAAAATATATGTCTAATGCTTTTAAAATTGAAGACAATTTTATCTGTAGCATTTCCATCTTCTTGCCCCCTTGTTTTCTTTCTCTTATCCTCCAATTTAGTCACTTCCTCACATTATTAAATAATAAAATTTATAGTAAGATATCTTAACAAGGTTTTGCTTAACTCTAATTTCCTTTTCAGCACAAAAAATTACAATGGAAGAAAATGGGGGGGGGGGGGATAGATAATGTTCAAATAGCAAAATAGATGAAAAAGTTTAGAAGAGAAGATAAAATGAAAGTCTTGATTAGACTACAAACTATTCTAGTTAATTGAAGAAATTAAGAAAGAAAGGGAAGAGATTCACCATTAACAAACTATTTGTGGAGATGAATATGAGATTTTCTTTTCAAAAAATAGAATTTGTATTGATAAAATAATGTGACAATTTTATCTAATATAGATAGTGATGTGTTTTATCCATATCAGCGTGATTGAGAGACACAAATAATTAGAGGGGTTTAAAATAATATGTTTTAATAATCTCAAGTGTTCAATAGGTAAAAACGTGAGTACAAGGTTCCAGGCGACAAACAGAGTCAAATATAGAAATCTCCTAGGTGATTGTGCCAATTTAAAACCCATGAAGGAATGTAATCTGGCTAAAGAAGGCCTTCTTGATGGCGAAGAAATTGTAGTTTCTCCCTAAGATCGTCTCAACAAGATTGAGGGGCTAAAACCGAACTTCATAAAGAGGTGTTAATTTTTTTTTTCTAGTTGACATTTTATAAATTGAACAAGAATAACAACAATAGCATGTCTAGTGTAATCTTACAAGTGAGGTGTGGGAAAGGTAGGATATACCCAAATCTTATGAAGTAAGAATGTAAACAATACAAAATTCTAATGAAAAAATATAATATAAAGTTAGAATAATAAAACACGATCCACGAACTTGGGAAGTTGATAGAATGATATCGAAATAATGTTGAACTGAATTTGATAAGCTGATATAATGATATCAAAATTTATTTCGTTGCTTCAATTCAATGACAACTGTTACAATGTTTGAAATTTTGAACAAGACGCTCTCAATTTTTTGGACCAACTTTGTCCATCAATTTTTGCATTATTTTTAGTAGTGGCGGCTAAAGTAGTGGCTGGCAGCACTGTTGATTGCCAAAGGTGATTGTGATGACATTGATGGTCGATGGTGGTGGAATAAGTGCAAACATAGTGATCAAATTTATTTGGTATACAATGGCCGTTTTCTTTCTTTTCCCAAAGAGTGGTCATTGACTTGGGTCACCCAACATTTCCAGTTCACCTCAACTATGTCTCCCTGAAATAACATTTTCTAAAAAAAAATACTCACCAATATATATGAATAGTCTTTCTAGAATTCGATTTGAAGTTGAACACCAAATTTTTTTTAAAAAGTTGTTTTCACCTATTTCACTCCAAATCACTTATAAAATCTCAAAAATAGCTACAAATTGCATTCATGCCTAAACACAACTTCAATTTCCAAATATAATTTTCAACTTGAAAACAAATTCTACTACTTTTTTTTTCTTTTTCTTCTCCTGATCATCCTTTTCCTCCTCCTTCTGCTTCTCATCCTTCTCCTACTTCTTCTCCTCCTCCTTCTTCTTCTTCGTCTGATGAACTCTCTTCTTCTGATGAACTCTTTTCTTCATCTTCTTCAATGGAAATACCTAGATGAAATTATATATAAAATTTGAAAAGAATTAAAAGTGATTTAGACTTGTTTCAAATAAAAAAATTAGGCCTAGAAAACACCTCTATGACATGTGTATA
Source organism: Solanum dulcamara (assembly GCF_947179165.1). Taxonomy (NCBI): domain Eukaryota; kingdom Viridiplantae; phylum Streptophyta; class Magnoliopsida; order Solanales; family Solanaceae; genus Solanum; species Solanum dulcamara. Next base: position 5,216,775 of record NC_077244.1, on the reverse strand, counting down.
TGACAAGTTTATGAGTTTCATGTGAAGCCCATGCTTTCTTGGAAAGACAAGTTTTGTTACTTCTGCCAAGTAATGATATATTGAAGTTTGTAACGGAAGAATTTGACTAAATTGCTATTGAATATTTTAAATAATATTATTTTCTGAAAGAATTTAGTTGTTAATATGAAAAACAATCTTTCTTTCTATACAACAAGAGAGGGTAACACTAGTCATTAATTGGAATTGAAGCTGCAGGAAGGTTGATAACAAAAACCTTATAAAAGACATTAAATTTTTAAAAAATATATAGCTAATCTTCATGATTATTAGGTATTGTTTCATAATGTATCATATAGTATTATTGCATTCTGATGTATTATATCATACTGTATTGTCTAAATGAACACAACATTTGAACGTACCTTCGATAAGAAATCTTCTGATGTCATTCAACTTTGCAGCAATATACGGTTGATCAGCAATACTCGTACAGATGATATTCTCTTAGGGAAATTTGTACCACAAAAGCACCTCTTTACTATCTATCAAGATTGGAAAGCCTTCAATATTGTCGTATGTGTTCAAAATAAAATTGTCCAAAATGTGGGAAATCTTCCAATTGTTGCTTGCATTATTATAAGTAGCAATGACTATGGACTGTTTGAAAATGGATACAAGGGTGAGTAAACCTTGTGCCACCCCTAGCCATATATCGTGACCAGTGAAGATTTTACCATAGTTGAGTTCAAAATGATCAATAAACTGAGGACGATCCATTAGTATAGCCTCTTCTTTCTTTGTATCAAAAGCCAGAACACTACTATCACTTCTAAGCCAATACAAAGAATAGCGCCAGTAGAAGGGTGCATTATCCAAGGATAAAGAGATGAAAGAATTGCTTCTCAGTTGAATTTCACGCCACACGTCAGGTCGCTCTGATGAAAGCACGTGAAATTTAAAAATTATCATTTTACCCCTCCCGATAGATTTCCAAGTCATGTTTGATCAACTTACGAGGTCGGTTTTGAAGTTTTATTGAAAACTTTTGAATTTTTAAACTTTTAGAGTGTTGACGCCTTAAGTTGTTAAGAAGTGAGTTTTGAGGTCATAAGGAGCTAAGAGTCTCAGAATGGAATTCGTTAGTTTCATCAGCTACAAAATGTGGAATTTGGTCTAAGAGTGTTGTCTTTTTCAGTTTTGGAGTCTTTGTATGGAATCAATCCCTTGAGTTGGAAGTTTAAGTGAAATTAGGTCAAGAGTTGACTTTGGTCAACATTCGAAGTTCGGACGCTCGAATTGGTTTTTTGACGATTCCATTAGATTCGGAAGATGATATTAGGCCTAGAAGAGGTTTTAGTTGAAATTTCAGAGATTTCGAGGGCAGTTTGGTGTTTTTGGATGTTAAGTTGTATACTTGCAAGGGTAACATATATGGTCTATGTGCACGGAGTTTCGAAATGAATCTCATGGGTCCTTCCGGTGAATATTTTGAATCTCATGTCTGTTACTCTGTTATCTGGTTCCTTCTTTGCATTTGGTCACCGTTAACGAAGGGTAGGTGGTCAAACCTCCGCATTCACGTTGCCTCGTATGCGTTCGCGAGGGTTTAGGTCATTGGCATCCACGATCACGAAAGATGGTCCGCATTCGCGAGGGGCTCTAGGTGACCAGATGTCACACCCCGGGAGGGTACCATTCTCCGCATCTATTCGCAAGACTCTACTAGGCATTAGCTCTCATACATTAGATATCGGCGAACCTAGAGCTCTAATACCAATATGTCACATCTCGATTTCTCAGGTCATGATGGCACCTACTACATCCCACCAGTAGGTAAGCCTAAATCATAACCCGTAGCCATAGATAACAGGTATCACAAAGCAGTGAAGAATGCGGAAGATAGCAATAATAATAACAAATATAGAAAAGAGAAAGAGTCAAACCAATACAGAAAATCAATCCCTAAGAGCTGGTATTAGTCGGTAGTCGACCTTCTAATCAGAACAAAAGTACAAGCTTAAACAAAACAAGATATAAGTACAAACTGTCTCTAAAACAAAATAAAGACTAGCCCTATCCACTATGGAGGGAGATAGGCAACTCTAAATGCCAAGAGCTCAACTAGTCTCCAAATCCAAAGAGCTTCTCCGCACGAGATTCAAATTAGCAATGAGAACCCGTACTATGATCTGTAGGGTGCAAAAGTGTAGTCTGAGTACCAACAAGTGGCACTCATTACGCATAGGCCGACTGAGCTCTAAAGATAAAAATAAGCATAATAGGCATGTAAGACAAGAGCATATATCACAAGTAACAAAGAAACAACAAGAAACTCATAATAAGAAAGAAACTGGAAGCACAAAAAGAGAGTAAAGGAAGAAGGTAAAAAAAGTAAAGAACAAACCTGGATGTGCTAGCCCATCAACCTATACATGACAAGCCCTACTAAGGGAGACAACTAGCTAGAACCATACCAGTGAAAATAATCACAACAACACGTAAATGCTAATAAGGTTATTCAAAACATGACTTGCATAAAAAGAGTCAAATATGAGAAACAGGGGCACTACCCACTTGAAACAAAAGAACCACCCTTCGCACTGCCACAAGTATACAAATAGCCAACTAAAACCTTACCGAGCCCCATCTGCCCGGCAGGTACATAATCATAAACTAAAACCTGTACGACCTCCATAAGATCAATAGGTCCACACTCAATTATGCTGGTGATAGGCAATGTATATGAATGAGAGTAATGCAATAAAAATCAATAGTGCCATAGTACCAAGATATATACATCTACCCCTCAGTCCCAGCCTGTGAGGTAGGACCCATGTTGCACCTCTCTCTTTCTGTTCAGACAAAGGAATTCATAGGGGACTTGGGAGTGTCCATATCTACCTGTCTGGTCCTGATCTAGGACTTTCCTCTCTGTCAGTGTGAGTGGAGATCATCAATATCAACCATCATCAATGTAAACCAATAGCATGGAAAATTCGGCTTTCTCCTCGACCGGTCAAGTAAAAAGAAGAGGACATCTCAGATGTCTCTAATAGTGTCAAGTACAAAAGGAGTATGTGATCAACACCTCGTAAATATCCATAATCAGTTTATCAAAAACAGATCCAGGTGGTACGACTCCCGTTAAAAGATAAGTTTAGTATTAAAAAGGGAAACAACCCTATTTCCTCAAAAAATGATGGTAAAACCAATGCATGCCCGAGATTGTACCATAAAACACGTGTTACTGAGAAACCAATGTCCAAATAACTCAAGCAAATAGTAACACAATATACACAGCAAGCACCTCACTCCCAAAGTACAGAACTAACTTGGAATCCAGCTAATCCTCGATCAAGACCTTGGGCCCAAAATACTCCAACCGTCTCACAACAATATCATAAAAAGGAACATCTCTACCAGGCAATGAAAGGAATTGTAACGAGGCAACAGACGAATCAGTAACTTTAGAACCTCAACATTTACCTAAAGATAACATTCAAAGGACCAAACTACCACTAACTCCATCCTATGGCAATAATATGCATCGAAGTATCCAAGTTCTAACCATTTGATGAGGATTACATTGCATCCATAGGCCTAAGCGGGGCCAAAGCTCATAATTCTCTGCACAACCTCACGGTCCCCGCACTAGCGAAGGCACCAAACCCAAAAGGTTCTCACAATAAGCAACTATAATAGCTAAGGATCAACTAATAGCCATTCTAAGATACTAATCACACCATCTAATAATAAGCATCAAACAACCACGCCAACGAAATTTAACAACACTAGACTAAGGTATAAGAAGGGGATTACCAACCGCAACTAAGGATTTCCCAATACTAACTAGCCCAAAGCTCAAACGAAAATCAAGAAATAGGAGTAAGGAAAGAAAATCCTAAACCCACCACATAAAACCCTAACCCACATGCGAAATATGTTGAATGATATCTTATGAAGCACAATCTAAAATAAGTAGATTGTAGCCTACCTTGAAGCTGAACACGCACACTCCAAAGTCCACGAATCTAAAGATTTTCTTCCCAAACTACCTCCAATTTGTCTCCACGTTATCAAAATAATGATCATCTCATCAATATGAACGTTTTGACAATAAAATCGCATTTTTTGGAGACGAGCCCAAAATTGGGTCTAAAATGGAATTGTGGGACCCATGATGGGAATCCCAAAATCGGCTCTGTGAAAAGGTCCTAAATAGGTCCAGGAACTTGTACCCCAAAATGGACACAAATCGAGCTTGAAATCAAGCTAAAACAGTTCAAGAATAAAATCACCAATAAAGCCCTAAAGTAAAGCTTGGGCAGCCCCTATCGGGCAAATATTACCTCTACACGATGATTTCCACACTTCCCCGAACAATCCAACACGTATCCACGAACTTTTCAAACACGCTGAGCTTTAGATCACCCAAAATGGAGTTCTAGAACTCAAGTTATAGAGGTTTGAAGTTGGAGAAGAAAACCAAAAATGGGTTTGGTCTATATAAAGGGACCAGACAATGACCATCGCGAATGCGGGCCCTAAGGCCGTGATACAGAGGTCAACGGGGTCTAGTAGACCCAAATCCTCCTTCACAAACACGTAGGATATGGGATGAACAAGTCACATGGCTTTCGCAAATGTGGCAACACCTTTACGAATGCGAAGGCCAAGATAAGTGGCCTCCACAAACGTGACACCTAGGATACGATCGCGAAGCACAAAAGTGCCTGTACCAGATATTGTTGCAACACAGCTTTTGGCAAACTCCAAAGTCCCCAATGGGGTGCTCAAAATTTATTCGGAATTCCGTGCGCGCAAACGGACTATGCTACCCCATCAAATTCAACATTCTAGACTCAATGGCGCAGTTAAAATTTCTATCTGAGGTCATCTTGATAAAAAGTGGATCCCACACCCAAGCGCCACTTTAAGCAAAAATCCACAAGGAGGCTCAGAGTGAGATCGGAAGCCTTGAAAACAGCACGAGAGGTCGTTCTAGACCAAACTCAGTATTCCAAAGCTAACCGCACTGACAAAAATTCAATTCGAGTGCGTTTACCAAGAATGTTGACCAAGTCAACCTTAGATCAAATTTCAAAGGCTAAAGCACCAAATGGCCCCAAACTAGCATCGAAAGCCTCGATACGCATGTCAACCATGCTACTAGCCTTATTTAGCCATTTTGAAGCTAACGAAACCATCAGAATTCCATTCTAAGATCGTTTTTCTAGAGTTTTGACCGAAGTCAACCGTTCAAACTCTAAGAGCTCCAAAATAGGGAAACGGGCATAAAACCCAAACGAACGACCAGACGACCGAGATGACAGTGCTAGCAAGTCATAAATGACTTGGGATCGTTGCATAAAAGCTCTAAATGCTAAAAAGATTGGAGAACGAAGAAACTGACTTGGAGGGTCATTATAGTGATATTATTCTACGAATATATGTAATCATCTCTTGATTAATATCAATGTTATTCCATACTCTAAATATGATTATCGGTGTTTCTTTATCTATTCTACTTTTGTTTTCTTAAAATAAAACTATATAAAGTTCAGGGGCGTAACTAGCGGGGTTCTGTGGGTTCATGTGAACCCATGCTCCCCTCCCTAGATCATGCATATTAGTGTTATATTTTTCTTTAAAATACTTAAAAGTAAGATATGTGAACCCACGTTCGAAGTATCATATAATCCGATGATGATTGGGTGCACCTCTCAAAGTGAGGTTAGAAATTTAAATCTTATATCGATGTTTTTTTCTTTCTAAAATTGAGTTACAATTCTCCAAGTGGTTGGTTATCAATAACACCTTTGGCATTTTAATTAATCATTCTTTTGTTTGTTGCTTTAGTTTTTCAAAATTTTCAGATGTCACATTGGAAATTAAATCTTTTTTAGCACTTATATATATTGGACCTAGAATTTTAAAAATTTAACGGATTCAGTATTAATAACCTAAAGGCCAACCGGTTATATCTTAGATCCATCTTTTCGTAATAGTGCACCCACCCTCTCAAAATCCTAGATACGCCTCTGATAAAGTTGATATACTTTCAAAAGAATTTATTGTAAGCATAAAATGAAGACCATAGTATTATACACAATAGGAAAATAATAATTAATGGAAATACTTTTTAAAAACATACCTCCAAATGTCAATTTTATCAAAAATAATTAGATAAAACAAAACATACAGATCTATGAAGGTCGATATTATATTAAATTTTAACAAAAATAAAATTAATCATGTTAAATTAAATAAAATCGACCTCTGGAGGTTGGTATATTACATTTTTTTTAAAATCATTTTACAGAAAACCATCTTTCAGAGATGATTTATTTAAAGTTAATTGAGAATATTATTTTCTTACTTATCTGTATTCTTAATTGGGAAAAAACTTAAATTGTATTCTTAATTTTTTTAATCTACTACCGACCACTGGAAATCAGTTTGAATGAAAATAAATATATCGACCTCCGATGGTCAATATATAATTATTTTAATAAAAATAAAAGTAATATGTTTAATTTAATATTATCGACCTTCGTATGTCGGTATTATCAAAAAATAATTATTTTACACATATTGTCCTCCGAAGGATGACTTAATTAAAAATAATTAAAATATTTTTTTTATTTTTATATTTAATTGAGATAAAAAATAAATATTATTTTTATTTATTAATCCAATACTGACAACAAGAGATCATTTTTTATTATATATATTCTGTTTATGTGAAACATCAAATAAACATTAAAGAAAAGTGAAAATCTAAAAAAGAGAGGAGAAGATTTACCTTCATGGTGAGGAGTAAATTTGGGTAGAACCCCTAAATCTCTATATACTTCCTCTCGTTTCATCCTCCTTAGCTGATAATCATGATTGTTATGCTGTTGCATACTTCCCTTGGACTTACTTGGTACGACAAGACGAAAAAGGGCAAAGATGAAAAGAGCTTCTTCACCCCATGCGAGATAGAAGGTTCATATACTTGTTCTTCCTCAATTTAGCTATGTATGGTACGTAGCATAGTTGAATAGGACTAGTGTAGGTTACTTTCTTGTCTTCTCATGGAAGGGGAGAGTCTCCCTCATTTATGCTTTCTTAGTCGACTTGTATCGGGAGGAGTCCTCTCATAGGTTTACTGCTTTCTAGTTATAGATAGCTGCTTTTGCTACGGGGATGAGTTAGCCGACCTTAATAGGTTAGCCGACTTATGAACCAACATAGGATCGGAGGTAAGGTTTATGTCCCCCTCCTTGTATTTTTCTGTTTTATTTTATGTTAAGGCTTGGGGGTGATGCTCAACCCCTGACTGTGCACGAGAGGTGGGAGCCTCGTGTAGGGCCTGTTCCCATAAAAAATAAAAAAAAATAAAAATCTTGTTTCTTATCCTACTCAAGGGTAGAGTCAGTGTTACAACCAAATTCCGTTTCAACTTTTTTCTAACAAACTATGCATTCCTCCATTAATATTAAAGGGATTGCAAGAAAACTTATAAGTTTATTTCAACCATTTTTGAGATGAGATTGAGAAAGGGGGAGAACGATGACAAATCTTAAAGGGACACAATTATTAAGGTTTATTAATAGACATGGTGGTTGGGTTTTGGGGGGGCAGAAATTAAAAAAAAAAGAAGAAGAATAAATACAGGAAAAAGATAAACAAATTCTTAGACAGTGAAGTATGCCATGTAGGCTGGCCTAGGATCATGATAGACCGCCAGTGAAAAGGGAATGAATACATATGCAATCACTTAAACTTGTCTCAAATTTTCATTTATACACTTATAATATATTTTGTTTCAATTGAACACTTGACCTTATTCACAAGTATACCAATCAAAATGAATCGCGTGAAATGACACTGTGTTATTAAGATCATAATTTTACAAGGAAAAAATTGTATTTCAACCAAAAAAGTAGGTCTATGAAGGATAATATCTCAGTCACTCAATTTAGGATAGTTCACTTGAAAAGCTATTTAACTTTTTTTCATAACCCAAAAGTTACTCAATTTACGATGGCTTGCTTAAAAGTCACTCAGCTTTATTTTATAATTCAAAAATCACTCAACTTAGAATGGTTCACTCAGTAATCTCACCTCCGATGAGAATAAATTTTCGAGGTCGACCTCGTCCAGCAAGCCTTCTATGCCAATGAAGTTGATAATCTGTATGATGGACAACTATCTCTTGTGATTCATGGAAAACTCATTTGTTAGTTAATGCCCCCAAAAATCAAACCAATTTTCACTTTTTTGGTTTTTTATATATGATTAGTGAGGTTGATAATTTTTTTACACACCTAGACCATGGATTCTATAGGAAGCAATTGATTATATCTTCCACATGCAAGTTTACCATTTAATCATAGATTGAGTAATGTATATTGTTCATTTAATTTTTAATTATTAAGATTAATTTTAGTATGGTATAAGTATCCAACATGAGAAAGGTTTTACCATCATTATTTGTGTTAAGGGATGACCTGATAGAATTAACATTTCTCATTAACATCATAAGAACAGGGCTTATGACAAAGCTCCATGTAATTTCATAATTTAGATTGAAACTTTACATACATAATCCTCCCCAGGCCCTCGTAGAATTACATTGGGTATGTTATAGTCATAAATAGAAAGTTTGCATTTACATCAGAAGGATCATATGACACAGCTTGCAAATTTATTTGCATATAAAGGAGGGAAAAAGTACTGAAATGTTCCGAACAGAAACGAAATCCATCTGTTTTTCTATATCAACCAAGTAATGATGCACTACCAAAAATTCCACAGAAAAGTCAAATTTTCATGACTTTGGTGACACCATCAAAACTATAAATGAAAAATTGAGAGAATCCCCTGAACCCCTCAGGTCCCCAGAGTCTAGAATAATATCAACTCCCTTCTTCACCTCGCCAAACCGTCTAGCGGTATCAACAGGAAGTTTTACACAATAAGTTTTGGTTTAATTATTACTGTACTCCTTCCCCCTTAACCTGACTGCCTAATGTAATAGAATTTTAAAAATGGAAAACAGAATGTTGATTCTCATATGATGCCAAAGATATGAGTAGTAGCAGGAAATGTGATATACTGTTTTTTGAACAAAAAATTATATGATCAGGTGTATAAGAATTTCACATGGGTCGTTGTCCATTAGCGAGATTCTGTCCGATGATGTTCGTCACCTGAAAAGAAAGTAAAAAGTCACTCGAATTTTTGATAACTATTAGATATACCAAAGCTATCTACATTTTCAATATAAGATTACCATAAGACATCTAAAACAAGTTGGAAGTACTAAACCAGTATGATAGTTTAAAGAAGAGTTAATGGTCTAAAACACACCCAAGTCCTAAAGTATCCCCCTTCACTCTTACAAGAAAGAAAACTGATAACAAGGTATACTGCATTTGTATTCTAACTCACGAGCCCCGTTATGTATAGCATAACGTTTGCGATGCATGCATGTAAAGGTGGCAAATGAGCAGGATGGGTCAAATTTAGATGGGTTGAAAACTGGTTGAGAAAAAGAAACTAGGAAGTCTATATACATATTGCTTCAAAGCTTGAGCAAACAAAAACCAAAATTTCATAGTAGCAACATTGATAAGATTGTTTGAAAATTACTCCGCATCCAATTACGCAACATTATTCAAGCAGCAACAAGTAGAGGTGTCTATCAGGCATTTCTATCTATATTAAACGGAGTAGTGAGTGAATATTAGCCACGTAGCAAGCTAATAAATATTCACATGGCATTTTTTGGACAATATTAATACAATGTAACAAAGCTTAATGTCAATTTAGAAATCTCTTCCCTCTTGTTTCATCTGAGATTTCAAATGGAACTTAAATTGAGAAATGAAAAAGGAAAAGAAAATAACAAAGAAGCCAATCTATAAAGGAAATAAAGGAAAGTAAATCAAATATTATTTTTGAATATGGTTGGCTTAAGTAGCAGTTAGATATGGTCAGATGGACCCATTTTATGATATATTTTTTTCTAGCTCTCACATGCCTTTTGTCAAATTATTTCAAACATTTTGCCACATAACCAACCAGATTTTTTTTAATATAGAGGGAACTATTGTTCAGGCGATAACGGGAACACCCAATAGTTTAGACATATAACTCACAAAATTGTGATAGTTTGGGAGAGCTTTTAACATATTCACTCATTATTAAAGAAGAGTAGTGAATAATGTAGTCTTGTCAAGTGACAAGTGTTTAAAAAGCCAAATAGCAATATTTGAACAACGTCAATGTTGGATGTAATAACATTTGAGTGTGATTAGTTTTGGAAATTGAATTGAAAGATAAAAATCTAAAGTAATTCAAATCGTGAATCTGTGATAGGATTTTAAGCACTTATATAAATTTAAATGGTTAGATTTCTAATCAAATTCAAAAACATGTGGAAGGGATGATTGATACACAAGTCATTTTCAAGAGAAGAAGTTTCAAGTATCTTATTAGGCAATTAGAGGTAAATATTTTGATAAGCATTCATCGCTAATTAGGTGAAAATGATAATTACCCCTGCTATTATAGGTTAAAATTCATTGATAGTGTAAGAAACTTACATTGTTAGTGTATCTAAATTAATTAGCCTGTTGTTATAGGTTAAAATTCATTGATAGTGTAAGAAACTTACATTGTTACTGTATCTAACTTACCTTCTATGAAAAATGGAAGTGAGACTTGATACTCAAGTTATTCCCAAGAATGAAAGATTTAAGTATCTGGGGTCTCAGATAAAAGTAATAGGGAGATCGATGATGATTTCATACATCGTATTGGTGCGGCATGGATGAAGTGGAGGCTAGTATCCAAAGTCTTGTGTGACTAGAAGATGTCATCAAAACTTAAAGGTAAGTTTTACAAAGTGGTGCTTAGTTTGGTTTTGTTGTGTGGGGCGGATTGTTGGCCAGTCAAGAACCATGTCCAAAAGATGCAAGTGGCAGAAATAAGGATGTTGAGATGAATATGTGGACATACTAGGAACAATAGGATTAGGAATGAGGATATCTGGGACAATGTGGGAGTGGCCTTCGTGGTGGACAAGATAATGGAAGGGAGACTGAGATGGTTTTGGCATGTAAAGAGGAGATGTGCAGATGCCCAGTAAGGAAGTACGAGAGGTTGGATATAGTGGAGTCAATGAGAGGCATAGGTAGACTGAAAAAGTATTGGAGAGAGGTGATTAGAAAGGACATGGAGCATCTTCAGTTTACCGAGGACATGACCTTAAACAAGAGGTATGGAGGTCGCAAACTAGGATAGAAAGTTTAGTAGGTAGTGGAGGATTGCTTTTGCTTTTCAAGGGTTTAGGCATGTTGGACAAATGTTTGACATTGTACTAATTGTATTATAGTAGCTCTTGCTTTTGATAGCTATCATCGTTTGTTGTTTACTATGTTTCAATTATCGCACTATCTTGTTGTTCTTAATTCCTTTTTTGTTGGCTTTGCAACACTTTCTTTGTTAGTTGTTATGTCTTCTACATTGTTTCCCTCTTCTTTGTACTTGGATTTGTTGTTCTTGAGTCAAAAGTCTTTCGGAAATAGCCTCTCTACCTCCACAAAATAGTGGTAAGGTTTGCGCACACTCTACACTCCTCATACCCCACTTGTGGAATATCACTGGGTATGTTGTTGTTGTTGTAAGATTCTTCATTTAAATAAGCAAATTTGTGGATTCTTTTTAGAAGAATCTAGAAAATTCTATAATAGAAAGAAACTTTTGTGATGATCGACAAAGGATAAATAAGAATTCCATAAGAAAACAGTTGGAGGAACTAATGGATAATGGGAAGGAATTAGAATTGAATGGAAACAAAAATGCAAAAAGGGAATGAATTATCATTAAAATGCTCCCAGGTCTGGTAGTTTCAAACAAAAAGCACTTTTTAGACTAGGGTTCAGATGGGTGCCTCCTGCAACCTAGCCGGAGCACATCAATCAGGGGACGAGTGTTTCTATTACAACGCAGGTTTCAAGTTGTATGAGGTTACCAGATTTAAGGATGGAGCAGAAGCGTGGTTCGAATGGGTGGAGAGCAGTCAATACCAGATGAGAAGTGTCAAAATCAGTATTAAAGTCCTGAGATGGTTGGTAGCCATAATTATTGAAGCTTCAAAAGTACAGGGGGACAGTTAAGAGGTGGAGCATGAACGACCATTTTGCTGAATTCTATTGCACTTTTAAATACAATGACAAGGGGAGATACATCAGTTTCATTGCCAATCAGGTCATGAATAAATCAATCATTATTACACCTGAAACAAATAATAATGGGGGTTGGGGGAATATTAGCACACAAAATAGTTGGGTTCACTTATGAAACTGCCAGAGTATAGGGGATAGATAGAGAGGATAAAGTGCAACCGGGGAAATCGTACAAAGAAGCTTTTAATAGTAGCAGATGGATGATGAAGACAAAGGAGACGGCGAACATACAGAACACAATCAACAGCATCGAAATCATTGGGGAAACATCACAAAAAGAGAACGACATTCTGGGCAGGTGCGTCATTGGAAAATTCCAAAACCAAGGACAAGAAACTCCTAGTTTGAACGACGTAAAGAGATGGGCTTGCAACTATTGGAAATCAGCAATAGAAGTCAGTCTTTGCGATGAATGATGAGCACTTTTTGTTTGAACTTCTGATGAGGACAGCGGCACATGTTTTGACGGGCCGATGGATCTGGAAGAAGATGAAGTTAGATCTTGATTGGTGGAAGCCAATCACTGGATGCTGGCCGGTTGAAGTCATGAGAGACTGGGTTTGGATCAGACTACTAGTTTTACCATTCCAAAAGGGTTTTCCAGGAAATCGAAAATCTCTGTGGCAGATACATCGAGACGAAGGAGGAGACATCGCTAAAAATCATCTCCACTAGGCCAGAATTAAAGTGAGGGGACGGCAACTTTGTTCCCAAGGAGGTAGAGGTGACTAGTGACATATTCACATACACCATTCCGGTGTGGTGTGAAGCTCCAGTGACAGTGAGAATATCAGAGAAGAAGAGAGGAAGGGGGCAAAAGTCCAATGGATAATAACCAAAGACAGGCTGGACGAAGGTTTTTAAAACCCTTGTCGGCGAAAGACGTGGAGGGGAACATGGGTACATCACGTGAAGGGGCATGTGCCAAAGTGGGGTAAAAAATCAAAGAGGATAAAAGGAAAGATAAAAGAGGTGTGGGCCAGAAGGAGAAATTGGGCCAATTTAAAGACCCAATAGCAAGGGAAGGAAGTAGATTAGAGAAGGTGGCCCAAATTTTGACATAGTTAATATCGAAATCTTGGCAAACTCTATGGAACAGACAGCCCAAGCAATATTAGTACAATGGAAGGAAAATGTACATGAGCCACAGTGGTGAGACATGGCAGATAGGGAACACACGGAAGATTTCGAATAAAAAACAAAGGGGGGAGAAGAAAAGAATGGTGATCTTAGAAGAATAGACAGATGTTAATCACAGCTTAACAACAGAAGAAGCAGTACCACTGCAAATTCTAACTCCCAAGAAGAAAATTCAGGTCTAAAAATATCTGAGTGGATACAACAGAATATATTTAGACTCAGTTTGGAGTTTGGAGTCAACTTCAAGGGATGTGAAGAAAAAGCAAAGGAGTTGCTGATGAAGATAGAGAATAATAAACAAGAAAATAAGGAAAAACAGAGTGAATTGGGTAATGGAAAAAGAAGAGGTTTACCAGAATTGAGAAGTCTACAAATGGACACTTAATTCATGATCAATGGTTCTAGGAGTAGAGGGGGGTATCTGTCCATCATGGATCAATGAATGTGAACATAATATCCTGGAATATAAGGGGGCTGAACTGCAGGAGGAAAAGAAGTATGATTAGAAATATGTTGAAAATCTGGAAAGCTGATGTAGTATGTCTCCCGAAGACAAAACTAGAAGAGGAAATTCCAAATTATGTCAAAGAAGTATGGGGTAGTAGATGGGTTGATCATGTGCAACTGGAGGCAAGTGGGACAAGGGGAAGGATTATAATAATGTGGGACAAAAGAATTTGGGAGGGGGTGTAAACAGAGTGGGGAAATATTCAGTATCTTGCAACCTAACAGGAATGACCTCTGATCTTAGATGGCATATCACAACTATGTATGCACCAAATGACAGATTTGACAGAGAGGAAACAGGGTGGGAACTGGGGGTAACTAGGGGTCTACTCAATGGCCGTTGGGTGTTATGTGGGGTTTTAACACAGTAAGGTACCCATCTGAGAAGGTTAATTGTAATAGAATCAACACATCAATGACACAATTCTCAGAGTTCATTGAGGATATGGAATTGATGGACCTAAACTTAGCTGGGGGAAATTACACTTGGAGGAGAGACACACTACAGCTACCAGGCAAGATAGATTTCCGTTCTCAGAAGATTGGGATTCAACCTTCAAGAATCAAAAAAATCAATGGTGCAAAGGATAGTATCAGACCATCCTCCAATAATGTTACAGTGTGGAGAATGAGAGGTGACCAAGTCATACTTCAAGTTTGACAACTGGTGGTTAAATACAGAGGGTTTCTATGACTGAATAAGGAGCTGGTGGGAATCATTCAATTTCTATGGCAAACCTGATTTCATTCTGGTATCAAAGTTAAGGGCTTTGAAAGGCAAACTGAAAGAATGGAGTAGAACAGTCCATGGCAATCTGAAACAACAAAAATAGGAGGTCTTAAATCAGCTAGCTGAACTTGAGATCATAAAAGAACAAAGATGTTTGGAGGAAGGGGAGATAGCTTCTAAATTGACACTCATACCAGAGTTTCAAGGAATCGCAAACCTTGAGGAATCAGCCTGGAGGCAAAGATCCAGGCAACTTGCCTCAAAGTAGGGGATAGAAACACTGGTTTCTTCCATAAACAGCAAATGCACACAGGAGAGTTAACACAATTGACAAGTTAAAAGTCAATGAGGTATTGGTAACTAAACCAGAAGAGGTGAAGAAGGTAATAATTGAGTACTATGAGAATTTATACTCGAAAACTGAAGATTGGAGGCCTGACCTTGATATGAGAGATTGTCCTGTGATCAATGAAGACGATAATACTAAGCTGATGATTCCTTTTGAAGAGCAGGAAATCATAGATACCATCAAATCTTGTGTTGGGGACAAGGCACCAGGGAGGATAGTTTCATAATGGCTTTTTTCAGCCACTGCTGGAACATCATCAGTAATGAAATAGCGACAGCAATCAAGGCATTTCATAAGGAGGGGACTTTTGAGAAAAGCATAAATGCTACTTTTGTGGCATTAATCCCTAAAAAGGTAGGAGCAATGGAGTTAAATGATTTTAGCTCCATAAGTTTAGTGGGGGGGAGGAGTATATAAATTCATTGCTAAGGTCTTAGTATAGCGGCTGAAAAGAGTGATACATAAGCTGGTAGACAGGCAACAAATGACTTTCATCAAGAACAGACAGATCATGGATGCAGTGCTAGTGACAAATAAGTGTGTAGACTCAAGACAAAAAGACAAACAGGCGGGGAATCTATGCAAACTGGATATCCAGAAAGCATATGATCATTAAGGATGGGTTTTGGTTCAAGGTGGCTCAGGTAGATCAGACAGTGTATCAGCACAATAAAGTTTTCAGTCTTGATAAATAGAAGTCCATGTGATTTTTTCTCCTCCTATAGGGGTTTAAGGCAAGGGGATTTACTGTCCCCTTTCCTCTTCATCCTAGCCATGGAGGGACTAAGCAACCTCATACAAACATCAAGCATCAGAGGATGGGTTAGAGGATTTCACGTGAGAGACAGAGCAGGCAGCAATTTAGAGGTAACACATCTGCAATAAGCAGATGAAACTCTAGTGTTTTGTGGAGCCACAGCCCACAGGGGAACAAATGTTGGTTCTCAGAGTCATCTTCAACATTTTTGAAACGGTTTCTGGTTTGCACATAAACTGGGGTAAAAGCTTCATCTACCCAGTCAATACAATGCCAAGCATTGAAGATTTGGCAGTGAAGTTAGGGGGAAAAGTGGGTGAACTCCCAACCACATACATGGGAATGCCCTTAGGAGCTCAGAGCAAATCCAGGGACATGGATGGAGTGGTGTGATAGAGAAAAGTGAAAAAAGATTGGCAAACTGGAAAAGCCAATATTTATCCTCAGGTGGCAGACTCACTTTGGTGAATAGTGTACTGGATTCTCTTCCTTCATACATGATGCCAGTCTTCCCTACCCCAGCTAGTGCGACTAAAAGATTATATGCTATCAGAAGAATTTTTTTATGGAAAGGAAGTGAAGACAAAAAGAAATATCATCTAGTGAAATGGGAGGAGCTACTGGTAAGCAAGAGAGGAGGGGGCTTAATTATCAGGGGACTAATCACATATAATACGAGCTTGATGATGAAGTGGTTATGGAAGTTTGCATCCCCAGAAGAAGCTTTATGAAATGAGGTAATCAGATCAAAACATGGCATGCAGGATAGATGGATGACAGAGGAGGTGACCACTTCTTATAATTGTAGTGTATGGAGATCCATTAGGAACATATGGCAACTAGTTTCTTCCAGAACAAGTTGCAAGGTTGGAAATGGAGAGAAGGTGGCTTTCTGGAAGGATATTTGTTGTGGGCAATGGCCTCTGAAGCAAACTTTGCCTGAGCTATACAACTTATGTCAATTTCAGGATGCTACTGTGGCTAAACTATGGACAGGACAAGGTTGGAACCTCCATCTTAGAAGGAACCTCAATGATTGGGAAATGACCTTGATAGCAGCTTTTCAGAATACAGTCCCTCAAAGCTTTAATTTTACAAAAGAAAAGGACCGCTTGGTGTGGAAGGTGGATGGCAGAGGTATTTTTACTGTCAGGTCAGCTTACAAAGACTTGACAGGAACAAATACTCAGGAGATAGGATGGCCATGGAGAATGATCTGGAAGACCAAAGTGTCTTATAAGGTAAACTACTTTACCTCGGTAGTGGCAAAGGAAGCAGTCCCAAGAGGAAATTCAACCTATGCTCTAGATGCTATCTATGTGAAGAACAGATAGAGACAATCAACCGTCTCTTTTTGCACTGCAAATGGACAGACTAGCTGTGGCAGATGTTCATCCACAAGAAGAAGATCAGGTGGGTGAAACCTCAGAGAATCAAAGAAGTGCTAGGAAGCTGGAATAGAGATGGCAATGCAATGAAGGAGGAGGAGAGATGGAAGATGGTCCCTGCATGTATTTGGTGGACCATAGGGAAAGAGAGGAATCAGAGATGTTTTGAAGGCAAAAAGAGCAACATACATAAGATCAAGACAGATTGCTTAGGCCTTTACTATTTCTGGTGTAAACAAGTAGTTATAGAATAGAAAGCACATAAGATGTTTTTAATGCAATTGATTGGCTGTAATTAGGTATATTAGGATTTTTTTAAAGAGACAACTTTTGTGATGGGGGACTACATTTTGTTGTAGTATACATGTGGATATATAGAAGTAAGGTTTACCATTCTAAAAAAAATGCAAAAATATGAAAAGAATAAATTAAAACAATGAAATAATAATAAATGGGGAAGGCGCCAATAACGCTGGAAATTGCCAGATCAGAAGAAATAAAAGGAAGGGGTTTGAGTAGTTTTAAAAGCGCACGTCAAAACTAGCTTTGAAGTATTTTTTGGTTTATTTTAATGTTTGATAACCACCAAAAGTGTCTTTAAGCAAAAAGCCACAACTTGGACAGTCCAAACTTATTGCTTTTGAACTTAAAAGCTCTTTGAGTTTGACAAAATATTTTATATTATACAACAACAACAACAAAGTGAAATCCCACAACATGAGGTCTGGGGAGGATAGAATGTACGCAGACCTTACTCCTACCAAGATAGGACGGCTGTTTCCTGGAGACCCTCGGCTCAGTAAAAGCATAAATGCATAAAAAAAAATGTTAGATAAGAATAGAAAATTAAAAGCTTTATGAGAAAAACAATAAGCAAATAACGAATAGATAACAAATAAATACAAATAACTAAATACTAATAACAAATAACGATTAAATAAATAATGAAAGCGTCACAGGTAAAATTGAGTAATCAAAGCATAGAAAGTAATAAATAATAACAGAAATAACAGAAATCAGAAGTCAAAGCGCAAGAGATCGTAATGCACTACTACACCTATGAATAGAGAAGAATAACGAGACTATGAACTAGTCTTCTACCCTAATGTGGGTCCTCCACACCCTCCTATCTAAGGTCATGTCCTCCGTAAGCTGTAACTGCGCCATGTCCTGTCTAATCACCTCTCCCCAATACTTCTTCGGCCTACCCCTACCTCTTCTGTAACCATCCATGGCCAGCCTCTCACACCTCCGCACTGGGGCATCTGTGTCTCTCCTCTTCACATGTCCATACCATCTCAGTCGCATTTCCCGCATCTTGTCTTCCACCGAGGTCACTCCTACCTTGTCCCGAATAGCCTCATTTCTAATCCTGTCGCTCCTGGTGTGCCCACACATCCATCTCAGCATTCTCATCTCAGCAACTTTCATCTTTTGAATGTGAGAAGTCTTAACTGGCCAACACTCCGCCCCATACAGCATAGCCGGTCTAACCACCACTTTGTAGAACTTGCCCTTAAGTTTTGGTGGCACATTCTTGTCACATAGCACTCCGGAAGCGAGCCTCCATTTCATCCACCCTACCCCAATACGATGTGTGACATCATCGTCAATCTCCCCGCTGCCTTGCATGATAGACCCAAGATACTTGCAACTACTTCTCTTTTGGATGGCCTGAGCACCAAGCCTAACTTCAACGCCAACCTCCTGAGGTGTCTCACTGAACTTGCACTCTAAGTACTCTGTCTTTGTCCTACTCAACTTAAACCCTTTAGACTCTAAGGTATGTCTCTAATCCTCCAGCTTAGCGTTAACTCCGCGGCGAGTCTCATCGATCAGGACTATGTCATCCGCGAAAAGCATACACCATGGCACCGCACCTTGAATTTGTCGCGTCAATCCATCTATCACCAAGGCAAATAAAAAAGGACTAAGAGCTGATCCTTGATGCAACCCCATCACCACTGGGAAGTGCTCTGAGTCCCCTCCTACTGTCCTTACCCTGGTTTTGGCTCCCTCGTACATGTCCTTGATCACCCTAATGTATGCCATAGGTACACCTTTAGCCTCCAAACATGTCCATAGTATTTCTCTTGGGACTTTATCATAAGCCTTTTCTAGGACGATGAATACCATATGCAAGTCCCTCTTCCTCTCCCTATGCTGCTCCACCAGTCTCCTCATAAGATGGATGGCTTCTGTAGTTGAGCATCCCGGCATAAATCCAAACTGGTTCTCTGAAATAGACACGTCTCTCCTCACCCTCATCTCTACCACTCTTTCCCACAGTTTCATAGTATGGCTTAGTAGCTTAATACCTCTATAGTTGTTGCAACTCTGGATATCCCCTTTGTTTTTGTATAGAGGGATCTATTCGTTTTTGAACTTTCAATTTTCACCTTAAATTGTAACTACTACAATTCTTTGGAATATACAATTATTATGGGTTACTTTGGACTGCCCAAATCAGCCCATCAACAAAATACATTTCTCATATCCGTTAATTTTGACGGGTAGACTTTTCGGACAATTTTGCAACCCTAGACTAACATCCTCTTACCCTCTATCAGCACAAGCATTATCATCAGTCATCACAATTCAAGAGTGGCAAAATTGACCCAACAATATACTTAACCCACCCCAACCTGCATAAAGATTTAACCATGTATCAAATGTATTTTGTTGGTGGACTGATTTGGGCCATGCCCAGGTAATCAAAAATATTATCCCATGTGAGTTCCCCTAGCCATAACAACAACCACAAACCCAGTGTAATCCCACCATGTGGGGTCTGGAGAGGGTAGAGTGTACGTAGACCTAACCCCCACAAAAGGTAGGGCGGCTATTTCCGAAAAACCCTAGCCATAAGTAGGTAATAGTACCACCACCACCACCACCACAAAAAAAAAGTCTAATCTAAGATGAGGTCAACCCTTTCTCTTCCTAATAATATAAAAAATATTCTCCTTACCTCATTTGTGGGATTACACTAGGTATTATTGTTGTTTATCAATATATGTTTTATCAGCACTCAATTGCCAATTCAAATAGTTCCAAAAGTTAAATTCTAATTTTTTTCTACTTTTTGTTCTCTATTATTTTCAAGTGCTTTATGCATGCGAAAATTGTTTTCAGTTCTTTTTCTTGAAGGATCAGTGTGTCCCATATAATTCATGAAAGTGATTTTATCAAAAGCTTGTTTGTTGATACTACTAAAGCTGTTAAGTGTTGGTAGTACTAATAAATGCTAATGTAGTATTTTTGTAACATTCTAAAAATTTAAAGAAAAAAATATGAAATCACAACAGTTGCTAGTGAAACTAGTATTTCATAATATTTCTTGAATTTTGTGGTAAAAGATTAAGGGGGTGTTTGGATTGGGTTTTTTAAGTAGCTTATAAGATAAAGAATATCGATTATCATGCTATTTTGTTGTCATTATTGTTTCTTTCTTGTTGACTTTACACTGTTTTTCTTATTAACGACTATAATTTCTTCATTGTTTTCTTCTTTTTTTACTTAGGTTTGATGCGCTTGAGCCGAGGGACTTTCGAAAACAACCTCTCTACTTCCACGAGGTAGTGGTAAAATCTACACACTCTATCATCCCCAAACCCCACTTAGTGGGATTTCACTGTGTTGTTTTTGGAAACTGGTAATGTTTAAATAAAACATTATTGTACGTGGAAAAGATATAAGTTAAAAGACATAAGTTGGTCATACCCAACTTTTGGTTTGTAGCTTATTTTTGTACTTCTTGGCCTACAAGTAGGTGTTTAAAAGCACTTTTTTGTCTTTCCCAAACACCTTCAAAAATTAAAAAGAGGTTAAAAACCAAAAGCTTCTTAAAATAAGACGATCGAAATACCCTCTAAATCTATACTATATTAAAAGCATGATTACCTTAAAAATGTTGGTTGAACTTTTTGTAATTCATTAAAAGACTCTACAATAGGCAAAATTGTCATTTACTATTTTCCTTAAATAATTGTCATTTAATTACTATCCTAATATTTAAAACTTTGAAATTAATTAAAGTTAACTATTAAATCTTTACTTGTAGAATGTAAGAACTCTTAATATTTAGTACTTTAAAATTGACTAAAATTTTGCTTCTTAAATCTTTTCTTATTTGAACTACATTAAAAGTTCTAAAATCTTTAATTTTTCCTTGAGTAAGAACTCCTAAAAGATTAATTGAATACAATTCAAATATGTAGAGATTTTAGGACTTTTATTATAGTTCAAATAAGGAAAAATTTAAGAAGCAAAATTTTAGTCAATTTTAAATTACTAAATATTTGGAGTTCTTGTATCTTATGAATAAGTAAAGATTAAATAGTTATAACTTTAATGAATTTCAAAATCCTAAATATTAGGATAATAATTAAATGACAATTATTTGAGAAAAATAGTAAATGAAAATTTTGTCTATTGTACCGTCTTTTAATGAAGGGAGAAAAGTTCAATCAACATTTCTAAGGGCTTTCATAGTTTTAACATAGTATAGATTATGGATATGGTCCACGTGTAGTAAATCTGCTCTAATTAGTACATTTTGTGACGAAACACAATATTCTGTAGTTCTTATGATTCTTCCATTCAGCTTTTCTTTCTTATTTGATAGTGTTAATCAAGTTGTACGTGTTAGGTTATGTCTCATTGTTTAGCCCATTTACACCCAAATTAACTTTGGGAAGGCTGATCATGAAATACTTATTGATTTAGCCCTTTTGACCATGCAAATCGACCTAAACCACCCATTTTCCACCCCTAAAGTTTTAATTACCTAAGTCCCAACTCTACTACACTATTCAATTGCATTCTTTTTTAAATTCCTTCTACCAACTATCACCTAAAAACAAAAGAAAAAGAGAAATCTTTTGTCCACAAACTAGGGTCCAAATATTTTTACTTAATTTCTGAGAGACATAGTTCTCTTTGAGTTGCAATACATACTCTCTAAGTTTTCATCAGCTTTTATGGACTAAAATGAATCTGCTAAATATATATCTTAAACTAGCATGAGTATTACAAGCCCCCTCAAAGTTTATAGACATTAATTTGTTGTATATTAACTAAAGTACTCTCTGCAACTATATATTATGATGATGATATGATAAGAGCTTAAAAGAAGAAGCGAGGATTCATATAACCAGACCAAACTTGTTTGGACTGAGGCATAGTTTTTGTTGTACTCTTCGCAGATATCTACCCTGTCCCTTTCCCCAACTTCCAGTGACCCAATCTAGTGACCTTTATCTGCTCTACCCTAGCCTCCAAGCTAAATTGGTAAGAATTATCATTCAGTATGAATATTTTGTTTGGGTCAAAAAATATAATACGTGTTTGCTTTAGTCCACAATGACCAAACAGCCTAGGAAAAAGAGAACTGAAAGTATATGAACTGTAATCTAAACCTAGAAATTGATAGAGGTCCCGTAGAAGTGCATGGACACACAAAATGTAAGGAAGAAAAAGATCATAGTTTACAGCTGCTTTTGAGTGTAAAGGCAACTGTAATTTCAAAATAACTAAAAGGAAGGTGTTTGAATAGTTCTAAAATCGCAGGTCAAACTAAGTATTTTTAGGTTCATTTAAGTGTTGATAACAACCAAAAGTGTCTTCAAGCCAAAAGCCACAAGTTGGACAGTCAAACTTATTGCTTTTCAACTTAAAAGCTCTTTGAGTTTGACAAAATATTTTATATTATAATTTTTTACCTTCATTTATAATCCCAAAAATACCATTCACTACACCAAAACCCTGGTTCCACTCCTTTATCCCCCCATTATGTACAAAACAAATGCTACTTGCTTCTTCACCTTAAATTGCAACTACTACAATTCTTTCGATCTACATTTTTTATGGGTTACTTGGGACTGTTCAAATCAGCCCATCAACAAAATACATTTTATCTATACCCGTTAAATTTTGGCGGGTTGTAGATTTTTGGATCAATTTTGCAACTCCTAGACTAAAAAAAAGAACTCCAAAAATCATGAAAAGACATCTTCTAAACCTCTATCAGCACAAGCATTATCATTAGTCATCACAATTCAAGAGTGGCAAAATTGACCCAATAATATACAACCATGAACCAAATGTATTTTGTTGGTGGAATTATTTGGCCTATGCAAGTAAACCCATCAAAAAATTTATCCAAAAGCAACCTGTGGAAATGTCCAACACTAACCTGTGTGTGTTCCCCAACTTCACTTGTGGGCTAGCCATTAGTAGGTAATAGTCCCCCACACACATGCCTAATCCGACAATGTCTATTTCTAATCTACACACTACTCTCCCAAGACCTCACTTTTGGGATCACATTGGGTATTGTTGATGTTGTTTACCCGTATATGCTTTATCAACACTCACAGTTGCCAATTCTAATAGTTCCAAAAGTTAAATTTCCTACCTTTTGTTCTCCATTAATTTCAAGTGCTTTACGAATACAAAAAATTGATTTCAGTTCTTTTTCTTGAAGGATAAGTGTGTCCCATGTATTATTCATGAAAGTGATTTTTATCAAAGCTTGTATGTTGATACTATTAAAGCCACATCCTAAATGTTAAGTGTTGGTAGTACTAATAAATGTTAATTTAGTTTTTGTAACATTTTCTACAATTTAAAGAAAAAATATGAAGTCACAATAGTTGCTAGTGAAACTAGTATTTTATAATATTTCTTCAGCTTTGTGCTAAGATTAAATATATAGTGTATTAAAAGCATGTAGGCCTTAGAACTGTTGATTGAATTTTTTGTGATTTATTAAAAACTCTAATAGACAAAATTGTCATTTACTATTTTTCTCAAATAATTGTCATTTAATTACTATCCTAATAATTATAACTTTGAAATTAATTAAAGTTATAGCTATTAAATCTTTACTTATTTGAAAGATGTAAGAATTCCTAATATTTAGTACTTCAAAATTGACTAAAATTTTACTTATTAAATCTTTTCTTATTTGAACTATATTAAAAGTCCTAAAATCATTACGTAATTAAACTATGTCAGAACTCCTAAAATATAGGAATTTCTAATTGAGTAAGAACTCCTAAAACAAGGAAAGAATTAAGAAACAAAATTTTAGTCAATTTTAAAGTACTAAAAATATTTGGAGTTCTTACATCTTACAAATAAGTAAAGCTTTAATAGTTATAACTTTAATTAATTTCAAAATCTTAAATATTAGGATAACAATTAAATGACAATTACTTGAGAAAATAGTAAGTAAACAACAACTTTGTCGTAAAGTCTTTTAATGAAGGGCAAAAGTTCAATTAACATTTCTAAGGGCCTTCATACTTTAAATGTAGTATCAATATAGATTATGGATATGGTTAGCATATAGTGAATCTGTTGTTATTAGTATATTTTGTGACAACTTAATATTTTGTTGTCCATTCCGTTTTTCTTTTCTTATTTGATAGTGTTGATCAAGTTGTACGCGTTGGGTTATGACTCATTGTTTAGACCCAAATTAACTTGGGTGGGTTGGTCATGAAATACTTATTGATTTAGCCCTTTTGACTGCCGAAATTGATCTAAACCACCCATTTTTCCACCCCCAAAGTTTTAATTACCTAGGTCCTAACTCTACTACACTATTCAAATGACTACTTTTAAAATTAAACTATTCAATTGTCTTCTTTTGAAATTTCTACTACCATCACCTAAAAACAAAAGAAAAAGGGAAATCTTTTGTCCACAAACTAGGGTCCAAATATTTTTACTATTCAATGACTCTCTAAGTTTAATTAGCTTTTATGGACTAAACTAAATCTGCTAAAATATCCATCTTAAATTAGCATGAATATTACGAGCCCCTTCAAACTTTATAAAATGGATTTTTTCCTAAATCCAATGTATATTAACTAAAGTACTCTTTGCAACTATATATTATTATTATGATGATGTGATATGAGCTTAAATGAAGAAATGAAGATTCATATAGCCAACCCAAATCTTTGGTGACCCCATCTAGTGACCTTTAAGGCTCTACCCTAGCCCCCAAGCTAAAATGGGGAGAATTATCATTCAGTAAGAAAATTTTGTTTGGGTCAAAAACTAAATACTTGTTTTCTTTAGTCCACAATGACCAAACAGCCCAGGAAAAAAAAAACTTAATACTTGTTTGCTTTAGTCCACAATGACGATCCTGGGAAGAAAAAACTGGAAGTATATGAACTGTTATCTAAACCTAGAAATTGATAGAGGTCCTGCAGAAGTGAATGACACAAAAAATGTAAGGAAGTAAAAGAACATAGTTTACGGCTGCTTTTGAGTGTAAAGGCAACTTCAATTTCAAAATTATTAAATTAAAATTCATTTAACTGCAAACAGATCACTGATCCTCCTACCAAAAGGAAGCAAAAAAGTATTAAAATGAAATTACTGAATGATTTACCTGCTGATATTTCGAGATACAAAAATCAATGCAGGTATTTTCACCCATATATAGCTCAGCTTCCTTGTACTTTTTCTCGACACACTTGTTGAAGCACGTATGGGTGAGCCTAGATCACAACAAGAAACAAGTTCAGAAATTTTGTACATAAGTCTTCGATGGAAGGAACTATGCAACAATACTGGGGCTGAATTAGAAGGAAAACTGAATTGTAGGGATAATTACCAAGTCTTAAAATTTTATTTACAAGCTCCAAGAAGATTTCTTTGGTGCTGTTAGGTTACTACTAAAGAGACTTGTGACTGAAACAGTCATGATTTGGAACACCTTGTTAAAAAAGTCAACCCTGTACTCCATCTCCTTCTCGACCATACCAAAAATCTGCACACGTAAGGAAAAAGGGAGAGGGGATGTAAGAACACCTAGAAAGTTTTAGCTTGAAAAGTGGAACTGCTACTGCAAATGTGTGATAACCACACAGAAAGAATTATTCCTTATAGATAAAGCTAGACAAAATGATAAACACATCACAAAAGTAAAGAACCTGCTCCGTGTCCATTTCTCTTGGTAAGTTATTAGCATTCATGTTCCAGCAAATCCGTCGAAACCAGGCGCCGACAAACGGGATCAGCCAGACGCGTACCAACCAACTTCGGCCAGCAGTAACTCGATATTTGGGGTATATATTTTTAGATCTAATTTTGTTTAGTCACAGATCTGTACGATCCGTTCCAGGAACTCAACCATTCTCAGAGATCCAAGAAGTTTTTCCGGCGAAGTTTTTCCGGCGAAGCTCTAGTTTTTCCGGCAAAGTTTTTTTTTTCCTTCTCTTTCAGGTGTACAAATCTGTATTTCCGGTGACGAACAACCGCTGCAACTAAACTAAGTACGCCGACGTGAACAGTATTCCGACGTGAGCAGTATTTTCCGGCGGCAACCAGGTTCATCTCTACCGGAGTTGGTACCTCCGATTTTTATATCTTTATATTCTATCCTTTGTTCATATACTTGTAGTTACATTTTGCCGATTTTAAACCCCCGAATAATTTATTAGTTCATACGCATTTTCGTGGCTTTGGATAGTGATGGTGGACTAGGGTCATGTTCTCGCTCATGGACGGGGACGAGGGTAAGGAGAGGTAAGTGGGTTAAAGGAGCGTCTAGACTGAGAATAGGTTCTTGGAACATTGGGACATTAACGGGTAAATCCATAGAACTGGTTAAGATTCTAAAGAAGAGAAAGATTAATATAGCCTGTGTCCAGGAGACAAAATGGATCGGCTCTAAAGCTAAGGAGGTAGACGGGTATAAGCTTTGGTTTTCTGGTAAATCGAAGTATAGAAATGGGGTAGGCATTTTAATAGACAGTGATTTAAGGGATCAGGTGGTGGAGGTTAGGAGAGTCAATGATAGGATGATGTCGATTAAAATGATCGTTGAAGGGATAACATTGAACGTTATTAGTGCTTATGCGCCGCAAGCGGGCTTATGCGAGGAGGATAAGAGGCGCTTTTGGGAGGAGTTGGACGAGTTAGTGGGAGGCATACCACCTACTGAGAAGCTTGTCGTGGGAGGGGATTTCAATGGGCACATCAGATCTATTTCGGGAGGGTATGATGATGTGCATGGGAGCTTTGGCTTCGGGGACAGAAATGGAGGAGGAACCGCACTGTTGGATTTCGCAAGAGCTTTCGGATTGGTGATAGCCAACTCGAGTTTCCCAAAGAAGGAAGACCACTTGGTAACCTTCCGTAGTTCAGTGGCTAAAACTCAGATAGATTTTTTACTCCTCAGGAAGGATGATAAGGGTTTGTGCAAAGACTGTAAGGTCATCCCGATCGACAACCTTACAACCCGACATAAGCTCTTAGTGATGGATTTAGGGATAAAGATGACAAGGACGAGGAGGGTTGGGGAAGAACGACCTAGGATCAGATGGGAGAGTTTGACAACGGTTAGTGCCCTTGAGATGGGAGAGAAATTGAAGGATATGGGGGCCTGGGATAGTAGTGGGGATGCGAACGATATGTGGGATAGGACAGCTAGTTATATTAGGGTTGTAGCAAAGGAAGTGCTAGGAGTCTCGACAAGTAGTCGTAGTCGGCATCGAGGGGACTGGTGGTGGAATGGAGAAGTGCAAGGGAAAGTGGAAGCAAAAAAGGTGGCGTATGCTAAGTTGATGGAGAGCAAGGATGAGGTGGAGAAGTGGACGAATGGAGAACTGTATAAAATAGCGAGGAAGGAGGCGAAGTCGGCGGTTGCAACGGCAAAAATGGCAGCTTTTGAACGTCTTTATGCTGAACTGGAAGACAAAGGTGGGGACAGAAAATTATTCAGGCTAGCCAGGGCACGCGATGTGGATCAAGTGAAGTGCATTAAAGACGAAGACGGAAAAGTATTGGTAGAGGAGACCCTTATCAAACAAAGATGGCAGTCATACTTCCATAAACTTTTGAATGACAAAAGGGACAGAGAAATTGTGTTGGGAGATTTGGAACATACAGGAAGGAGTCACGATTTTGGGGGTTGTAGGAGTATTACGGTCGATGAGGTTAAGGATGTTGTTCGTAGGATGCACTGGGGAAGAGCGACCGGACCTGACGTGATCCCTAGAGAATTTTGGAAGAGTGCGGGCTCGGTAGGTTTGGAATGGCTGACTAGGTTATTTAATGTCATCTTTACGACGGCAACGATGCCCGTAGAATGGAGATCGAGCATCATGATCCCGCTTTACAAAAATAAAGGAGATAGCCAGAGCTGTGACAACTATAGAGGTATTAAGCTTCTAAGCCATACTATGAAAGTGTGGGAAAGGGTGGTAGAGATGAGGGTGAGGAGAGGCGTGTCTATTTCAGAGAACCAGTTCGGATTTATGCCGGGACGCTCAACTACAGAAGCCATCCACCTTATGAGGAGACTAATGGAGCAATATAGGGAGAGGAAGAGAGACTTGCATATGGTGTTCATCGACTTAGAAAAGGCTTACGATAAAGTCCCACGAGAGATACTATGGAGATGTTTGGAGGCTAAAGGTGTACCTGTAGCGTACATAAGGGTGATCAAGGACATGTACGAGGGTGTCAAAACCAGGGTAAGGACAGTAGGAGGGGACTCAGAACACTTATCAGTTTTGATGGGGTTGCATCAAGGATCAGCTCTTAGCCCGTTCCTATTTGCCTTGGTGATGGATGGATTGACGCGACAAATTCAAGGTGAGGTGCCATGGTGTATGCTTTTTACGGACGATATAGTCCTCATCGAGGAGACTCGTAACGGAGTTAACGCTAAGCTGGAAGATTGGAGACGCACCTTGGAGTCTAAGGGGTTTAAGTTGAGTAGGACCAAGACAAAGTACCTAGAGTGCAAGTTCAGTGAGACACCTCAAGAGGTTGGCGCGGAAGTTAGGCTTGGGGACCAAGCCATCCGAAAGAGAAGTAGTTTTAAGTACCTTGGTTCTATCATGCAAGACAGCGGAGAGATCGACGAGGATGTCACACACCGTATTGGGGCAGGATGGATGAAATGGAGGCTCGCCTCCGGTGTGTTATGTGATAAGAAGGTGCCACCACAACTTAAGGGCAAGTTCTACAAAGTGGTCGTTAGACCAGCTATGTTATATGGGGTGGAGTATTGGCCAGTTAAGGTCTCTCACTTTTAAAAGATAAAAGTTGCCGAGATGAGAATGTTGAGATGGATGTGTGGTCATACCAGCAGTGACAAGATTAGAAATGAGACTATTCGAGAAAAGGTAGGAGTGGCCTCGGTGGAAGACAAAATACGGGAAACGTGACTGAGATGGTTTGGACATGTGAAGATGAGAGTCCCAGATGCACCAGTGCAGAGATGTGAGAGGCTGGCCATGGATGGTTTCAGAAGAGGTAGGGGTAGGCCGAAGAAATATTGGGGAGAGGTGATCAGACAGGACATGGAGCATTTACGACTTACCGAGGACATGACCCTAGATAAGAGGGTTTGGAGGACACACATTAGGGTACAAGGCTAGTACATAGTGGTTTTATTCTCCCTTATTCGTAGGCATATTAACGCACTATGATTTCTTGTACTCTGATGTATGTTATTTATGGTATTTATGTTATTATCCAATAATAATATCTATTGTTTTTTGTGCTTTGATCATACTATTGTTTGGACCATTTTCATCATCTACTTATTTACTCTAATATTCTTGTCTGACCTTTTTCTATGCTTTTATTGAGCCGAGGGTCTTTCGGAAACAGCCGTCCTACATTGGTAGGAGTCAGGTCTGCGTACACTCTACCCTCCCCAGACCCCACGATGTGGGATTTCACTGGGTTGTTGTTGTTGTATCTTTACTGATCTATGAGACAAAAAACAACACTTAGATCAAAAAGTGTAGTTACAGGTCTGATTTCAATGGAGAAGAAGGGAAACTAAGCTAACGAATTTTATTTTATTTATTGATAACCAAGAAATCCCGAGGGCCAATGATGCACGATTCAAAACTCAATGGATAATGGGCCCTCCCCTCTATCCTTCTCCACTTAAATATCAGGCTTGTCTGCAGCAAGATTTGAAACCATGACATGAGCCTAACCCATATATAACAAACTACAGTCTTACCACTAGACCAAATCCCTTGGCACAAATACGATAAAAGAAACTTATCCTAAAAGAACCGACGAACGTGAGGATGACGTTCAATCAAAATACCCTTTATGTCCTGCGCAATGAATCTACTGTATTATGTGTACCAATTGTTACTGCACCCATTGCCTTCAGCTCAATGTTGTTAGCATGTGTGTACAAAAGTCTAATAACAGGTCTGAATCAAATGCAAAAAAAATACATACAGAAAATATGCTCAGGAAACATTAGCCTAGGTATGAACCTAATCATTAGGGCTGGGCATAAAATACCGAAAACCGAATTACCGAACCGAACCGGCTATTTCGGTATTTCGGTATTCGGTATTTGGTAATTCGGTTCGGTAATCGGTACCAAAAGTCCATAATTTCGGTATTTCGGTTTCGGTTTCGATATTTATTTTTTCCCGTTCGGTAGTTCGGTAAATACCGAATACCGTAATTAATATGGCTAGTAGACCACTAGTCCACTATTGTATGTCTATTGGGCCTAAGCCCTTTAGAAATTATTTTAAGGCAGCCCAAATCCCTAACCCAATAACCCAACAGCCCACTCCAACAATATTACAACAAAAATCCATTTAGGGCTAGGGTTAACTTTCATTCTTTCTTTCTGTTTCTCATTTTCTCTACTTCTCACTTCTCACTTCTCACTTCTCAGTTCTCTCGTTCTTCACTTCTTCTTCTTCTTCAGTTCTTCACTTCTTCAGTTTAAGCACATCCAAACGGCTCACTTCCAAACGGCTCCTGTCTCTCCAATAAAAAAACTCACACTGCCATTGTAGATTTGTATCCTCCACTGCCTCACTTCCTTCTCCGGCGGACCCTCTCCCTCACACGCTGCTCGCCGCCCGTCAAGAACCACCAACCTTCGCCGTCTCCTCTCCGCGCGAGCCGCTGTCCAGAGAAGACAGCAGCAACCATCCGTCACCGGCGAACAGCGAGCTCTGAGCTCGCACGATGAACAAAAGCCCACGTTGATCCACCATCAGCAGCCCCTGATTCTTCTTCCTCTTCCTCTCCACCGCTGCAACAGCAACTTCGACGAACACACCGAACAAGCTGCAACGACGAACAGCAACCTGCAAGCGGCCATGGGCCATGGAAACTGATGAAGTATCACTGGCCACTTGACCTTTCAATTGCATTATTATTTCCATTTATCACTTCTGTTCATTGATTTGGTAAGACATCATAACTATAAAAGTTCTACATTTTCTTTTCACATAGATCTTTTAATTGATCCGGAACAGTTTTTTCTATTCAATTTCTAGTTCATCAGTATCTAAGTATCATTCTTGTGGAGACAACATCATCATGAAAAAGAAAACAGAGATTCTAATTATCAGTTTTTTCTTGATAGTTGTGCGTTGAAAACTAGATATTGCCTGATATTTTTTCCCCACCAAATTTCAAATTGTATAGGCCAGTGATACTTCACAGTTTTCCTGGATGTCGCACTGTATGATAGTGCATTAGTATTCTCGTGTGATTTTACTTTATTGAAACATTAACAAGTTGCATTTTTGTTATGTAGAGGATATCTGATATTTGTAAGAAAGCGGGATATTGGCTCGTAATTGATAACACATGGGTAAGTGACTTTTTCTGTTGTATATCTTTTAGTTTCTCATATTGAATTGAGTACTTGCTGTTAATGACTGGTGCCAATTTGTTTATCCTACCTTGTGGAATTTTCAGAATCAATAGAACCTAAGGTCTAATCTTTTTTGTGGATTTGTTACATAGGTTTAGCGTAAATTGTTCTATCAGAATTCACTATTCAGAGGTGAGCAAGATGATATCTGTTCTTTTTTTATTTTGTTTTACACTTCCAATTTATGTCTTATAACATTTGTAATCTCTTTTATGTTTAGATGGAAGATAAATCAAGTCGAACAACCAATGTCGCACCTCTGGCTCTTACTGAGTCTCTTGATTCAACACCGGAATCAATGGTTGTGAAGAGGAAAGCTATTGAATCAAGATCTGCTGCTTGGCCGCACTATGATAAGCTTATAGAAGATGGAATTAATAAAGCAAAGTGCAAGCATTGTGGTAAAGTTCTCTTAGCTGATTCAACTAAAAATGGAACAAGTGGACTGAATAAACATTTGAAAACTTGTCCTAAAAATCCAAATAAGGTTAACACTTCCAATTCTAAGTATAAACAATCAAATTTAAACTTTCCATTAGAAGGTGAAATGCGTGATGGGACAATTTGGACTTTTGATCAAGAGGTATCTCGAAGGGCTTTAATTGAGATGTTAATCCTTGATGAGCTTCCTTTTCGTTTTGTTGAAAAGGAAGGTTTTAAGATGTTTATGAAAAAAACCCAACCTTTATTCCGAGTTCCCTCCCGTAGAACAGTGACTAGAGATTGTTATGTAGTTTTTGGTGAAGGGAGACAAAAGTTTATGAAGTATTTGAAAGAAACATCACCGAGAGTTTGTCTAACCACCGACACATGGACTTCTATACAGAGAATAAATTATATGTGTTTGACAGTACACTTTATTGATAGTGATTGGCTTTTGCATAAACGAATTTTGAACTTTTAGGTTGTTACTAGTCATAAGGGTGACGAAATGGCCCGTTGTATTAGTAAGTGTTTGCTTGATTGGAAATTGGAGAAAATAATCACTATAACTGTAGATAATGCTTCTTCTAATGATGTCATGGTGAAAGAGTTACACAAACAAATGGTTAATTGGGGATCTAACATGAAATGTGGCAACCATCTTCACGTGAGATGTATGGCTCACATTTTGAATCTTATTGTGCAAGATGGCATGAAAGAAGTTGGTCCATCTATCAAACGTGTTAGGCAAATGGTAAAATATGTTAGACAATCTGCCACAAGAATTAGAAAATTTGCGGAATGTTGTGAACTAAAAAATATAGACAGTAAGAAGTCATTATGTTTAGATGTTTCAACCCGGTGGAATTCGACCTACTTGATGTTGGATACCGCACAATATTTTGAGAGTGCATTTGATAGGTTTGATCTCGAAGATGGTGGATTGTCAACTTATCTTGCTAATCATGTTTGTGAAGATGGAAGTGTTGCAGGTGTACTTGAAAGTGATGATTGGCAAAAGGTGAGAAATATGATAATATTTCTTAAAAGGTTTTATGATCTAACAGAGAAGGTTTCAGGTTCACTCTACGTCACTTCTAATGGTCACTTTGAAGATATAGTTGAGCTTCACAATCATTTAAGAGAGTGTATGGAAGACAATGATCCTTCTTTGGCAAAAATGGGAGAAAAAATGAAAGAAAAGTTTGTCAAGTATTGGGGTGCTCCTGGAAAAATGAATAAAGTGCTTTTTATTGCCTCTATCTTAGATCCTCGTAACAAACTTGAGTATGTTGGCGACGCACTTGAGGATATGTTTGGAGATGATAAAGGGAATGAAATAAAAGATGAAATGGTGACTTACATGAAATCTATGTTTGAAGAGTATGTAGCGAAATTCTCTAATGCATCTCGACGCTCATTTTCTCTTTTTGATTTATCGGGTCAGACATCGGATTTATCTATATCTAACAATAGCACAAAATCAACAAAAGTGAGAAATAGGATCCAAATGAAGAGGAACAAACAAGATGGTGCAGGTTTGGGTGGTAAGTCAGAGTTGGAAAAGTATCTTAGTGAAGAACTAGAGCCGAATGATGATGACGACAATTTTGATATCTTGTCGTGGTGGAAAGCTCATTCTCCTAGATATAAAATTCTTTCCGAGATGGCTCGTGATGTGTTGGCAATTCCAATTTCTAGTGTGGCATCGGAATGTGCCTTTAGCACCGGGGGCCGTATTCTTGATTCATTTAGGAGTTCTTTGACTCCAAAATTGGTGCAAGCTGTTATTTGTCTTCAAGATTGGCATCGAAATGAGCCTTATCCCATAAATGTTGAAGAAGATTTTAATGATCTTATGAAACTTGAACTTGGTATGTTTTTCAGTTTTTGTATTTTATTTTTATATTTTTTTACTTTGTTTAATTGTTGACACGTTTTAAATTCTTTTTAGCTATGGATGATATTGACTTGCATTGTTCAAGCTGAAAAACAGTAAAAGCAAATTTTGGACTCTATTTCCTCTGCTGCTACTGTTTCTGACTTCTGATTTTGGAGCTGCTTCAGCTGGTTGTGTTGTTGTGTGTAGCTGCTGCTGCTGCAGGTAGTGTTGCAGCTTATGTTGTTTGTTGTTGTTGTGTGTTGCAGCTGAATCATTTTGTTGTTGTTGTTGTATGCTGTTGCAAGTGCTGTTGACTGTTAAATATGGCACAGTGATTCATTCCATAACAAACACTCAAAGGCCAACACGGAGAATGATTTGAATTTTGTCTTGGTTGATCTTTTGCGTCGAAGTTTTAACTCGTGTAATATATATGTATATTATAATGGTTCTTAGCTGTGTCATGTGTGGCCTTTTTTGTTCATTTGTCATTTTCATGATTTCTGTTACTCTGCAGAAAAATTTTGAAAATGAATTTTAATTGTTAGGTAGCTCACTGCATTATTTTGTGAAGTAGCTCACTCACCTCATCACTGTATCCTGTTTTGTAACATGGTCACGTGTTTGGAGTTTATGCTGGAAACTCTTGGGATCAAGCTAGCTGTCACTTGCAGTGAATTTCAACTTTAGAATACATATGTGCTAATTATAAGTGAAACAGGATTGTGGGGTTTACGTTAATTCCCATTTAAATTGCTCGTACTTGCTTTTCCTTTCCTAGACATCTATATCATATATAGCTGATTATCTTTTTAACAGTGTTCACTGGTAAGTTTCATCCTGTTATGGTACATTGATAGTACTTATATGCTAGTAATTTGTTTGAGATCTAGTAGCAAAAATGAACTTGTGTTTTTTGGTTATATGTACACTTTTGGTGTTTTCTTTTTCACGTGGACTTCAATTCTCATTTTTTGGTTATACTTGATCTCATTTTGTTTATGTTAACTTGTTCCTGTGCAAGAGAAAACATAATTCTTTAAATTGTAACTATTTTCAGTTGTTGAATCCCAATTGTTGAAGGCTAGGATGCGGATGCAACAAAAATACTTGGATCAGTTCTACGCATTATATGACGACTTCAATATTACCAAGCTACCTTTGCTTCTCGAGTGGTGTCGATGGAGGTGGTGGTGTTGTGTGTAGTGTTGCAGCTTATGTTGTATTGTTGTTAGTTGTTGTGTGTTGCAGCTGAGGCTTAGTCAAACTTCAGATCATCTTATTCAACATTCTATGCAGGAATATACTTGCTAGTGCTAGTGCTGATCATTCAGTCAAGGTTTGGGATGTGACTACCCAAGCCTGTAATCTCAC
Organism: Solanum dulcamara; assembly: GCF_947179165.1. NCBI lineage: Eukaryota > Viridiplantae > Streptophyta > Magnoliopsida > Solanales > Solanaceae > Solanum > Solanum dulcamara. Next base: position 5,181,306 of record NC_077244.1, on the reverse strand, counting down.
TTTGAAGGACCATATTGACAAGGTAGAAATTAGAAAATTAGCAGTTCTATAAACATCTCATTGTGTTGTATCAGTGCCCCCCAGTAACCTAGATAAAGTTGAAATATCTTGTCTTTGCTAGAGTTTGGAATCTGACTGATGAAAGTTGAATTACCTATGGAACATTAGATTAGCTTGCTTTCAAATTATTGAAAGAAACAGATTCATCGTCTTGCTATGTTTGACACAGGTTCAAGCTGAAGCACTTTGTTGTTGTTGCATGTTGTTGCCTTTTAGTTTTAGGTTTTATTTTAAGATGGTTTTGTGGCTACTTATCTTGTAAAAAAAAGTGCTTGCATTTGTGTTGATCTTATAAGATGCAGAAATTTGGGTATTACCGAATACCGTACCGAACCGAATTTTTATTTACCGATTACCGAATTACCGAACCGAAGTTTGAAAGTTCGGTATTTGGTATATACTTTGAATTACCGATTACCGAATTATCGAATCTAAATTTTGAAAATACCGAACCGAATACCGAATGCCCACCCCTGCTAATCATCATACTACCCTTGTGCCCTGAGCAGTGAATCTTTTATATATCTAGCAATTTTAAGTGCACACACTGCCTTTGACTCCATATGTGTATACACATGCATTTTTCCTGGCAAACTACCCTTGCATACCTCATCTATAAGCATTTCTATTTGCCCATATATATAGAGTAAGGTCTAAGGACAATTTCAAGTCATCATGACCTTCTGTCCTGGGGAAAGAACAGAGGCAGAACCAAATATTATTTTCCTTTTTTTATATAACCGTAGTAAGGACAACGCCAAGTCATCATAACCTTCTGTCCTGAGGAAAGAACAAGGGCAGAACCAAATATTCTTTTCTTTTTTTTATACCATAGTAAGGACAACGCCAAGTCATCATGACCTTCTATCCTGGGAAAGAACAGGGACAGAACCAAATATTTTCTCTTCTTTTTTTATAACTGTAGTGTCCAAACCAATTTGGATGCACTAATTCCAAGGGATATCTCACCTTCCATAACTAATTCCACGGAATACCTGTCACCTCCCGTCAGCAACCAGGTAACTCTGTCCAATGGAGCCAAATATTCTAATAGAGTCTATTCAAGAAAATCCAAACTTCCATAACGAGTGAATACAATTAACTACACCAAACGGGATTCAAAAATTTATACAAATACACAAAAGTTTAGTTTTTTAAGCTAATTATAACGAAGGGGATTCAATTGAACCCTCTTCACAAAAATTTGTAGCTAGTGCGTATCCGCAGCCAATGCCTTCGCATTGATTAGTGTCACACAAGTTAATGCTAAGTGGAACCTATTGCTACAAAAAAAAACATTGCATATGGTGATATTTTACATACTACAGATATAAAAATTCTAAATTTGCATAACTAAGCATGCATATGTTCATGTTGAAACAAGCATGAATCAAAAAAGTGACGAAATTTACCGATAAATTATCTTCTGCTCTTTTTCGTATTTCAGAGAGAGAGGAAGGATGTTTGGTTTATTAGGGTTTAACTAGGGTTTTTCCTTCCAAGTGAGAGGGAGTTTTCGAGGGTGCAGGTAGACCCGACCCGACCCGAATGATGTCGTTCTTGACCCGTTTTACGTTTTTACCCAATAATTAAGAAGAATTTTGCTGACAAAAGTGAAACATTGGGTTTGTTTGTTACGGAAAAAATTGTTTTTCATGGAAAATAGTATTTTAGGAAAAAAAAAATTAAAATTGTGAGTATGTTTTTAGTAAGTAAAAGATATTATTCTAAAATTATTTATATAAAATTTAGACAAATATTATGGCACAACTCCATAAACCATATTGATACGAAAAATGTTAAAAGTGATAGTAGTGCTATATCAATTTAATTATTTACCCAAGTTTGATAATTATCTTAATCTACATTTATTTTGATGAAATTTAAACTATTCACTTCACAACTTTAATGAAATAAAAAAAGGAAAAGGCTTAAATCTATTATCAAACCTTAAGAAAAGACTTATTCATGTCTTTCGTTTAAAATTTGGCTCATCTATGTTATTATTATTTGAGAAAAGGCTCATTCATGCAATTATTTTTTCACTTCCGTTTTGCGAAACTATTTTTTACATGTGGCCCACTATAATTCGGCCACATCATTAATTATTATTATTAGTTTAAAAATCAAAAATTCAAAAATTATTTGTGGAATTAAAAAAAATCCACCCGTATTAAAAAAATCTTCCAAAAAAAATGAAAATCAGTCCCAAAATTTCAAAAATCTGTCTTGATTCATGTTTTTGTTGTTTTTGACATTAGATTCTTGTTCTCTATTATTTTTTGAGTCTATGTTCAAAATTTCAAGTGATTTGGAGTTGTGGAGAAAATTCTACTATTAAAGAATTTTGAACTTTTGAAATCTTGAAGAAATTCTAAGTGGGTCTTGCAAAGTAATGTTAAATTCGAGCTCAAAAGATATTGTATTTTGGTATCTAGCTTGGAGGAACATTGCTCTTGAAATTTGAGGTGATTTCGTGAAGAGTTGAAGAAGATGAAAAATTGGGAGTTCTTGGTGTTATTCATATGTTCTTGTTGTTCTTGAGAAGAAGCAGTAAAAAGAGTATATTTGATCGAAAACCCCAATTGAAAAGTGTTAAAAGTTGTTTGGGGTCTTATTGAATTAGATTGACTCTTTTTGAAAAAAATAAAATAATTAATGACGTGACTGAATTATAATTTGTCGTCTATAAAAATGAGTTAAAAAATAATGACATGTATGAGCATTTTTTCAAACGACAATAACATAAATGAGTCAAACTTTTAACGACTTGCATAAATGATTTTCTCAAAGTTCGAGAATATATTTGAGCATTTTCCCTATAAAAGAATACCAAACGAAGTAAAATGTACATAAATGAAATTAATAGCTGGTTTGGCTAATTTTTGGGAAGCCAAAAATCTTACATTTTAAAAAAATAAAAATACTTAGTTTAAAGAGTTGAAAAAAAAACATTTGATCATGTCTAGTTTTTCTTGTCCTATCCCCCCCCCCCCCCCCCTCGGTATTTGAGGCTTCAAGTTAGTGAAGACTCGAACACTTGTAACATCTTTCATCTTTGGTTGGATGACAATATGCTTATTGGACCCATATTGTATTTGTTGCTATCTCATTAAAAATATTATAAAAATAAAAGATTGAAACAAAAATTGGTCCAAAAAAAAGAGTGTAGTTAGTGCGCATCCTTCGGGATCTGAATGCTCTTGTCTAAATTTTTTTACTCCTTTAGGGGTTATGTTGGAAACCCTTCTTATTGACCTCGACATTGGTGTTGTTTATTTCATGACCATGGTGTTCGTCATGTGAGCCTTTCGAAGTCTACATTGAAAGAAGTAAATCCAGAGAAGTCTGCATGAAAAGGCTCACATCGACATTGGTAAGTGACTTTGAACTGAGCTATCTGGACTTTTCATTATTTCAAGAGCACAAAAGAAGTAAACACAAAAGAGATTAAAAAAAAATACCAGAACATCACCCAATAACCATACTTATATGGTTCCCAAAGATGTTTTAGTTTATGATCTATCGAGATAGGTCAGTCTTTCTTGATTGGCCTATCTTCCTCGGCTTCTCTCCCTTAATTGTTCTTCGCTCTTCACTCAAGAACTCTCTCATGTGGCCATATTTCAAAAGTGTGACAACTTCTTCTCAAACATGTCGATAATATAATCCTTGATTTTATGCATGTACGTACCACAATAGTCATATTAGACGCTTCGATTTCTTGTGTCAGAATATGATCTGACAAGCTTGGGATATCAGGCCTTCTTAATTTTTTGGATGACCTCCCGAAAGTAGTTATGTAGGTCGAATGGTGAAACAATACTACAAATGTCATGAAACTTCGTTCATCGCATAGATTGTAGGCTTTATTGCTTCCTTCGCTTGTAGTGCCTGGCGCCATAGTCTTTGTCAATTTTTTTGTCAAACTATGGTTTATTCATGGCATGAGTATCGATTCCTTGCACCGAGTGAATGCGGAGAATAACAACTTTGATATTAGTTCCCAAGTAATTTGTGTTGTGTTGTTGATATTGGGTTTTTTTACCATCCTAGCTCGTATTGATTTTTCACCGACTCTAGACTGGCTTTGGGTTGGCCTCACATGTCTAAAGGAGCTATTCATGAGTTCGACAATAATCATTCTCAACTCGAATTTTTTATTTGTACTGATTATGCACATTAGCCCATGCTGTAACCTCAAACTCAGTTCATTCAGCTTAAGTGATGCAACTAAATTCTTTGGATCCAGGCCTTTTGTGAAGGCCTCTATTGCCCAATCTTCTAGAACCATTAGCAATTGCATCTTTTCCCTTTGAAATCCTGCGATGAATTATCGGAGTAGCTCTGTGTCACTTTGCTCTATTTTGAAGATGTTCGCCCTTCAAGATTGTACTTTTCTTGTGCCAACATGTGCCTTCACAAAGCTATTTTCAAGCATAAATTAATAAAAAAAATTGGATAAAAGAGAATACCAAATTAGTGCTTCGCCTGACAGTGTTTCTCCAAACTTTTTACCATGGTTAATGATAGATGTTGTGAAAAACAAAATGTTCTCCTGAAGGTCTTTATTCTTATCATACTTCAAAATGTCTGGCATTTTGAATCTTTTTTGGAATGGGTTTGGTCAATGCACTGGCCTTATAAGGTAGTTTCACGTAACTCTTGTCTGGCCCTTAATGATTGGTGTCGCTCCCGATATATGGTTCATACTACTATTTAGCTCCAAATAATGAGTCTTTATTTTCTTTCTCAATAGGTTCATTATTACGATGAGAAAAGTCAGTGTTTTAGGGATTTTTCCCACCACGTCGATCACACATTCCTGTGTCGGATTGCCAACCTCCAACTTTCCTTCCGTTGTTGTTGTTGGTTGCTTGTTTCCCATCAAGGTTTTATAGGTTATCTAGACCACAATGTCATGAAAATCCCCTACCTTTCGATCATGTGGCTCCATGTATTACATTAGGGAATCTTGCTTCTTGATGAGCCTCAACAGGATCTCTTTAAGGCAGTCATGACCCAAGCTAGATTCTATACGTGACACGGCGAATAGGATCCCAAAAGATCTTAAACAAGCCTCTTAATATAAGCATGACTTAAGATAACATGAAAATTGTCACACCCCGAGAGGGTACCCTAGATATAGCCGGTACTCAGAAGCCATTGCTGGCTCCCAAGCGAACCACTTGGCCTGATCACACATTCATTCATTCAGCGGAAGACTTAGTTTAAGAGAAAAACAAATCTTAGTGGGTTAACTTAATCAACAATCTCCATCATTCTATTCAAAAACATAGTTTGAAAGAAAACTAATCAAGAGTTAAAGACATTTAAACAAATTCATCACTATCTAGTCTATGAAGCCTCTATTTTTACTACTAGATGGTGCAAATGACATGTTCATGGCTACATCAAAAGTGTCACGACCTAGCCCGTAGGCCGTGACTAGTATCCGAATTGGACACTCGTATACACACCTATTACCTATAGTCAATCGGCAGTTAAATATGATATAAGATTTATATGGGTAGCACGTCGTCTCAAACTGTCACTTATATATATACCAAAATCACCTGTTTCTTGGAGAGTCTTAATTGTCAAAAATAAGATAACATAATACGTAAGTCGACAAGGCTTTCACTCCGAATGTAAACGTCCAAAAACATAAGCTATACTAGTACACCAGACAACATCTACATACAACCCACTCATGTGTCTACAGACCTTTAAGAGGATTAACAATAGCATATGACGGGACAGGGTCCCGCCGTACCCCTAAATACACAAATATATATATTATACGGATTAGTACCAAAAGTTTAGGCTCCGAGACAATGGAGCACTTCAAACCCGTTGAGTAGAATCCTAAGCTGGCGGCTCTCCAAAATGAGTATCTGTACCTACGGGCACGAAACGTAGCCCCCCGAAGAAGAAGGTCAGTACGAAATATATACCGAGTATATAAAGCATAAAATATCGTAAAGAAGATCACATCTGAAATAAAGATTCAGGAGTCAAGTATCATAATCAATAAATCACTGTACCTGTGTCTTATAAAATGAAGACATGCATATCATCATCATATATCGTACCTGGCCCGTTATGGGACTCGGTGTCACAATTATATCAATATATCATCATATATATATATATACCATACCCGGCCCTCTAGCAAGGGACTCGGTGAATAGAGTAGTGTACACTGATATCGTACCCGGCCCCTTATGGGACTCGGTGCCATAATCATATCGTCATATCATCATAATATCATATTATCATATCACGTACCCGACCCTCTAGTAAGGAACTCGGTGAATAATGTAGTGGAATCCATACATGATAACATACCCGGCCTATCGTAGGACTCGGTGAATAATACCATAACAATATGCACGAATAAGGTATCATTAGCAACCTTGTGAAATTTGATCATTATCGGAGACTTAATAGAATAAGCAAAACAGTCCATCATTTGAAAACCAAGACAATAGTCATTATGAATCACACCAATTATGGATTATACTAAAATATGAATTATACCACAACATGAGTTATACCAACTAGGATGGCTGGAATCATACACATGAGTCAAGACATAACAATATAAATTTTGAAAATCAAGAACGGTAGCCATCCGAGTATATCTACGAATAAGAGTTTCTTTGGAATTTAAGCATACGTCATTCATTCGTTTCATATGGATCATGCCAAAAGAAGAAAATGTTAACTTTACATACCTTTAGCGTTTATACGTATATGCTGTCCAATATTGTCTCAACCTATATTAAAACGTTAAGCACTATGGTTAAGCTATGGACAAGAATAAAACGTAGTCTATCGTTAGTAGGTTATTTCTAAAAAAAATTGGACAGCACCTCCCCTATACCGCTCACTTTTCCCACTTTCAAACCAGCCATATAATCATCAAGAAACATAAACAATCCAAAATATTGACACAAAATAAGATTTATTATTGACAATAAGCCTAGAATGTTTCCACCCGACTCATGTTACTAAAGCAGTAAATTCGGAAAGCCGAGTACCTCAAGTTGTATCTAAATTTTGAAAATGAAAACGGCAAAACTGGACTTTATGACCTTCATGAAACATTTATATCTCTGTCTTAAGTTTCCAATGAAAAAGAAATCCACTCAAAACTCATTTTCTACAAAGAGATATCATCAAAACACTAACAGGTATACATGAGGGATTTTTGCAATCCAGAATCTGGACAGAATTTGTCTTATGATTCATCCTCATTTTTCGATATAATAACAGTAGATATAGACTACAACATAAACATATGCGTTGTAGATACGTGTATTATCTTTCCAAAACATGTTTAATATATAAAATCGAAGGTCTACACAATGAGATATTCCAGAATTACTACCAGCTACTCAATTCCAAAAACGGGTTTGAACATTCACAATCTTCATACACCTTTTCCCTCTAAATTCAAGAACAACAACTCATCAACAACATCAAAACAATATCAACCATTATGATACATCATCACTAAGCTAATTCCATCCATTTAAGTTACCTAAAACAACCCTTTAACCCATAAATCTCAACAAATCACCAAACTAGTTTAGAACACTATTTTCTCCGTTCTAATCCGTTAAAACTCTAACTAAACTTGTTAACAATGAAAATGAGACATTAATATTACCTTAAATTTGCAGCACCACATAAAATCTTCTCCTTATTGGATGATATCTAGCTCAAATTGAAGTCAATGCGACATACAACAATTTTCTCTTCAAGAGCTTTGAGATTCGGGGCTTTAATTGTGGTAGATGTTGGTGTTTCTCTCTAGCTTTCCCTTCTCTTACTCTCTTTAGAAATTTCCAGATATTTCTTGGTCTAAAGTATGAAGGAAGAGATAAAAATTAGATTAATTTCGTGGGTATTGGGCCTGATCCGAATTAGAATTGGGTTGTGCCAAATTCACTATTTAGTTTGGCCTGTCAGACTTAAAACGTCTATATCTTATTACTCCGATATCACATTTCGTCCCATGACCTATGGTTGGAAAGATATTTTAATTACCTACAACTTTCATTTTGAGAGATTTCCCAAATTTCCAAATTCTAAAGAGGTTATGGCCTCCCAAAGTTGGCTTACCCGAAACGTGACTTTAAGAAAAAAAAACATTTGATGGCTTCTACTTTGATTTGGCTCAAGGGTCCTTCTTGAGATGTATTTTACTTCACATAAATTATTCAAATAACTTGGCATCTATAACAAATCATGTCCTTTTAAAATTCAAAATTAAAAGTCCTTGAATTTATAACCGTTAGCTTACGAATAATCTAGATGCAAAAATACAGAATGTAACAAAAAGAACTACTCATAAGCAATGAAAAAAATGAATATGATCCCTCCGAAAGCAAGGAGGTCTCACCGCTATCAGGAAAGAAGTAAATCTTCAACGAAGCACTAATTGATGATCTCTAATACCTGTTCCTGCATCATAAAACAATACAGGTCCAAATGAACGTCAGTACGTGGAATGTACGAGTATGTAATATGACAAAATGAAACATGCATCAAGATAGAATAATATCAGTTCAGATATCTCAAATCAGAAGGTGGGAGACTCAACCAAGGTGTCATAAGTCTAAAGTAAGAATACGGTTTAGACAGAGACCAATCATATACAATCTAATCCAATCATGTACAATCCAATTCAATCATATACAATCTGATCCAATCCAAACATATACAATTCGATCCAATCCAATCATATACAATATGATCCAATCCAATCATATACAATTCGATTCAATCCAATCATATACAATTCGATCCAATCCAATCATATACAATATGATCCAATCCAATCATATACAATTCGATCCAATCCAATCATATACAATTCGATCCAATCCAATCATATACAATATGATCCAATCCAATCATATACAATTCGATCCAATCCAATCATATATAATTCGATCCAATCCAATCATATATAATCCCATTCAATCCAATCATATACCATCCAATCCAATCCAGTCATATACCATCCAATCCAATCATATATCATCAACTCAATGAATAAAGTCAAAGGACTCAACTCAATAGATATGTGAATTAGAATTTAGAAATGTTTTACAAATCGACTCAATTATCTACAATACCAATCAAACCAATCACATCATATTCAACCAACTCAATCATAAACTCAAAGGACTCGACTCAACAGGTATGCAAATTAAAATTTAGAAATGCCTTTCAAATCAACTCAATCATCTACAATCTCAATCGAACCAATCATATCACACACAATCCACTCAATTTGGGAGTTTCTCTAACCGAAAACCATCACCTATGAGCCAGTGGTGCACAACGAAGCGGTGTCGTTGCAACACCCGTCCAATACCTTGCCAGGGTAAGGGACGAATCACTATTCTTAGATCCACAATCAATCAAAGTCCATTATTTTGAGACTTAAGATGTTTAACCCTCCATCCTACGCTGGCTACATAGTTCATAGGATTTCAGTTGTACTATACTCTTACCCAAATCGGTGCTCAATACTCCTTCCAAGACTCAATATGCTCATATCTATCGGATGAAATATTCAAATCATCTCATATGATCTCACTGGACCCTTTTCAAAACTCAATCTCATCTGGTCTCATTGGACCTTTCTCAAAACTCAATCAATTTGGTCTCATTGGACTTTTTTTCAAAACTCAATCAATTTCAATCATCACTTTATTCAATTAGGCAATCCTTTCAAGACTCATTCATGACTCATCGGGACTCCGAGTCAACAATCATTAATGCTTTCATTAAGACATGATTTTAACTCAATCATGTTGTCCCATCACTCTTTCTCAAAATGATTATTTATGCCAAAGAAATATTCATGTTCCAAAGTAGTAAAATGCTTAAAGACATCAACTTGAGTCCTACTTAATGCATCCTTTTTCAAGACATTCAAAATTATACTTTCAAACTCAATCAATACAGTAGATATTAAATGCATTTAAAATATAATTTTAACTCCTCAACTCAATCTCAAAATAGACGTTTTAATATAAAAATGCTCAACTCGTTTATACTCAAAATCCTTATAAGACTCCAATCAAATCATATTATGTAAATTATATGATGTAGTCACATTAGACTTCAATCCACTCTATCTCCAAACATCATCATCAACATTACCTCTTCATCAATCATTTTACTTTTTTTAAAAAATAAATATTATTTACATCATCATCAAACATCTTGCTCAAAAATCCTCATTTAACTCTATGCTCAATTTCATCAAACTCATTAAAATATGCATCATCTCACTTTGAAAGCAATACTTTATTTATACATGAAAACCAGCAATACTTTATTTATACATAAAAACCATCAATCTCAACCTCAAGACAAATTATGACAAAAATGAAATCTCATCTTGAATGTATACCTCAAATACTCAACTCAAAGACATCATCAACACATATGAATTTATATACAAAACTCGATAGAGATTTTAGATAACTCAAGAACTCAATTCATGGAATCTCAAAACTCAACTCAACTAGAATCAATGAAGATGTAGGGCACGTGAATGAAATCAATCTAATGTTGTGAGTAGCCTTACATACTGAAATGAAGATTATCTCACCAAAAATCAAAGACAGGACTTGAAGATCTAAAATCCTAACTTTTCTTCTCCTTTCTAATCTCTTCTCTCAAATCTCCTAAGGAGAGGAAAACCTCCTTGGATATTATGAGGGAACTGATTTTTTCCCAAAACGGTTAGGGTTATACTTGGGAAAAGTGGGGAAAAGTTTGGAATACTCTTCCTCAAGAAAAATCTGGAAAAAAATGGATGTAGAGGCCTGTAGGCGTGATAGTGGTGTGCCGCGCCCGAGCCAAAACTACTGAAGCTAGTTTCGGCGCTCTGCAGACGCTATAGTGGTGCGCAGCGCCATCACCCAAACTACTACATCAATAGTCTTTGATAAAACAGTCATAACCTTTTACTCTGAACTCAGAATGAGGCAAATTTAGTGGCATTAGAAAGAGGATTCAAAGACCTTTAATTTGATAGGTAATGGGCCACATAAATCTTACTACTTATAGAATTATGGTCATTTGAAATTGACCCTTATACGAACTCATTCGAAAATTAAACCGATAGAAATTCTTTAGACTTGGCTTCGTGTTAGAAATCCCTCATAAACCTAAACCACATCTAATACCCTTCAAATACTTAGGAATTGATCCTAACTCATATATAAAATTACAAGTCATCGAGTTCGATCCTATATGCATATGAAGAATAGTTCGGGGATTGGCGAAAAACAATCTTCGGTGTTACAATATTCAACATAAACTGATATGCGGAAGAAAAGTCTAAAACGCAATCTCAATATAAAGAAAGAAAATTTGGGTACGTGTCTGATAATGCGGAAAACATATTAAGTTTGACATAAGGCATAGGACAAGCCCTAACTCATTAAAATAATCTGAAAATTGAAAGACATTAGATAAAAGACATCAAAAGATAGGTATGCCCCCGAAGCATGAGGACTCACCAAGCAAAGCTACGCCGATAGGATCCAAGTACTAACCACAGGAGTGAGTGGGAGCGTCCTGACCTATATTATAAAACTATATAGGCAAAAGAAGTATGCGGTCAGTACTATGAAATATACTAAGTATGGAGAATATGCAATGCATTACATAAAACATAATAATGCAATGACCAAGCTAAAACATGGCATAATCATTTAAAACATCATTCACAAGATAAAACATGATCAATGCAATATTCATAAGAAAATTATAACCTTAACATAACATAAGTGAGAGATATCATAACCGACATAAACCATGTGAGCTATAACATGGAGTCTGGTGTCATCCCTCCCACACCGAAAAGAGATTATCTATCTTGCCAAGGTAAGGACCATTAACATGAACTATTTGTGGATCCACTAGCTTAAGCATTGATTGTCCAATTAAGACATCCTACAAAGGAATGTCGTTACTGTCACGACCCAACCTTGTAGGCCGTGATGGGATGCCCAACCTGGGCACTCACGTGTACCCTTGTTAATTATAAGTAAACTTGTCTCCTATTTGAGTCATAGTATGCCAATAGGCAAGACAATATATAAGCCGAAGAGGCTATCATAGCATATACATAACCCACATATATGTCTACAGACCTCTAAAAGTAAACAGTAACATAAGGCGGGATAGGGCCCCCGTCGTACCCTTGAACAACCAATATATGCATCAAGGTTCAGTACCAAAAGCTGGGCTCCGACACGATAGAGCTCTTCTCAAACCCTCTGGGTAGAATCCTAAGCTGGTGGATCCTTAAGTCACGTGTCTGTATCTGCAGGCATGAAATGCAGCCCCCCGAAGAAAGGGTGGTCAGTACGAAATATGTACTGAGTATGTAAAACATAACACATCATAACTGAGACCATAACTAAAACAAGGATGTAGGGGACAAGTGTAACAATTCACAAATTAATGTACCTGCACCTTAGGACACATAGTCATATACATCATCATACACTGTGCCCGACTCGCTAAGGAACTCGGTATCATAACTATTTCATCATATTACTATATCACCATATCATCAACCCCTTTCATCATGTATAGTATTTCATCAGGTCATCATATACGGTATAATCTTATCGTATATGTCATCATAGTACATCCAGTCTACTATAGGGCTCGGGGTCACAAGTGTATCCCTATATTTTCATATGCATGCCTACGTAAGTATCCGACCCTTTAGTGAGGGACTCGGTGAAAGAGTAGTGTACATAACGTACCACACCCGACCCCTTTATGGGACCCGATGCCATTATCATATAGTAAAATATACCGAGGAACATTCGGCCCAATTCATAATTTAAAATAATGTTGAGGAACGTACGACCCGATCCACATTTTATCATATATATATATCCAGCCCGAGACTCGGTAAATAACTTCATCACATATGGCGTCATCATATGCTTTAACTTCATCATATACGGCATTTCATCATCATATACTTCATACATATATACATACCCGGCCCGGGACTCGGTAAAAAAGTAATAAAACTGTGCATGAATACGTTCCTGGCCCCTCGTGGGACTCGGTGAAGGATGAGTTATAGTATGCATGAGTAGAGTAGTAAGAAACAATATGCAACTAAGTCATCAAATAAGACTCAATAAAACAGTCAAGTGAACCGTCACCTGAAGACCAGGGAAGTAATTCTCCGAGGTACCCTTTAGATGTTATTAGAGATTTCATCAATTAGGGCCTCAGGAACCACAGGCATGTACCAAGATAATGCCATGCAATTTATGCAATCAAAGACACAACTTATGCAATCAGACACATAGCTTATGCAATCAGAGATACAACTTACCTTAAGCCCCTTTCAAAGAGAGAAATAGACAAGCCTTATATGTAGTACTTATCATCCTACAGAAGACTTGAAAGGCGAGGACTCCACTTATTGCAGGAGTTCTAACATCCAAAAATGAACAAGGGTCTTGACTCCTACTCAACACTTTATGAATGGAATGACTCCCAAATTTCGTATATATATAACTTAAGGCTAAGACATTCCAAAAGAAAAGAAAGGGTAAGCTTCACATACCTCTTACGGATTACTCTTACACGTTCGCCTTGTCGTCTCTTGAACCTATTTAACATGAAAGTAATACTAAGGTTAATGACCTTTCACTTAAGCACATGCAACCCATTTTAATGTATGAGAAGGAAATTATGATTTTCTCAGAAGTGACAAGCAAATTGATTTCTAAGGAAAAATGATTGAAAAATAGAGATGAAAAATCTCAAGAAAATTCAGCTCTTATTGTTGAAGGAAAATGAAAGCAAAATAAAATCTCCAAGAAGAAGGTCGTTTGTTGGAATTGTAATCAACCGGGACATGTTAAGAGTAAATGCCCAAATAATAAGGTTAGTTTGGCTGGAAACTCCAAAAGAAATGCTGCCAATATTATCTCCCTAGAAGAGAGGGATGATATTCTTTTGTAAGAAAGATGAAAAATCCTCATGGCATGAATACTACCTTTAGAATTGCCATGGAAGAGGATGTTTAATTGGTAGTTGGTCCACAAGTTTGCACATGAGCATTGGTTGATAGGTGATGCAAGGTGTGTGGAGGAAAAGATGTCAATGGCTAATGAACTTTAAAGAAATCAACAAGAGGGTTGCACCATAAGTTATTAGCAAGTTTTTTTCCGACATGAACAGAAATTGAAATTCTTGAAATTGAAAAGTGATTTCAAGTTAAAATTCTTGGATTGGTTTTTCAATCTGACTGGATGTACTCTTTATGGTGAGGGTATGATATAATTATTGAATTTAGAATTATGATTGTCAGTAGTAGACAATGTGAAAGTTGCAGTTGCACATGGTTGGTCGAGTTTAAAGTTAGGTGGAGAACTAATTCTATTATGTGTAACTGAACAACTGTAAAGGGCCAACAAACTGCATTTTCTTTTTTTCCCGAGGTGGAGATTTGTTGGTTTTGGTTTGATAAAGAAGAAAAAAAAGTCAAATATGTTGGGCATCCCACATCGGGGAAATAGAAAAACATGTTTGATTTTGGAGGCTATATAAGGAGGCTTGCTCCTTTGGTTTTAGTATATCACCATAAATTCAATTCCTTGTAAACTAGAGGAGAGGTTTAGACATAATTCTCTTAAAGATCTCTTTAGAAATAGTATTTTAGGAATTGGGGTGTGACGAAAAATATTGTGTATTGTATGATATAATAATTTTCATATAATAAATATTTTTCTAAGATGCCCGTAATTTTTCTACAATTGGGGAGTTTTCCACGTTAAATCTTTGTGTTGTTATTGTAATGACCCTGAAGGTCATTTTGGGAAATTTTCATAAATAGACTATTTTACCCCTTCTGATAGTTTCTACGAGTCATATTTGAATGATATCTGATGCCGGTTCTGTAGTTTTCTTAAAAAGTTGAGATTTTTGGTAAACTTTGAGTTTTAGAGATTTAGAATGACTCAAAAATGGTATTTGAGGTCATTCAGAGTTTTGAATCTTGGAATGGAATTTCATCGATTCCATCAATTCCAGAACGTTGAAATTGTTGAAGGAGAGTTGGCGGAATCATATTTGGGGTCATATCGTGGATTTGAGGAGTTGAGTTGGAAATAGTTGAGTTTTTGGCCATAGATTTGACTTTGGTCAATATTTAAGGATCGGATACTCAGAATTGAATTCCGACAACTCCTTGAATTTGGAGGGTGATTTTAGTCATAGGGAGAGTTTCTGTGTATTTTTTGAAAGCTCCGAGGGTATTTTAGTCTTTTGAGGCATGAAGTTATTTTAGTTGAGACTTTTTAGTTTTTGGGTCAAGGAGGCCTCAAAATCAAATTTCAATGGTTCTGTTGAGTCCGAAATATCAAGTTTAGTAGAGTTGCATATATGGTTCGTCTATACGGTGTTCCGAACTAATTTCGAGGTCATTCGAAGACTTGGAGACTTAGAGGAAAAAGTTATGTATCTGTAATCTGGTGCAGGGATAATTGCCCTTCGCGATCTCGTAGGCCTAGTCGCGATCGCGAAGCACTAGGCGGGTGTGTCATCGCGATCGCGAGGCCCACTCCACGATCGCGAGGGTTAATTAATGAGTTGACCCTCTGACTTATCGCGATCGCGAGGAGCAAGCCACCGCGATCGCGTAGAGTAAAATGTGCCTGGACAATGTTCTTCCTAAAGAACGAGAATTAGACCCTTTCCCCCATTTTTAGACTTTGAGAGCTTGGGTGCACGTGATTAATAGAGGATTTTGCGTGAAAACGTGTGGGTAAGTAATTTCAACCCATTTACTTCATTTCCGGTTGATTACATAGTGATTTTCATCTTCAATCAGTGATTTTGAGTCCAAAAGTTTGGGGGTTTTCAAGAAAACATGATTTTAATATTTTGAGGATTGTGAGTTCGTTTTAAGTCCAAATCCACTTCCTTTTTCACTCGTAAATTCCAAATATCTTGAGGATGTTATTCATGTAAAAATTTCTGGAATTTTCTGCTCGTTTCAGAATCGAGTATTTTGGGCATTTCGAATAAGTTTTGGCCCGATTTTCAAAAATATGGTATGGATATCGTTGGTTCCATATTTTGATTGGAAACTTGAATTTTCATAGATTGTGGTGATTTAGAGTGCATTCGGAAGGGAAAAGCTCACGTGGAGTGACCGATCGCGTATTGGCTAAGGCAAGTGGACTCTTAAAACTCCGTGAATCTTTTAGAATTCCCGAATATCCCGTTGTATATGTGTTGAGGCGTAATAGGGATGAGGTTATGGGTATAATTGTGATATGAACTAATATAAAATGAATCGACGAGGTTTATAAAAGACGATGTATGATATTGATGAGTATTAAAACTTATATGCCGTAATCTAGATATCTATGTGTATTTGATGAAATACTTAATAGTCTAATTGTAATTGCGATTTATTTGAAATGATTATTCCTCATTATTTGTGTGAGCATGCTGTTTTCATTGGTTCTGATACACTATGATAAGAGGTACATGATTGTGAGACTGAGGTCATTTTCGGTCAGAAATATGATATGACCGATGTCATTTTCAATGAGAAATTTATAGGCCGAGGTCATTTTCGGCGGGATTATATTGCAGAGGTTACTTCCGGTAGGATTATATTGCCAAGGTTATATCCGGCGTGGTTATATTGTTGAGGTCATTTCCGGCGGGATTACATTATCGAGGTCATTTTCGATGAGATTATATGGCCGATGTCATTTCCGGCAAGGTTGTAGGACCGAGGTCATTTTCGGTTAGAGATTATGCGGCCGAGGTTATTTTTGGTCAGAGTTTATTATGCCGAGGTCTTTGCCGACAAGTGCACACATGCATGATCATTGAGTGTGCATATACATATTCTGCATATCTGTGTTGACAGTTTGATGCCTATTTGTGACTTGTGAGTATTTGTACGATATATCTTGTGATATTGAGTTGTGATCTGAACCTTATTTGAACTGTATAGTATGAACTATTAGGTTGGGCTGATTTCTGTGCAGTGTGCAGGTTGTAGTCTGGAGGTTTGGTTGGGTTGGAAAGGAGTTCGTGTATTCTATTAGATTTGCTTAGTTTTTCTAGTTAGCTTGCTTGGTACCGCATTGTTTGGTACTCACCCTTGCTTCTACACTTATGTAGGTTATGAGCCGGGACTTTGATCACCTTCTCCTTCTAAGCATTTGAGGCTTTCAGGATTTTTGGGAGAGATAGCTATTGACATTCAGCATACTCTTAGATTTTCTGTACTTTTATGCTTTACTTTACTTGAGAGTTGAAGACATATTGAGACCGAATTTCATTTCAGTTTTTTTTTTACTTTAGCGACTTGTACATGTGACAACCAATCTTTAGGGGTATTTAAGTTGAAAGACTTTTGATTTTTTTTTATCAATTACTTATTTAGACTATTTCCGCTTTATTCTCCGGTAAATATTGAATTTTAGGCTAACTTGTCCGGTGGGAAATGACAGGTGCCATCACACTCAGAATTGGGTCTTGACAATTATTCTCTTTAAATTTCTCTGTTATTTTCTGCTTGAATGCAGTCTGAAAGGAACGGAAATTAGTTGATGCTTTTTCTCAATAATTATATATCCAAACAATTATTTTCATCCAAACATGCCCTTAAATCTTGGAAGACACTTTTGGCAATTCTTTTTCACTGAAAATGGAGGGTCCCCTCCCACTGTCATTGCGTCCCTTGTGCACCACAGAAAAAAGGAAACTCTACTCCATAGTCTTTTTTCCCCTTTAATCCATTGCAAGTCACAATTACTCTCCACTTTCAGAAAAGCAAAGACAAGAAATTACTCCATTGTTAAAGCACCAGCACCCAACACACTCAAACACACAGCCTTCATTTTTCTTTTCACAATTTCACCCACGCTTGTCATCATCAATTTTTTATCAACTCCTTTAGAATCCTTCAATTTTTCCCTCTTTTCCTCAGCTTCTTGATTACTCAGAACTTTACTCTTTTTACTCAATTTATGAGCTGAGTAACAGTTTCTTGAATACTCATAAACAGCCATTTTCCTCTAAATGTTTCAGAAAATTTCATCTTTTCTTCAAAATCTTTGAGCTCAAAAGAGTTTCTTGAAATGCTTCAGTTGTTCCCTCTTTTCCTCAGCTTCTTGATTACTCAAAAGTTATTTTTTTCTCTTTTTCTCAATTTATGAGCTAAGGAACAGTTTCTTGAATACTCATAAATAGCTATTTTCCTTTAAATGCTTCAAAAAAAATTCATTTTTTCTTCAATCTTTGAGCTCAAAAGAGTTTCTTGAAATACTTCAATTGTTCCCTCTTTTCCGCTGCCTCTGATCTGAGAATCAGCTTCTTGAATACTCAAAAACAGTCATTTTTTCTTTTTCCCCTCAATTTATGAGCTAAGGAGCAGTTTCTTGAAGCCATTTTCCTTTATATGCTTCAAAAATTCCATCTTTTCTTCAATCTTTAAGCTCAAAAGAATTTCTTGAAATGCTTCAAAAGTTCCATCTTTTTCTCATTCTGTGCTGAAAGACAACTTCTTTTTTTTGATAAGGGGTACTTGAAACGTGTCAAACTTTTAATGCAGAACATCAAGAATGCTACAATTTGTCCTTGTTTTCTCAATCTGTGAGCTGAAAGACAGTTTTTTGGGTAATGGGTACTGAAAAATATTCAACTTTTAATAATTCTCATCTTGAATTTTGATGAATTTTCTTAAATTCTTCAATTGCTTCATCTTTTTTCTCAATCTGTAAACAGAAAGATAGTTTTTTTTTGGTTGAAAAATGCCTAATCTTGGAGCTAATAAAGCTGAGACAGAGGGAAATGGTAGTGCCCAGAATGGTGGTTCCCGCCGTCATCGCCGCCGTCGACAACGCCGGAGGCCATCCATGGCGGCTAGCAGCGAGACAACCACTACTGATGGGAGTTTTCACTTCACTGATTCTGATTCCGACCAATCTTGGCACTCACCTTTAGGCTCTATGGATGATATTTCAGTACATTGTGATCAACAGCCACTGAGGAGGGACAAGAAGCAAAGAGGGTCTCTTTCTTTGTCAGATGATGAGATTGATTTGGAGAGTGGTGAATTGGAGATGAAATTGCATAATAAAGAAGAGAGGGATTGTAGGATTTGTCATTTGAGTTTGTTGAAAAGTGGAGGGATTAGTAGTGGTGGAGACCAAGTAAAAGAGACTTCAGGAGGGATGGCTATTGAATTAGGATGTTCTTGCAAAGGTGACTTGGGTGCTGCTCACAAACAATGTGCTGAGACTTGGTTCAAAACCAAGGGAAACACGTGAGTAACCCCCCCCCCCCCCCCCCCACTTTATCAATTATAATCGTGGCATCCGAATCCAGTATGTACTTTTCATATCTGCTTTAAAGTGCTTTACTTGAGCCGAGTTTCTATAAGAAACAGCCTATTACCTGTAGGGGTAACGTCCCTCTCACTAACCCCATTTGTGGGATTACACTACGTTTGTTGTTATTGGTGTTGTTGGTGTCTGGATTAACTTGGACGCACCTAGCTTATTTTAATTCACATGTTACCTGTTGCGTTCCTTACACCAGGATAAGTTGCGGCTAACTCTATTGTTGGAGAATAGAGTTTTTGCCTCCGTTGGGATTGAACATGAGATCTCAGGTTTCTCAGCCCATTGTATTAATCTTGTATTTGTTAAGTAATTATTTTGTTTTGCTGGTAAATTTGCTATGGTTAAGTGATTTAATAAAGTGAGAATGTATGTTAATTAACCATGGTCAAGTGGTAAAAGTTTACATGCAAACACATCATGCATCTATTGATTTGGAGTAAACACCGGGGTGCGGGTAAGTTTTTACCATGCAGAGGCGAATATAGGACTTAAATTTGATGGTTTCAAACTTTACATTATCACCTGAAAACCCAATGCACTTCTGCTATTATAGGTTCAGATTTTAACATTTATCAAAATTTTAGTGCCTTATTATACAACATAACAGATGCTAGTTTTAGTTGAACTTGTTAATTACATTATGCATCTGCTTTTGCTTGTATGCAAGTGTAAGATTCACCTGAATAGAGTGCAGTGAATATAAAGGATTTGTAGAGCCAAACCAATTAGTTTAGGATTGAGGTCTATTTGATTGATTGATTAATTTTCTATCATACATGCATGCATGATAGGAATAATTTTTATCTTTAAGCAAATTCTTATAATCTGCTCATGATCTGTTTCCCATAATATCTGTCTGTTTGATGAATACGTGGTACTCTGGGCCAAATTGGTGTACTAATATTGCCATGGCACCATTTTCTTTATACCCTTCCCATATGACATCCCCTCCTTTACTTTCTACCTCTTTCAATACTTCATCAATGGCGCATCCACAGAAATCTCCGATGACATTATAGTTTTTGAACCTGAAGTTGTTAGGATTTTGGTGGTGTGGTTTGTTCCTGTTCCGTTTAAGTTTTTTTCATCCTGATTTGGTATATCCATGTTTTGGGGCAACCTAGGATTCTATTTTCTTCTTGGTATCTACTATAGTGATAGAAGCACTGAAGTTGTTCAATCTAGGTTACTGAACTGGCTTCTGCCAATAGAGTTTTTGTTCGAAATTCTTCGGCATACTAGGTATTAAAAGCAATCAGCGTCGTGATTTTACGACGGGCTCTTCAGAATGCAAAATTTTGTTTGCTACTACCATTTACTGGAAAATTTTACTGATGAGATAACCAATTTTTTTCTCTAATGTGTAATACGTTGGTAGTTCGATTAAGTATTTCCACACTCCACATTTAGTTTCTTTCCCAAAAATATTGGCCTCCTGAAACAGATGTTGGTCCTCTCACTATATGTGACTTAGAGACTGGTGGGATGATTAATAGGCCTTTATCTTTAGAAGGAAAGATGATTTTAAGCTATTCAAGCAATCGAAGGAGCTACTAATGCCTGCATTAGGATAGGTTGTTTGCATCACATCTCTTGGGGTGCGGTCCTCCCTCGGACCTTGCTAATGTGGGATGCTTTGTGCACAAGACTGTCTTTTTTAATAATTTGATGCATCATCCAAGAATAACAATTCAGATGTCTACTCCATCTTCCCACATTGAATGGTTTGATGAATTTTGCTGATGTTTGACTCTAAACCACATTGTGCTCCTTTACCATTATTAACATTTTCTTATTGCCCTTGTTCTTGTGCCCTTTTTGTTGTCATGGTATAAGTATAATCGTCTACCAGAAGCCGCCATTAATAATCACGCATTTCCTTCAGACAAAATGGAAAAGCTTCAACCCTGAAAGGTTTCTCAGGGCCTTTAAATTTGTCGCATGTTCTTTTTCACCTGGTATATTGTTTTATTTATAACTGCAACTATACTTCTGTCATCTACTTCATTTCTCGGATTCAAGTTGATATACATCAATAACCAGATGAACGTATTAGGTTCTGCGCTAAATATTCTTATACAAGTTCACGTGAACCTGTAACTATTGCACTAAGATCCGCCTCTGTGACGATCAAAATGCAAAATTGTACTAATATATTAGCTAAAGAAGTGAAATGACTTCTTTCCCTACCCTTTGACCTTTGTGTGTGTGTCTTCAGTTATGTAATTCCTTGTATTCTATGATTCAGAATTTGTGAAATCTGTGGTACCAATGCACTGAACATTGTTGGAGAGCAAATGACCGAAGCCAATAATACTACAGGAGCCACTCTTGCAGCGTCCGCAGCACCTGTAGCCCTTTCTGAAACCCGAGGCTTTTGGCATGGGCGCCGTGTCATGAATTTTCTACTTGCATCCATGGTTTTTGCCTTTGTCATCTCATGGCTTTTTCACTTCAATATATTGCCCTAGATGCTTCTGAAGATCGTCCTGGCAGAAATGACGTGGTCTGTATTATGAGGATTCAGCATAAATTAACTAAGCTTATACTCCGGTTGTCAACCTACAGCAACACTCCTCCTTTATTCGGGCTTAGACTTGCAGAAATGTTTTCTTAACTCGCAACAAGAGCTCCACCTCCGGTAACTTCTGATGTCGAGCTACATCTAGGAAGAGGAATATTCAGATATTATCTTAGTTACCTGGGTTTATGAAAGATTGAAAGGTGATCTGGTATCCAGTATAGGCCATGTTGTAAACATGTAGAGGATATAGGGTTTCAGCCATTAACTTCTCAATCTTGTTTGCGATGATGATTGTTGGCTAGATTAGAAGATAGTTTTGTTCATCAAATACCTTGATGAATTTTGAAGTTATTCCAGTTAATGTATGTAAGTATGTATAAAAGTATGTCGATGAAGCAGTAGTATTCTGTTGTATATCATCCTTGAAAATTCTGTACAAATCTCTCTTGGCTGCTGCAATTGTGTTGGCATCAAAATGTTTTCTTTGATAACAGCATGTTCGAGCCAGCTTAGGCTCATCTTGACTACTCTACTAAGTATATGTTACTTTCCATCAGCATAGATATCAAACAATTATGCTATTATGGCTGCTGCAATCAACTATGTTAGCTACTTGACTTTCAATATGACACTGCCTTTGTATGTTTTTATATTACAAAAGTAGTAAGCTCTGTGGAGATCTGGTGCTTCAAATAGTCATGAAATGACATGTATGGTGAGCAAAGTCAGAATTTTCACTAAGAGAGTTGAATATATAAAAAGTAGATATATACGAAGAAGCCAAATAGTTTCAACATCTACCATATATACAACAACCCAGTGAAATCCCACAACATGGGGTCTGAACATCTACCATATATATATATATAAAATAAAACTTCTACATTTCCTCAGATTAAAATCTTCAAAGCTCCTATTTTCATTTAGTATTTCTTCCTAAATTTCATCCCTCTGACCTCTCATTTGAATTAAGATATTACATTTACTACCTTCATTTTTATTTCTTTGTAACTATTGTTTTAATCTATCTATTGTTAATGTAAAGACATTATAATAAGTATTAACTAATATACTCTTTTTAATTAATTTTATATATGTTCTTAGAAAATATATTGAAATAACCATGGTGACTTGCTTAATGAAAATAGAGGAGTGAATATAAAGGATAAGACAAGAGGAACAAAAGGTGTCGGAGAAGTACAGATAAAAGTATTTTAAAGAACTTCCACTTTTTGAGATGACGAAAACAAGCATAGACACTTCACTGCGTCAAGGCACAAAGTAGTGATGCTCTATTCTTTTAAATCAGTGACAGCATCTTTTAAACATGATCTCATTACCTCTCCAAGTTTGAAGCAAGCACCAAGGCATAGCTCCATTGCCTCGTTAATCTTTGGTGTTGACCATCCTCCAGTTACAATCAGTTGAGTGGTCTCATTACGCGAAGGCATACAAGTTATCATTAAGCTTCCATCTTGGTAGCTTTCTTCCTCAAAAATGGGATCGATGACAAGGTTCTTTCCAAGACAAGATACCGAAACTGAGGCAACCAAGTCATACAGCAAAATTCCTGCATCTGCTAAAGCTAGACTAGCACATGATATGACCACGGGGAGATCACTTCCACCGGATTCCAATACCAAAGCAAAAACATCCACGCAAGTCTTTGGGAAGGATTCCAGAATTATAACACCCTCTAAAGCTTTGTGTAACATTGAGGAAAGTTCCTTGTTGTCTGATCCCTGCCCACGATTAGGGGTGGAAAAACTTGTGTAACTAACATTACAATTTAAGCGTCCTGTATCACTGTACATCATTGCTTTCTTACTTTCCCTTGGCCCAAACACAGATACGATGACCTTGGTGTTTCCAAACTCTGCATATGCTGATCCTGCAGCAGTACTCACAGCACCAGTCCTCAGATAAGCAGGACGGCACTGATAGAAGCCACGATTATCAGGACGAACCCAATCAGCATCAGTAATGGGGATTCTCTTCTTCTTGTGCGTTGCTGGAGATGGTGAATAGGTCGCTGGCGTCGACCCTGTTTTTCCAGCCATCAGCTTCTGAAAAGAATTGTCCCCTGTAGGTGAGTCCAAGAGATGTCTTGGTTTAATGATTATACAGAAAAACAGTAGAGCACCAAGGATTTTAGTCATTGTAACACATCATAAAATATAATTAGAACTCTTCACTAAAAGAGACTTCAGAGTATGTAACATTATCATAACACTTATAACTGGATGGCAAAACCAATAAAACAGCTGACCTAGCCAAATTTTTTGGCCTAAACAACAACAACAACATACCCAGTGAAAATGTAAATTGCTTCGAATCGATTCAATCAGCCCTCTCAATAATTTTAGGCAAGGAGTACTGTAGTAGTACGATTTGATAAAACATAAGCTTATTGAAAGCTTTTAAAAATGCATGAACCTTCAAAAATGAACTCTAATAAAATGCAATATCATAACTGGAGAAAGTAATACAGGAATCACTCGACTCTATACAGGCTAAGGCAAACCGCTAATTAGATCACTTCGAATTTGTCTTCCAAATTTTGACAAAGGGGAGGAGCTGGCTAATGTTTGTTCTCTCCTAAAATCAGGTATATTTTAGCCAATATTTGTAAAAGAGCTCACATTGTGCAATACACATAATCAATGAGCACATATCTCAATGCTAAGGGGGGATTACATTGTTAAAATCTCTTGTATGTGCTACTATTGAGTAGGCAAAAAGATGCTTGTAAAGTAGCAATCAATCCATCATCTACTCAACCACCAAATGGTATGTTCGCAATCTACAAAGAGAAATAATTCAAACAAATGTGTTTAGAAGTAAAATTTAAGCACTTTGACATTCCCAAACAGCAAACACGAAAGGTTAAACAGGAAAAATGCAAAAAACATATTACTAACAGGATACAACATTCACCATATATGCCTGCCTGCTTTGATTCAACTGAGGTCACCATACCTCCAGTTACCGTATTATATGAAAGTTCTATCTTATTTTATGTTCCTTTTTGTTGCAGTAATGCAGTAATATCCGGACCCATCTGGCAAGTATCTCGACTAATCCGCTGGATACGTGCAACTAGCACAGGTACCGCATAGTCCTACCTACCAAGGCTAGTCTGATGAGAAGGATTCACTCCCTTTTTTGTGTAGAGGGATTAATTCACCAAATGTCACCTCTATTGGACAATGCATACATATATAAATAGGAGGAGGGGGTTTAAGATAACCCAGAAAAGTTTAGCTTGAAAAGTTTCAGATTCTTCGCCTCACACAGAATGCAAATAACTAGAAACTTGGGAGGCTGGAATTACGAACAAATGTGTGATGACCATACAGACAGAAAGATTTCTTCCTTACAGATAAACAAAGAACTAAAATGATAAGCACATCACAAAAATAAAGAACCTTCTCCTTCTTAATTTCTGTTGGTAGGTTATTAGTAGCCATCTTTATGGAGCTATGAGACAAAAAACAACACTTGGATCAAAATGTCTAGTTACAGGTCTGATCTCAATGCAAAAAGCAAAATACAAATATGCTAAAAAGGATCTTTTGTTTCGTGAAAAAACTGAGAAATCTCTAAGGCTTAATGATGCTCAGTTTGAAACGCGATGGATAATGGGCCCATCCTTCCTACCCTTCTCCACTTATATACCATATTTTCTTTCTGTGGCAAGGTTCAAACACATGACATGCACCTAACCCACATATCACAAGCTACAATTTCACCACTAGGCAGCCCTGGGGGAAAATATGCTGAAAGAACTTTATCCTAATAAACCCAAGGAATATGCAGATGTTGTTCAATCTGTGCGATGAATCTAATGTATTATGTGTACCAATTGCTACTGCACCCACTGCCTTCAACTCAATGTTGTTCGAGTGTGTGTACAAAAGTCTAATTACAGGTCTGAATCCAATAGAATAAAATCATACAGAAAATGTGCTAAGATAACATTAGCCCAAGGACGACGCCCAATAGTCATACCATTATGCCTTTGGCACTGAATCTTCTATTTGTGTAGCAAGTTTAAATGCACAATCTGCCTTGAACTCCATCTGTCTAAACATACATTTTGCCAGCAAACATAACAGGGGCTGAGCCAAAAAATTCTACTTGGAGGATTCAAAAAAAAATATATCCAAACTTCCATAATGAGTGAAAATACTTAACTATACCAATGGGATTCAACAATTAATATAAACAACAACAACAACAACATATCCAGTATAATCTCACAAAATAGGATTTGGAAAAACTGTTTTCGATAGACACTCAGCTCAAGATTCAACAACTACAATATTCACAAAAAAATTAGTCTTAATGCTAATTATACCAAGTAACTTTCCAATAAAGGGGATTCAATTGAACCCTCTTCACAAACATATCTCCCCCCACCCCACCCCTAGCCACTATAGATATAATTACATTCATATTGAAACAAGCATAAACCAAAAAAAAGTGACGAAATTTACCGATAAAAGTATCTTCTGCTCTTTCCCGTATTTCAGAGAGGGGGGGAAAGAAGGATGTTTGGTTTATTAGGTTTTTTCTTCCAAGTGAAAGAGGAACAGGTAGACCCGACCCGAATGTTATGGTTTTGACTTTTGGGGACAGAAAAAATTATTGTGCCAATTTTTTACATTATTTTTGAAAAATATAATTCGAGAGTCAAATGCATATTTTAAACGGAAGAGGGTCACCTGAAACTATTTAAAATAGCTCACATTTATCCTTTATTAATTTTTGAGATCAAAACTACCCTTGCCGTCTATGATTTGGACCACAAATGCCCTTTAAACGTTATTCTTGCCACAAGACCTGATGTGGCAGTCCACTAGACAATCCAACATGGCAAAAAAAAATAGAAAATATCACAATAGACGGCAAGGGTAGTATCTTTTGCCATGATTTGGATAAGCTTTTTTAAACTGCTTATTATAAGCTGAAAACTGCTTATTATAAGCGGAAAACTGCTTATTATAAGCGGAAAACTGCTTATTATAAGCGGAAAACTGCTTATTATAAGCTTAAAAAAAAGCTGGGTAACCCAACTTATTCTTTTTTGGCTTATAATCTGTTTTAAGCAGGGGTAGGCGTTCGGTAATTTGGTTCGGTTTTATTTTTTTTATATCGATTTTCGGTTTTAAGATTATGTGTACCAAAAATCGAACAGCATTAGTTCCGTTTGGTTCGATTTTTGGAAATTCGGTTCGGTTCGGTTCAGTTTCGGTCGGTTTAATAATTTTGGGTTTTTCGTTTTTGGGCCTGTTTAATGGGGTAAATTTTGTTTGTAAATTGGACTATTATTTAAGGATAATTTTTTTTTTTAAACTCAATCAATGCATGCATAATAAATACTACTAACTCCATTTTCAATATTTCAAGATCAACGCGCTTTCAAAAAAAAAAGCAATGCAAAATTGCAGATAACGTTGACTTGATGACTTCTATTCCGTGACTTTAGTTTTTGACTCAGCCAAAAAGTAAAACAGATCTATATTTTTTGTGTTTCACCGAGTAGCATTATGCTACATAGACTACACACAGTCACACACTACAAAAAGATCTATTTGTTCAGTGAATCTAGTAGCATACGTAGTAGACAGAGAGACTAAAAACAGTAAAACCAACAACGTCATGAACTCATTTCACAAAATCAGAAAAAAAATCAGAAAGGGAAGAAGGACAACAAAAAATAGAAAAGATAAAAAGAATACAGTACCTTAATCGCCGCTGCTAGCTGCCGTTGGTTCGACGATGGTTGCTGCCGTTTACCACTGTATTTCCCCGCCGTTGCTGATAGTTCGCCCCTATTGGAGATGGAGTTCGCCGGTTCGCCGTCGCTGCTGAAGATGTCGCCTCTTAGCCTTAGGTTATTTTAGATTTTTTGTGTTTTAGACTTTAGTCTCGTTACTCTCTTGGAAATTAGAATTAGGATTTTTAGTTTTTTACTTTTTAGGAAATAGCAAATTAAGAATAGGGACAATTTTAAATATATATAATAAATTAATTAGTTTATTATAAATATAGTTATATTTTATTTAAATAAAAAATAATTAAAATCATAGAAAATATACGTGACTATACACTGATTATACAATATAAACTACTTATACATGATCTATACACTAAATATACATTATGATATACTCAAAAACTCAATATAGTTTGATTATACATAAAATATACACTGAATATATACAACAACAACAACCCAGTGAAATCCCACAACATGGGATCTAGGGAGGGTAGAATGTACGCAGACCTTACTCCTACCAAGGTAGGAAGACTGTTTTTTAGAGACCCTGAATATATACACTGAATATATATGTCTATAATTTGAATGACGATTTTTTTAATAATTACTTTAATCGAATGACCACTGAGTGTAATTTGTTGTTATGCTGCCTAGTTCATATATATATATATATATGTATGTATAATAATTTTTTTAAAAAAATATTATAAAAAAGTATTATAAATTTTGGTTTAAACCAAAAAAACGAATTATGTAACCCAAAAATCTAAAATCGAACCAAAATATTAAAATTAAAAAAATAATATATATATATATATATATATATATGTATGTATAATAATTTTTTTAAAAAAATATTATAAAAAAGTATTATAAATTTTGGTTTAAACCAAAAAAAACGAATTATGTAACCCAAAAATCTAAAATCGAACCAAAATATTAAAATTAAAAAAATAAATCAAAATAGTTCAGTTCGGTTCGATATTTTGATTTTTCAGTATTTTTGTTCATCCCTAGTTTTCAGCTTATAAGCTGTTTTTGATAAGTTAAGTCAAACAATTTCAATTATTTTTTGGAGCTTATTTTAAGTACAAAATAACTTTAAATTGACCAGTCAAATACTCAAAAAAAATAAAAACAACTTATAAACAACTTATAAGCTAATGCAAACGGGCTCTAAGCCTAACAGACTCTAAAGTGCTTGACCAAGCTTTTAGTTAGTAGCAAAAATTATTTTTAAAAAAATATAGGCATTCACTAATTACTGCTCAAAAATATTAAATTTATTGACCAAACATAAAAACTTTTTATAACAACAACAATAACGATCAAGTGAAATCCACAACGTGGGTCTGGAGAGGGTAAAGTGTACGCAGACCTAACTCCTACCAAGGTAGGACGGCTGTTTCCAATAAAAAAAACTTCTTATAAAAAACATAATTTCACAAAAACACTTTTTAAATAAGGTGAATTTAAGAGAAACTAAACAAATAATCTATTTTGGTTGAATATTCACTTTATAACAAAATTAATTTAATAAAAAAAGTGAAATAACTTAGATGAAATTAAACCTAGGTCTTGCCCTAAACAACTAAATTGCTTGCGGTGGAGGATCAAAGTTTACATCTTTGACCTTGAATTAAGGTACCCATTTGTTCTAAGTGTTTATTTTCATCTCTATTGCTGAAAATTCCCTCTTTTACTCAAAGATTCAAGTTTCTTGATTATAATTTCACAATATTATTTAATTGGATTAAATTATGTATTAGTACTTTCTTTGTCCCAATTTAGGTGAATGAGTCAAAGCATCTTATATTTTTTTGTCTATTTGGGCATAGATTTTTCTTGAAAGAGTAAAATTTACATTTTTGGAAAAACTACATAATTGGTAATTCAAATGATTTAAAAAGTGTTACCAACAAAGATTGTGATGGAGTGGTAAATACTTATTATGGAGTCACATTTGTTAGGGAGAACTTTTTCCCAAGGTAGGACTTCCGGTGAGAAATTAAAAAAAAATTAAAAAGAGTTTGAGAAAATCGTAGTTGAAGAAAAAAATTTATTTTGCTTCATGTTGGTTTCATTGATTTCTGAATCTGAAAACAGTAGTTTGGCTGGAAATTGAACAAATCAAACCTTAAATTTCAAGGTATTTTGTCTATTTGAATTTTGAGTTACAAAATATATCATGTCCTAATCTTGGGTAAAGGAAGAGAGTTGGTGTTGGTAGATAGCTGATAAAAATGGTCTAAATATGATGAATCCTCTGAATATGAATACAAAGATTTTATACAAAGACTTGGGTACAGGAAAAGAGTTTGGGAATGAGGAGTAGGTGATTGATTTGTTCAAATAAAAAAATATTTAAAAAACATGAGTCATGCAGTGGCAAGAAGCAATATTGCACCCATAGCCTCCAAAATAGTGCATCACTGGCTAAGGAACTCCAAAGTTTGCTTGGATACTACATTTGCTTCTACAGCTGTTTTATCTGCGGTTACTTGTTTCCTCAAGTTACCTTCCTTTTGGCACTTTTTCATGTTTTTCATACATTTTGTCCTCTGTAGTCTGTTGAAATACTTTTAGATATGATCCAAAGCTAGAAAAGCAGTACCTCTGACTAGTTGAACAGTGTTTTCAAAGGCAAAAAGTGCAAAAAAACTCTAAGGTCTATTGGGGCTTTTAAGTGCAAAGCGCAAATAAAGCGTGGACTTTAATGAAGAAAGGCACAAATGGAGAAAACATACAAATATGTATGTGTAGTCCGATTAATTTGATGAAATAGAAAAAATAGATATTGGATAAGAAATATATTGAAGATCTAAAGGCATAAAAGTATGTTAGGAATAATGCATTAATTCTGAAAAAATTAGATGAGATGAACAGCTTTCGGGCCTGCTATGAGATCTTAGTCATTGTTTGAACAATAGTACTCCCTCCCTCTCAATTTATGTGAAGGTGTTTGACAAGACATGAAGTCTACTACTTATAAGCATGAATAAAAAGTATATGGACAAAGAAATTGAAAAAAAGATTATGATAAAGTGACATATCAATTGTTTAGTGCCACCTCGTCGGGATTACGCTAAATAACAAGGAAAAGTATGTCTTGATGACGACACCACTCGTTAAGCGAGGCGAAGCACTCAACATATTTTGTGCCTCTGACAACACTGACTAAACATTCATAGTTGATTATGCTTTGGTCTTGTAAAACATTGAATCACATAATTAAGGTCCTTAGGGTTTTGACTGCTTTCTAATAGTAGTACAGTAATGTTTTTCTCAAAAAATAGTAGTATAATATTGTGTGCTCTTTAGATAATAGTTCACTGAAAGCACTAGTCAGGATTAACATGTGTCAGGTGAAAGAAGTTTGCTTTCGTACCAATTTGACAACTCTTATCTCAATTCTTATATGGTTATTTTCTTCTGTTTCGATTATAGATTACATTTTTTTTCAAAAATTTGGTAATTATTTTCAAATTATCCTCATTTCTGTAAACAGTCAATGGAGCACGGTTCATTCGAAGATCAATCACAAGCAACATTCTCGCTGACAGATGAGGACCATACACTGGCAAATGCTGTTAGATTCTCTCTAAATCAAGAGTTAGTAATTCATCTCTTCCTCTTTCCTTTCTTCTTTCATTATGCCGTAATCACTGCAAGTACTAATATAAACTATCTTTTAGAATTTTGCTTGAAGATTATTACTCAACTCGTAAAATAGATAGCCTCCTTATCTCATTTTGTTACATTCCACTGATCTTATGTTAATGTTGTTGCATGTTGACATGTTCTGTTTTCCCCTCCCCCCCCCTGCCTCACCCTTCCTCGTTTTTCTAGAGTGGTTTATGCAACAAGCTTAGGACAATGATTAACTTATATCTACTTTTTTGCAGTCCCAGAGTAACATTTTGTGGTTACAGCATTCCACATCCCTCTGATGCTAGAGTGAATATAAGGGTTCAGACTACTGGTAAAGCTTAAATGTCTAGATATTTCTATAACTTATAAAAAAAGAAAAGCTTATATTTTCTGATTTTTTTTGAACTTATTTTATCTATAACTGGAATTTGCATCCTGCTTCCGTATTAACATAACATGCTTGATATTGGCGAAAACTTTCATAATGAACTTTTTAAATAGCTGCTTCAGGACTTTCTGGCCATTTGGTTTTGCTGTAGAAAATATTTTGATGCCCTTCCCAATAAAAACTCGCCTTTTTCTTTCAGCTTATTTGATCTGGTTCATGCAGTAGATTATGTTGTTAGATATTTCTACAGCATGCCTATGTACATCGTATGATAATTTTTTTTTCATAACCCTAGTGTCTGGGAGAATTTACGCGCACCTCGACTAATTCCACAGAACACCTGCCGCCTCCCACCAACAACAGGTACTAGGTAATTCTATCCACCAAGGTTCGGACGGATTGCTAGGACAAATGGTAAGAAATCATCTAGTGTTTTTTGTCTCTGCTGGGATTTGAACCCTCATGGTTCTCAATCTACTTCATTGACCACTAAGCCACACCCTTGGGTTGTATATTGTATGATATGACTGCTTGGAAATCCTTTCAAACAATTTACAATAGTCTTTTTATGCTTCCATATGTTTATACACTTCTATTCTGAGAAATGCTGTGGATCTCTTTTCGAGTTTTGGTACATTAAGATTTTTCTGCAACATTTAGTGCTCTTCTATTGCAGGGGATCCAGCAAGGGAGGTATTGAATGATTCATGTCAGGATCTAATGCTTATCTGCGAGCACGTTAGAGGCACATTTGATCAGGCTGTTTTAAAGTTTAAAACCGGAAAAGGTCTGAGCGCTATGGATATCAAGAAATAATTTGACCTAATAGTTTATATAGCCTTCTGTTCATCTGCAATTTTTTTCCGTTTTGCAAACACGAGGAAACCTGTTAATGTAATTGCTCTATTTATTTGGTGCACTAAGTTGCTTTTTTTGCAAAATCATGCTAAAGAATGCACCTTGGGTTGTATGGCAATATTAATCTGCACATTGTTTGTTGTAAGTAGTAATTTTATGTTCTAGTTTATGTGATAGTGAATCATGGATCTCATATCAGCTTGCATTCATGCGCGTATTGTCTTAGTTTTTGCATTATGAATTCCACCCATAGAAACCTTAGTATGTAAATGAGGCCAACAAGTTCTCAAACTTGGTTGGCCTTTTGTTTTTAAACTTTGCTATTCTTTAGTTGTTATTGTAGAGTAATCTTATCTTCTGTTATTTTAGTTGTGTAAGCCTTTCACATCTCTATAAACTTTCCATTCGGTCCAAGAACTAAGAGCACCCTCAGAATGTGCTTGAAGGCTGTCTATGGAGGAATACCTTTTGTAAAAGATTAGAGCTTCATATATGACTCAATATGCTATCATGTTTCATTTCATATGCCACAAGAATATGTAAGGAGAAGAATTTTACGTCTTCATTTTCCATTTGAGTAGTTTTTTCCCGACGACTTTGAAGCGAGAAAACTGTGTCCACTCTCAATTTGGTCTGTGAAAACTGTCTATACATACTTACATAGGTACACTAGCTGGGAAGAACTCTAAATTCATCAAAGAGGTTTGATGAACGAACTATCTTTTGTTCTAGCCAATTGTCATCATGGCGAACAAAATCGAGAAGTTAATAGCTGAAACTCATATTGTTGACATGTTTACAACATGGCCAATACAGGATCAGGGGCGAATATAGGTCATTGGATAGGGGTTCTCGGGAGCCCAGTAACTTTTGCATGGATTCTGTATTTGTATTGAAAACTCTAGTAAACGTATAAGAAAAATGACTTGGTTTAGTAGCTGAAAAGAACTTTTTAAAGCCTTGTTGCCCTCTTGGTCAAGGATTCGAATCCCTTGGTCACCATGTAGGCCTTTATTTTGTCTTTTTTTATTTTTTTAATTTGAGATGGGTGAGAATCTACAAACGTCAAATTCTTTATTCGCCTCTGTACCGGATGCCAGTTCGCCTTTTATAAACCTGTTATCTACCTAGATGTAGCTCGACATTAGAAATTTCTGTCGGTGGAGCTGTTGATGTTGTGAGTTAAGAATGCATTTCTGCAAGTTCTAAGCTCGGATGAAGGAGGAAAGTTGCGGTAGGTTGATATCCAAACATAAAAGCCAGTTAATTTATGTTGAATCCTGACAATATAGAACACATTATTTCTGCCAGGACGATCTTCAGTAGCATGTACGGCAATAAATTGAAGTGAAAAAACCATGAGATGACAAAAGCAAAAACCATGGATGCCTGTAGGAAATTCATGATCCGCCCATGTCATTAGCCTCAGGTTTGAGAAAGGGCTACAGAACCTGCAAGAGTGGCTACTGTAGCATCATTGGCTACAAATTTTCATGTTTGCTTACAAAAGACATAATAGAAAAGGCAGTATGCTCTGCCTACCAAGCCGTTCTAAGGCATCATTTGTTTTCATTAAGATTAAAATATTTGAATCTGAATATACATTTGAATAATTATGATGTTGTTTCTAGATTTGAACACTGAATAAATAAAATTGTTTGTTTTTAAACATCTAAATATGCATAGTTTATTTATTTGTTGATGTTAGTAATTGGTTGTGTTGGTGGTGGCAGCTAAAGAATGTGCGATGGTTGAAGATATGTTGGTAGTAGTTAATGGCGGTGCTAGTTGTGATGGGGAAGGTGGTTGGTAGTAGGGATTGAACGCAGTGGTGGTAGTAGCTTATAGTGATGGAGAAGGTGGCGTCAATGGTGATGGCAGTGGATATAACTATAATGATGGAGATGTTAGGTGTGTTAGCGACTGACAATAGTGGCTGACATCGATGATAATTATGATGGTAGAGGTGGTTGGTGGTGGTTAGGGGTGTGCAAAAATTAAAACGACAGATAAACCGAATCGAAAAATTATTATTGGGTTATTGCTAGTGGGTTATTGGGTTAACGAGTTTTTAATGGTTTTATAAAAAAAAAATTATTGGTTAATGGTTCGATTTCGGTTTTTAGTATTGGGTTATTGGGTAAACCTATAACTCATTAAAACAATAGTAATTTATTACGTTATCCTTCATAAAGGGAAGCCCGGTGCACTAAAGCTCCCGCTATGTGCAGGGTCCGGGGAAGAGCCTGACCACAAGGGTCTGTTGTACGCAGCCTTACCTACGTTATCCTTCATAAATATTAATATTAAATATTAATAATTAACCTAACTAGACACTTTATATCTATATCACTCGGGGATCTGGCAACTCTTCAAGTTGTCTTGTTGGACTACTTTGGTTTTTGTTTTAGTTTGTAATTGTAGCTTTTGCAAGTTCGTAAACATATGTAATTTGATTAACATCAAAAATTTCATATTCTGTTTAGGATGTAATATGTAATTGATGTAGCCTTGTACTACATTTGCTCTTATTGATGCAATTTCTCATTAACTTTCTTGTTTCACTATATCAAAGCATTTACAATTGATTTGCTTGTTTTACTGCATCACGCCAAATTGTTAGAGAAGAAGAAGTCATATATTTATTTATGACCATTTTCTTATTGGATAAATCGAAAATCGAACCGTTAATGACCAAAATTAGATAAATCAAAAATCGATAAAAAATATCTTATTGGATTGTTATTGGTTTAGCGTATTTAAAAATTAAAAACCGAATCGATAATACATAAAATCGAACCGAACCAATATATGTACAACCCTAGTGGTGTTAACTAGTGGTTGGTAGTGGTAGTGGTGATTGACAATGGTGGTGGTGATTCTGATGACAGAGGTGGTTAGCGATGATGATTATAATGGTAGAGTTGGTTGATGTTTGTAGTTAGGGGTGTTGGTTTCTGAAGAATGTATGGTAATTGATAATGGTGTTGTTGGCAGTTAGAGGAGGTGCTAGTTGTTAAAGTAGAGATGGTTGATAGTAGGGATTGACTGCAATGGTGACAATGATAGATAGTGATAACACTGACGACGACGACTGCAGCAGTGGTGGTGGTGTTGAAAGTGGATATAATTATAATGATGGAGGTGATAGATACAGTAACAGTGATAGATACAGTAGCAACTTACAGTAGCTGTTGCGGCGATGGTGATTTTATAACAAAGATGGTTGATGGTGGTGACATATGGTTTGTGATAACGGTGGTTGTGATTACAAAAGTGGTTAATGATGGTAGCTTGTGGTTGTGGACATAGTGATTGTGAAAATTATCTACACAAAAATACCACGTAATGATGTTAAGACTTTATTCAAAAAGTTAATGATTAGGACCTATTCAGACCAAATAAATGCTTAAATCTTAATAAAAAACAAATGCTTTAACGACTTAAGGTCTGAACCATTCAAATTCCAACCTAGATTCAAACTTTCATTAAATGCAAACAGAAGAGATCTAAAACATTCCCCTATAAAGCCTGTATAGATGTATAGAGTTTGTATATCATATCCAAGATAGAACATAATTTTCAAAAATGCATCTGCTCATCATTTCGATCTACCACACCAACCATGCTCAACCCCTTATTTCAGATGAAAACTCTCAGACACAGAATGTCTATTGTCCTGTCAATTTTATTAGCGCATCCTTCTTGATCATCGACCCATTTTCGTTTACTCTCAGAAAAAGAAGATAAAGTTTTTTTCTTGATTAAAAAATATGTGGGAAACAATTAAATTTTTAACTGATTGATTAAACAACAACCTTTAAGAAGGGATGGCTTCTTCCTCAGAAATGAGAGTGATGAAAAACTAAACAGAAAAATCAAAAAGAGGAACTATCTTTTTTCACTAAACATTAACACCAAAAGGGCATCTAGTTTGTGATAAACTAAGTCTTTATTTTCTATTGATTAAAAGAAAGACACTTGGAGCAACACTTGCCTGTTTGTGATTTCAATTCGCTGCAACAATAAGGTACACAAATTTTAGATTATACCTAGTATTACATTGGTATCAGAGTGTGGTTAAATTACTTCAATTTCGCATTAATTACACTTGAAAATAAGAGTCTGACTCTTTGTTTTTAAATCTATCGAAAAAATTTTGAAAAACGAAATCCGTTTGCAACGATTAATTCGAAATCTGTATGAATGTTTCTTGGAACGAAAGATGAAATTTTTTGTACTCACCTGTTCAAAGTAAAAAGGACTGAATACAGATTCACCGAGAATCGAAGCCGTTGTTTCATTTATGATCGTAATCAGATCATGTGTGTGTTTATCTACTGTTGGGTGTCTCCCTGAAATATATAAAAATGATTCTTTAAAAAAATATTGTTCATGAGGAGGGAACTATAATGGTGTAGTAATTTATTATGTGGAGAAGAAGATGTTATTATGTATATGTTCAATGTAAAATATGAACAAACCTATTATGACTCTCCCTTTATTTTTATTTTTTTTGGTTTGAATAAATTATTACACATTAATAAGCAAATAAATAGGGGGAAACTAAATTAAAGAGGAGAAGACTAATAGCTAAAACTTTTTTTAATCTGGCTTTTGGTTTCTTTAACTTGTTCTTTTTCTAAATAAAGTTCTAAAACATAATATGCAGTCTTTCAAGCTTAAAGTTTTTTTCCTTAGAGTTAATCATGTTTAAAGCTTTTTTTGCTTATGCAATAAGATTTATATTTATATTTCTTTCAAAAGAGAGCAGTAAGCAACATAGCAGAAAAAAAAAATCGTCTTGAACAGCAAAATGTTGGGGGAAACCCCATTTTCACCTTTTTGGAATTTTTGAGCACGGTGGGGCGATTTTTGAGGGAGATTTTTGAGGAACAACTTTGGGTAAGTGACTTTCTAACTAAAACCCATGGTTCTTATTTAATATTTTATGATTTTAACTTCCAATTTCTTGTTTTTGAACCCCAAATTCCATATTTACTTCCCTAACCCGAATTTAAGAAGATGAGGATTTTGAACTCTATTCTTGGTCTAATTTTGTGAGTTTTTCAACCATGAACTCCCCTTAATGAGTAGAACGCATTTTTGAAAGAAATTTCCAGATTCAACCTCTTTCAAAATTTACCAATTTTTAGACTATTTTACCCCCGGTTCTAAAGCCTATTAATATGGGTGTCATTGAACTCCTTGTGACGTGTATGTCTCATTCTTGATAGTGGTTATCATTTCGAGTGTTGAATTCAAGGGTTGTTCGTTCAGTAGAAGTGTTCGAGTGCGTTTTCAGCAATTGAGGTAGGTTTGGCAAATTTTCTTGAGACTGAGATGGGGTAATTAGTCATTCCTATGTTATAGACTTTGAGATGGGGTTGTAGTATAAATTGAGATTGTTAATTTACTTTGCGATGCCCGTGTGGGAGTTTATTTACATTATGATGCCCATATGGGGGCCTATTTGTGTTGTGTAGCCCGTGTGGGGGCCTTATTTGCTACCTTATCTATTTTACGAATATGTGATTCATGGTTTGCCTTTGAGAAAGGCGTGAGAAGATTATTTGACTTTAAATGCCCGCTTGAGGGGTCAAGTTGGAGGTTTTAAGCATACTATGGCACTAAAATATTTTCTAAATAGAGTGAACACTTATTTTGATGTATTTCCTTTCCATTGCTATCAATTGAGGGTGAATTTCATGTTTAGGTTTAGTTAAGAGAACTTGAATCTTTTGTATACATGTTGAGTAGAATATTACTTTCATGCCATATGTATTGTGAAGCATTCATCCTCATTCATTACATCATTGATCATGGGAAGTTGATAACCATGAAATGTCTCTTTGAGAAAGAAAATGTGTCACCTTTTGATCCTTGACCACGAGCTAGGTGGTAAGATGATGAGATACTGATATTGAGATTAGTATATGGATTGCGAGTTCTTTATGGGTCCTTTTTTGGAAGCCTTAGCTCGACAGGTGTATAAGACAGGTTGTGCGATAACCTTGATCCCGCCATATCGCCATATCATTGCATCATCATATTGCATTGCATTACATTGACATCGATGATACTTGAATTAGCAGATTAATAGTGATACAAATTGTACTTATATGTTTACTTGAATCACACTGTTCTACATAAATTGGCGGCAGCGTAGCCAGAGTGAGACTGTTTTGTATGCAAGTGGAAACGTCCTTAGTTTATTTCATAGGTTTGATTAAATCCTTATACTCAATCGGCTTAACCTACTGAGTACATGTGGATTGTACTCACCCCTACTTCTGTTTCTTTTTGATATAGATTCTAGTTAGGGTATCCTACATGGCAACTGATTTTCTTGCGGACATCTCATTATCAGATTTGTGGTGAGACCTTGGGATCTGGATTACCACTAGTTCTATCCTTCATTTTAGTCTTTATTTTATTCAGAAACTCGTGTTGTATTAACAGATTCAAATCATATAATAGATGCTCTTTATACTTATAACACCAGGTTTTGGTAGTACTTTTCTTCGTTATCTTTTCTTTCATTTGCATTATGGCCTGCCTTCCCCTTTTGAGAGTCTCGTATGACTTTTACTTTTTAGGCTTGCACATTAGGTTGGGTTTGGTATGTGTACCATCATGACTCGATTTTTAGGTACTGACAAATTAGTATCGGAGCACTAGGTTAGCGGTCTCATGAGTTAAAGAGCAAGGTATCGAGTAGAGTCTTGTAGATCAGTACGTAGACGTTCGTACTTATATTCGAGAGGCTATAAGGTACTTATTAGGAGAAATTCCTTCTTTTGATTCCTTCGTGTGAGTTATTCATATCGAGCTAGAGTCATCGAGGGTGAGACTGCACCTATTGCCCAAGCCTTAGTTTTCGGGCGATGCAGTGGATTCAGGGGATGAGTTCAAGCGATGGGAGTGATCACTTGAGCCCGTGTATGAGTACAAGGATGATTATGAGTAGCAGAATAAGGAGTAGAGGCCAGCCCAGCCTCATGCGGTTCTTGGTAGTGCTCCGATGCTTCAGGAGTTACTGGTGAGACTATTGACTAGGTTAGATGGTTCTTCGACTCTTAGTGTTCTTTCGGGTACTTTAGGATCTCCTATCGCATTTGGTACTTCACCACCAATTTAGGGGCCGAATGTTGGATTTTAGACTCTGGGTTCTTCTTTTTTGCCTTCTATCATACCTCTTAGATTTGCAACTCAGCCAGTTTCCCCTAATGCTGCCATGTCGGTAGCTGAGCAAAAGATCTTTGAGAGGTTTGTTCGGTTGGCACCTTTTAGATTTGATGTACGGCCGGGGAGAATGCCTATGAATTTTTGACTAAGTACTAGGACATGTTGTTCAACATGGGTATTCTAGAGGCACATGGAGTATCTTACACCTCATATCAGTTTACAAGAGTGTCCAAGGAGTGGTGGAGGTCAGTTCTTGCTTATAGGCCTACTGTTTCCCTTATGTGTTTTTTGTGAAGTTTGTGCCTTATAGCCTCCGTGACCTTAACTTATCCCAATTTTCCTAGCTTGGTGTGGAAGGGTAATTCGAGTTCGTATCCTAAAAGGGTGATATCCTATATTCGCGCTCATCATTTATTGGATAAGGGTTGATTGTCTTATTTGGCTCACATACATGATCTCAATATCTCCTTTAGAGACTATGACGTTGGTGAGAGAGTTTATGGATTTTCTATAGACTTGTTGGGTGTTCCTCCTGACCATGATATCGATTTTGTGATTGATTTTGAGCCGGGCACCAAACTCATCTTTATTTATCCTTATCAGATGGCTTTGGCGGAGTTGAAATAATTGAAGGAACAATTGGAAGATTTGTTGAAGAAAGGGTTTATTTGACCTAGTGTATCACCGTGAGGTGTACCGGTCTTATTTTTGATAAAGAAGGATGGTACTATGAGGATGTGTATTGACTACCGACAGTTGAACAAAGTCACCATTAAGAACAAGTATCCTCTTCCTCGCATTGATGACTTATTTGACCATCTTCAGGGTGCATAGATATTCTCTAAGATTGATTTAAGGTCGGGTTACCATCAATTGACAATTTGGGACTATGATATCTTGAAGACTGCATTCAGGAATCGTTAAAGGCACAATGAGTTTGTGGTTATGTCCTTTGTGTTGACTAATGCCCGGACTGCTTTTATGGAGTTGATGAACCAGATATTCTGGCCTTATTTGGAATTTTTTGTAATTGTGTTTATTGATGATATCTTTGTTTATTTCAAGAATGAGGCCGATCATGTTAGTCACTTGAAGACCATCCTTCAGAGATTGAGAGAGGAGAAGTTGTATGCAAAATTCTCCAAGTGTGAATTTTGGCTTGAATCCGTGGCATTCTTAGGTCACGTAGTAACCAAGGAGGGTATTTTGAACACCCCTCAAAAATTTTCCCTAAGATTCGGACCCTTCTTGCATTCGGGTAGGGTCGAATTCGAGTATTGTGAAGTATACGCATAAGTTAAGATGAGTCCTTGAGAAATTAAGCAGTGTTAGAGGTGATGTGGGGTCACAAAGGACCCCTAGTACCAAGCTAAGTCCAAAAGATTCGTCAAGACTAAGTTTTAGGATGCGTTCGTTTAAGGGGTCGACTTCTAACGATCCTACCTTTTGAAAGACGACAATCTGGGTGGCCCACGACCTATTAAATTAAAGGTCGTTGAGTCTTCTTTCCAACGCCACCAAGAATATAATTTTTGGAGTTCGGAGTCAAAAGATATGACGATCCTAAGACGAACTAGTTCGACAGGAATTTTAGGCTTGGGTTGCAACTGCTGGGGATCTAGGCTTGGCGCCGCAGTGGCGCGACGCGCCACTATCGCGCCAAGAACATGCCTCAGTAGTTTGGTCCTTGGCGCGGCGCGCCACTACAGGTTTGAGGCCTAATCGACCTGGCGCTGTAATGGCGCGATGCGTCACTATCGCGCCAGAAGCGTTTTCAGCCTATTTTCAGAATTTTGGAGAAAAGGCAATTTGGGAATTGTCCCAAATTATATATGTCTCAGCCTTAGCACATTTTGGGACCATTTTCAGCCTCTCCCTCTCTCTCTAAAAATCCCTAGAAATCCCTCTCTCTCTCTTCTTCTTCTTCTTCTTCTCCTTTTCCAACAAGGAATTGTTCCAAGAGCTTCAAGACTCCAAGTTTCCATTGAAGACCCAACAACAAGGTTTTTTTAAGAATCTATTCTAAGTTATGTGAGGCTACTCAAAGCATGGGTTGAGTCCACCTATGTGCCCTACTCTTCTTTGAGGTTAGATGTCCATGCGAATGGAGTTTCTTGATATGGTTTATGCTTGAATGAGTCTTGTCTCCTGCTAATTTGATTCTTATTGTGTTGAAGTTGTTGAGCTAAGAATTTCTAAAACTTTCATGTTAGCATGGAGTTGATGGAGATGGTTTGCTAATATGCTCGGTTGATTTCCTTAACCATGTGATTATGTTGAATATGTCAATTTCCTTAAATGTGTTACTCCTCTTGAATTGTTGGTTTGAAATTCTTAGAGTTGTGATGAGTCCTAAGGAGGTGACAAATGAGGAGAGGAATGGTTTGTTATGTTTGTAGGATGTTATAAATGCATATCTAATTTAGGTTTGATTGAGTTGATCGGAGGATAGAATTGACGAGTGGACAAGGTCCTAAATGAGACTTGCTATTGTGAGTTGAATGAGTCGAATTGAGGATAGAGTTGATGAGTTGTCAAGGTCCTACATGAAACTAGCCGTGAGGGCTTGTTTGAGATGATTGGATGGAGTCTTATGAGCATAGAGTCATGTGAGGAGTATCGAGCACCGAAGTGGGTGAGAGTATAGTCCATACTCGAACCTCAGAACTACGCCGCCAACGTAGGTAGGGATAGAACCGTTAAAGTCGGATGCTTCTCGTGGGATCGAACCGTTAAAGTCGGATGTTTCCCATTTTATTGTCCTGAAATAATAGGACTTGACTAATCGATGGAATCCATAATTAGGGAGGCATTCATGCCCTGGAAAGGTATGGACAGACGTGGCAACAACATCTGATTGTTATACTATCACTGGCTCATAAGTGATGGTTGTCGGATAAAAGAAACTCCCATTTAGGTCTTGATAGTACTCCGAATCAGTTGAGTTGA
This sequence comes from Solanum dulcamara, assembly GCF_947179165.1. Lineage (NCBI taxonomy): Eukaryota > Viridiplantae > Streptophyta > Magnoliopsida > Solanales > Solanaceae > Solanum > Solanum dulcamara. The sequence goes on along the minus strand of NC_077244.1, from coordinate 5,138,449 downwards.
GTGGCAAGTGATTATTTGGTCCCGTCTAAACCATTTCTTGTTAGACTTAGGACACTTGAGTGAGTTGTTACTTATTTATGAGTTGAGATTTCCGAGTTGGTTGATCCTTTTCTGATGTTGTTTTATTCGGCCATTTTACATACTCGTACATTCCACGTACTGACGTCATTTGGCCTGCATCGTTTCATGATGCAGAGACAAGTACCAGAGATCATCAACCGGCGCACCGTTGAAGATCTACACACATCCAGCTACTTGGTGAGCCCTCCTAGTTTCCGGAGGATGATAGACTTTCTTTACCATTTTGTTGTTTCCTTTATTTTGATTGTTGGTAGCCATGGGTTTGTCATTGATAGTACTCCGAGTCAGTTGAGTTTCGTGGCAAGTGATTATTTGGTCCCGTCTAATCCATTTCTTATTAGACTTAGGACACTTGAGTGAGTTGTTACTTATTTATGAGTTGAGATTTCCGAGTTGGTTGATCTTTTTCTGATGTTGTTTTATTCAGCCATTTTACATACTCGTACATTCCACGTACTAACTCCATTTGTCCTTCATCGTTTCATGATGTAGAGACAGGTACCAGAGATCATCAACCGGCGCACTGTTGAAGATCTACACACATCCAACTACTTGGTGAGCCCTCCTAGTTTCTGGAGGATGCCAGACTTTTTTTACCATTTTGTTTTTTCCTTTATTTTGATTGTTGGTAGCCATGGGTTTGTCATTGGCACCTCCTAGACTTTGATAGAGGCTTCATATACTAGAGTGTGGGGAGATTGGACTGTTGTTTTGAGGAGTCTTATTATATTTGTTTTGTGGAGTTGATAGTGTTTGGCCTTCAGCCCCTTGATGTGAATAGTGTGTATGATTGAATCCTCCATTGAATGATAGTGTGACCGAATCAGGTGGTTCACTTGAAGGCTATAAATGGCTTTCAAGTGCCGATCACATCCAGGGTCCCCTCCCGGGGTGTGACAGTATTATGGTCGATCCGGCCAAGATTGCAGTGGTTCATGATTGGGTTAGACCTACTTCAGTTACTGAGATTCGAAGTTTTATTGGGTTGGCAGGCTATTATCGTCGACATGAGCTTCTCTTTTATTGTAGCCCCATTGACTAGTCTAACTCAAAAGACCATGGCATTTCAGTGGAATGATGAGTGTGAGGCGAACTTTCAAAAGTTCAAGGAGTTAATGACTTTATCACCTATTATAACCTAATCCGAGGAGGGTATGACCTTTATTATATTTTGTGATGCTTCTAGAGTCGGTTTGGGTGGTGTATTGATGCAAAAGGGTAGAGTTATAGCTTATATTTCTAGACAATTGAAGACACATGAGAAGAACTATCCTACCCACGACTTGGAGTTGCCGGCGGTAGTGTTTGTTCTGAAGTTGTGGAAGCACTACCTCTATGATGTACATTGTGAAGTCTTTACTAATCACCGTAGCTTTAAGTACATCTTCTCTCAGCCGAATCTGAACATGAGGTAGCATAGGTGGTAGGAGTTATTCAAAGATTATGACATCACCATTCTTTACCATCTGGGCAAAGCTATTGTTGTAGCTGATGCCTTGAGTTGCAAAGCATCTAGTATGGGTAGTTTGACCTTCCTTAAGGCGAATGAGAGGCCCTTGGCTTAGAGGTTCAGTCATTGGCTAGGCAGTTGGTCCTCCTTGATATTTCTTCATATCATAGCATTTTGGAGGCTAGGTCTATTTTGATGGATCATATTCGGGCACACAAGTTTGATGATGACAAACTGAGGGCTACTCAAGACAAGGTGTCGAGAGGTGAAGCTAAATCAGCCTCTCTTGATCCGGAGGGAGTTTTGAGGATTAAATAGTCGCATTTGTGCCCAAGATTGGTGATTGGGTACGTATGATATTAGATGAGGCTCATTGTTCAAGTATTCCATTCACCCGGGAGCGGCAAAGATTTTTCATGACTTGAAACAACATTATTGGTAGTGTGGCATGAAGAGAGACATTGTTGATTTTGTGGTAGATGTTTAAATTGCCAATAAGTGAAGTATGAGCCTCAGAAATTGGGTGGTCCTATGCAAAGGATGCCCATTCCTGAGTGGAAGTGGGAGCGCATCACCATGGATTTTGTGACTGGATTACTCATGGCATTGGGTAAGTATGGCTCTATTTAGGTGATTGTGGATCGATTGACCAAATCAAATCATTTTCTTTCGGTGAAGACTAGCTACAATGCGGATTAGTTAGCTCGGATCTATATTCGCAAGATTGTTGGGTTGTATAGGGTGCCTATCTCTATTGTATCAGATCGGGGTTCGGTGTTCACCTCTCATTTTTAGTAGGCATTACAACGTGGTTTGGATACCCAGCTAGGCATAATTTCAACATATCACCCCAGACTGATGGCCAGTCTGAGCGGACTATTCAGGTGTTAGAGGATATGCTTAGGGCCTGTGTGATTGATTTTGGTGCCCAATGGGACCAACACTTGTCCTTAGCGAAGTTTACTTATAGTAACATTTATCCATTCAACATTCAAATGGAAGCATTTGAGGCATTGTATGGTCGTAGGTGTCGATCTCCTATTGGGTGGTTTGATTCAGTTGTTGTGGATGCATTAGATACTGATTTACTCAGAGATGCTACAAAATGGGTACGCTTGATTTATTATCGACTATTGACAGCCCAGAGTCGTTAGAAAAGCTATGCTGAGAGGAGGGTCCATCCCTTAGATTTTATGGTGGGTGACCGGGTGTGGCTCAAGATATAACCCATGAAGGGTGTGATGAGATTCAGGAAGAAGAGCAAGCTTAGTCTGAGGTTTTGTCATGCCCCGGGAGGGTACCCTAGGCGTGGCCGGCACTCAAAGGCCATTTCTGACCTCCGAGCGAACCACCTGGTCCAGTCACACATTCAATCAATCACATTCTCTTAGCAGAAAACTCAATTAAAGAAATACTGTTCATATATGGGGGCCGAAGGCCAAACATTTACAACCCAACAAGACAATAAAATAAGACTTCTCAAAATAACAGTTCGACCTCCCCACGCTCCAGTCTATGAAGCCTCTATCAAAGTCTAAGAGGTGCCAATGACAAGTCCATGGCTACCAACAATCAAAATAAGGAAATGTCAACAAAACTGTACATGAAGGCTCAACATCCTCCGGGAACAAGGAGGACTCACCAACTAGCTGAGGGTGTATGTGGATCTTCAACGGAGCGCCGGTTGATGATCTCTAGTACCTGTCTCTGCATCATGAAACGATGCAGGCCAAATGACATCAGTACATGGAATGTAAGAGTATGTAAAATGGCCGAATACAACGAACATCAAGGAAGAATAGATCAACTTGGAAGCTCAACTCAAGAGGAATAACAACTCAATCAAATGTCCTAAGTCTAAACAAGAATATGATTTAGACGGGACCAATCACATACAATTCAGCTCAATCTGACTCAGAGTACTATCAAGACCTATTTGGGAGTTTCTCTTAACCGACAACCATCACTTATGAGCCAGTGGAAGTACAACAAACCGACGTTGTTTCCGCGTCCGTTCATACCTTGCCAGGGTATGAACGAATCAACCAATCATGGATCCAATCCAACCAAGTCCTATAATGTCAGGACAAACATTTTGGGGAAACATCCGACTTTAACAGTTCAATCCTCTCCTACGTTTGGCGACGTAGTTATTGGGTTCGAGTATGGACTTTACTCTTGCCCAATTCGGTGCTCGATACTCCTCCCAAGACTCAATGCTCATAAAACTCCATCTAATCAACTCAATCAAATCATATCGACAAGTCTCATTACAACCTTGTCAACTCATCAACTCTATCATGATCAAATCTTTTCCAATCATACTATTCGGTCAATCTCAGTCATATCTTTCAAAAGAAATTTGAATGCACATTTATAGCAACATGTAAGCACAACCAATCATTTCCTCTATCCATTTACTCAATCTTTGAAACTCATCACAACTCCAAGGCTTCAAGTCAACAATTTAAGATTAGCAACATTTTAAAGAAAATAGCATCCTTCATCATAATCCACATAATTAAGAAGATCAATAAAACATATTTAACAACTCGTTTTCATTAACTCATACTCACATAAAGGCTCATTTTGGGAACTTCTTAACTCAACAACATCAATACATATAGAATCAAATAAATAGGGGACAAAAATCATTTAAACTTAGACCATACCAAGAAACTCTATTTTCATGAACATCTAACCTCAAAGCAAGAGTAGAGCACATGGGTGGACTCAACCCATGTTTTAGATAGCATTACATACCTTAGTGAAGGCTTGAAGAAAACCTTGATGTTGAGTCTTCAATGGAGGACTCAAATCTTGAAGCTCTTGGAACTCTTCTTGTTGGAAATGGAGAAGAAGAAGAAGAGAGATAGAGAGAAGCTCCTAGGGCTTTTAGAGAGAGAGTGAGGGATTGAAAATGATCCCAAAATATGATAGGGCTGATACATATATAATTTGGGGGAATTCCCAAATTACCCCTTCTCAAAAGTTCTGAAAAATAGGCAAAAACGCACCTGGCGCGATAGTGGCGCGTCGCGCCATTACAGCGCCAGGCCGATTATGCCTAAAACCTGCACACCTCGTAGTGGTGCGCCGCGCCAAGGACCAAACTACTGAGGCATGTTTCTGGCGCGATAGTGGCGCATCACGCCCTTATAGCGCCAAGGCCAAAGTTTCTGGGTTCTAGAAATTTAGCCTGAAAAACCCTGCACAACTTTTAGTGGCACGTCGCGCCAAGGACCAAACTACTGAGGCATGTTTCTGGCGCGATAGTGGCGCGTCGCGCCCTTACATCGCCAAGTCCATTTCCCCAGCAGTTGCAACCCAGGTCAAAATGAAATTCCTGCCGCACTAGTTCGTCTTAGGAGCGTCATATCTTTCGACTCTGAACTCCAAAATTCGCATTCTTGGTGGCGTTGGAAAGAAGACTCGACGACCATTGATTTAATAGATCGTGGGCTACCGAGATCGTCATCTATCAAAAGATAGGGTCGTTAGAAGTCAACCCCTCAAGCGAACTCCTCTTCGAACTTAGTCACGACGAATCTTTGGGTTAAATTTGGTCCTAGGGGTCTTTCATGACCCCACATCACTTCTAATGCTACAACATTTCTCAACAACTCGTCTTACTCATGCGAAGGCTCCACAATACTCGAGTCCGATCCTACCCAAACACAAGAAGGGTCCGAATCTTAGAGAAAAATTTTGGGGGGTGTTACATTATCTCCCCCTTGGCATCATTCGTCCTCGAATGACGAGAAATCAAGAATAGATTCGGGGTGCAAATCACAATCAAAACTCAGTCATTTATTAATCAAGACTCAAAATGCACAAATGAATTCAATGTCAAGGAAAGGGACATTACCTTCGACATCCTCCTCGGTAGGCACGAATAGATGTGGATATTTAGATTTCATGGCTTCCTCCGCTTTCCATGTGGCTTCCTCAATAAATTGATTCCTCCACAGGACTTTGACTGAGGCGACTTCTTTGTTCCTCAATTTGCGAATTTGGCGATCAAGAATTTGGACCGGAACTTCTTCATAGGATAAGCTATCCTTAATTCCAATGCTATCAATAGGGACTACCCACGAGGGATCGCCCAAGCACTTTTTCAACATCAAAACGTGAAACACCGGATGAATAGAAGCTAGCTCTGAGGGTAACTCCAACTCATAAGAAACACTCCCAATCCGCCTCAAAATTTGGTACGGACCAATATATCGAGGACTAAGTTTCCCCTTCTTTCCAAACCTCATGACACCCTTCATGGGCGACACTTTCAAATATACCCAATCACCCACCTCAAACTCTAAGTCTCTTCTCCTCACATCGGTGTAAGATTTTTGGCGGCTTTGGGTTGTCTTTAGCCTCTCTCGAATAACTCGCACCTTCTCCATGGCTTGATGAACAAAATCGGGCCCAATCAACTCGGCTTCACCAACTTCAACCACCCAATGGGCGATCTACACCTCATATGCACAATCTGAGTCATGAAATTTGATTCCAAAACAGTTTTGTTAGTTCCTTCTTGGACAATTGGAACATCTATCGACATATAATAATCAGGTTTGATCTATTTGAAGATTACAACCATGTAGCGTCGAAATCTTTAGGTTATATAAAGTTCAATGTTTCTGATTATCAGTATAGGTTATATAAAGTTCAATGTTTCTGATTATCAGTATAGGCTAGTTCCATGGACTTTATTATTTAATCCCAAGGAAGAAACGTCAACGGCATGGGTATGGATTTTGTTTGCTGCCTGATTTATTTGCCAAATTCTGGTGGCTCAAATATTGAATGTTGATATTGAGCAGCAATTAAGTGCTAGAAACAGAGGTGAAAGTGCTAGTGCAGAGCACAATGTTTTTGATGATACTCGTGTACTAATACAAGCTCTAGTTCTTTAAAATATGGAAGTGTATTGGTTGAGCTACAACTTCAAAATATGGAAATTTGTTCTAACTGCCAAATTCTGGTGGCTCAAATAGCAGTGCATATTCCGATGTTATTTCTAATACTAATGGGACACAATTTCTTGTGGGAAACAAACTGGAATGCAGCTTGTGACAAACAAGGTCCAAAATAATGCATCTAACAAGGTCCAACTTGAGTAGACTGCATTTTCGACTTCCATACATCATCAGAAATACATATATAAAGAAATGAGTTTCCCCCAACAACCATGATTAAACAAACTTAAGTACTTGTGCAGAATTGAAATCTTAACCTAACTGACATAGGTTAAGTAGCCTGCCTAATTCCACCTAGTGCTGACTATTGACAAACTGGAGCCTAATCTTTTTCAGCGTTGAAAGAGAATATTCCATGCTAATTCTTGTATTGGGTGTCACTAAAGTGCAGCTCAAAGCTAGTTCCATGATTGATAACAAACATGGCATCTTTGCATCGATTTGTTCATCCCCTGGCTGTATCAAATTAGAATCCACCACTTTATGAATTCCACTTGGGAATGAATCACTAACCCAACTTTGTATGCTCATGTCTCCAGTAAATATTTCATCACTTGGTCTTGTTCGTGTGAATGTCTCCATCATCAGGATGCCAAAACTATAAACATCACAACTCGTGGATACTATGCCATCTTGTCCATACTCTGCAATCATGGTTGAAACTGATCGTAAATCAATTTATACCTAGGGGAAGGAATTGTTTTGAGTATAAACGATATGAGAACTATAAAAAGTTTTAATATACCTGGAGCAATATATCCAATGGTTGCAATTGTCTTTGTTTGAACAAAAGCCTCCTCTGCACCTAACAATTTTGCAATGCCAAAATCACTTACATGAGCAACCATTTCTTGATCTAGCAAGACATTGCTTGGCTTCAAGTCACAATGCACCACAGGTGTTGAATAGCCATTGTGGAGATAGTCCATTGCAGATGCAACATCTATCATTATATCCAGTCTCTGCAAAAAGCTCAAGAACAAGTTGTGCGAGTATAACCATTTTTCAAGTGTCCCATTAGGCATGTATTCCAACACTAGGGCCTTGAAATCAAGATTTGAGCAGCTAGTGATGACTTTAGTCAGATTTCTGTGTCGAAGGCTCCGGAGTATCTCACATTCTTTGTCAAAACTTTTGAATGCACCCTCCAATTGCACATTGAATACCTTTGCTGCAAAAATGATACCATCTTTAAGTATCCCTTTATAAACCATGCTGAAACTCCCATTACCAAGCAAGTTGGTTTCGTTGAATCCTTCTGTTGCCTGTTCAAGTTCATAATATGAAATTCTTTCATGCCCTTTTATGAGAGACACATCTTTTTGACTTGCACTCTTCTTTGTGTTTCTCAATCTTAACACCACAAATCCAACAGCCAACGTGAAGAGTGATCCAATCCCTAATAGAATATATAAACCTGTAAGCACTCCTTTTCTTCTTGACTTCTTTGTAGATTTGGTTAGGCATGATTTTACGTTAAATCGGGAGTCACCACAAAGTGCATCATTGGACAAGAAAGATTGACTGGTGACATTTGCAAAGGGACCACCAGTGGGGATTTCTCCACTGAGTTCATTGAAAGAGATATTAAGGTATTTGAGATACACAAGAGCTTCTAATGACTTTGGAATTTCACAACTAAGATTATTATAGGACAAATCCAAGTATTCCAAGGACACAAGTGTGCCAAATGATTCTGGAATAGGTCCCTCTAATCTATTATGTGCTAGAGAAAGATTAATCAATTTATCTAGACCCCCTAGAGTACTAGGAATCTCACCAGAAAAATAATTTTTTGAGAGATCAATGAGTGTTGCAACCTTTAAGTTTCCCCTCTCCAGTGGAATTTCCCCACTCAATAAATTGGATGAAACATTGAATTCTATGAGATCTTGAAGGCTCTTCAAGCTTGAAGGTAATCTAGAATCCAGCTTGTTGTTACTTAGATAAAGATACCTCAAACTAGTAACAGTCCCTAAGCATGAGGGCACTGAACCGGAAAAATGATTTTCTGACAAGTCTAATGCACCAAGGTTCTTTAAATTGCAGATAACATCTGGTATGGTTCTTTCTATCTTGTTGCTATCTAGGTAAATCTCTTGAAGGCTCAACAGGCTATGTACAGTTTGTGGAATATATCCCGTCAAATCATTGTTAGAAAGGCTAATCTTTGTTAATCCAGTAAGATTACCAATTTCTAGGGGAATGACTCCCTTCAATTTACAATCGTGTCCTCCAAATTGAATTAGAGATTTGGATAAATTACCAACAGATGCAGGCAAAACACCATCCAACGGATTACCACCAAACCAGAGTTCTCTTAGATTCCTACAGTTCGCCAATGATGCAAGGAAGCTCAATGTGGAATCACTGACAAAATTATTCCAATCCAAGTTAAGAATCTCAAGGTATTCTAAGTTACCAAGTGATTTAGGAATTGGACCTGTGAAACTGTTTCCTGAGAGTTCAAGTACTCTGAGTTTCGATGAATTAGAGATAGAATCAGATATAAAACCACTCAGATTATTTCCTCCACAAAGAAATATTTTTAGGTTGGGTATTCCCCGACCTAAATCTGAAGGAAGAGTACCTGAAAGCTTGTTTTGTCCAAACTGTAGCATCTGCAATGCTGACATGTTGAAAATGCTTTCAGGGACTGATCCAGTAAGCCCATTCTGTGCTAATCCCAATGTCTGAATTCTCTTAAGATTACCTAGCTCTCTTGGTACAGCTCCAGTAAACTCATTATAAGACAATTCCAAGTCTTGAAGCTTTCTGCATTTCTCCAGGTTTGGTGGAATGACTCCATCTAGGGAGTTTCTTGAGAGGAAAAGTCCTTCCAAGTCTGGAAGATGATCACATATAGTTTTTGGAAGTTTTCCAGTAAGCCTGTTGTACGTAAGAGCAATTATTTGCATTGTAGTAATGTTGAAGATTGATGGTGGTATAGATCCAGTAAGTTGATTAAATTGCAGATCTAGGACAGTCAAGTAACGAAGATCACTGATTTCTCGAGGGATCTCTCCCTCGAGAAAATTATTCTGCAAGCCCAACACTTTCAGCTTTGTTATATTGGAGAGGGAAGATGGAATTTTCCCCGAAAATTGGTTGTTCCAGAGGTGCATAATACGTAGGTTTGGTAACAAACTTAAAAATGATGGAATGGCTCCGGTGAAGTTATTGCCTATGACATCAATCACTTTCAACCTCTGCAGATGAGCCAACTCTTCCGGAAATTCTCCATGGAAAGTGTTGTTACTGATGTTGAGGGAGATGAGAAATGAGAGGTTTCCAAGGTGTGGAGGAATGGTACCATGAAGTTGCATGCTAGAAATGTCTAAAGCAGTGACTCGATGGTGGCGGGAGCTGCAAGTGACTCCAATCCAACTGCAAACCCGGCTAGAAGAAGACCAGTTGCTTTCTAAGATGTTGTTAGGGTGAGACGAAATGTGTGATTTCAGTGCTAGAAGAGCAGCTTCATCGGTGCTAATATTAGGTGCAATAGCATGTGAAGTATGGTGATGGAGAAGAATGAAAATTGCAAAAGCAAAGGGGAGATTGCAAATTCTGGCCATAACTATATATGACATGCAAGTTTCTTTGTTTTTTGATAATGCAAGCCAATGATCAAAGAAGATCTATTTAATGATGTCTTAGTGAAAGTGAGTCAAGTAGTGGAGGTCTCTTTGGAAATAATCGACAGGTGAAAGTTGTTAAATTCTGATCAAAAGTGTTGTTGGGTCCAATGTTTTAAAGATAAAGTAATTAAAATGGTAGAAATAGGAAGCTGCATTCATATTTTCAATCTTATAGCACTGTGGCAGCACATTTTTGCATTCTTAAGCAATATATTTGTGGTGCAACAAGTTGTCGTCAATAGATATCATATCATCATCATACTTTTAATGGTAAGCTCCCACCTTTTTGCTCTCTTAGTGACTAGAACTCACAACCACCGGGAGATGCTTACAATCCGAACAACTCACTCCTGTCCCAAATTGAAAAGCTAAAAGACCAAGCATTAAAAGTTGAGTGACTATTTTTCCCTTCAAGCAAGCATTATTTCAAGAACATGTGGGTGCAAAAAAGTAAATATACTTTCTACAAAAAAATAATTAAAAAGGCTTAACAAACATAACGTAAACTCATAATAAAGAGAATTGTGAGAGGCATTCTTATGGAGGTAAATGTGAAACCTCTTCAGATGATTAGCTTTTAATAATATACCTTTGGTCTTCTGAGAAAAAATAGTATGAACTGAAGTCTAATTTAAACTTTTCCTTGCTTTATCAAATTGAAAAAGGGCCTCATATATTCCTCAACTTTGCGATTTAGAGTTGATATACCCCTCATTCCAAAAGTGGCTCACATATGCCTCTATTGTTATATAAATAGCCCGGATATACCCTGTTGATCTAACGAGAGTGAAGAAAATAATTTTAACTTTATTTTTTGGATTTTTTATTTTGCTGGATTATACAACAATTACACCTAGAGGCAAACTGTTGTAACCACTCTCAACATTAAAAGGAAGAAATTTAAGCCTAAGACCTTGAAGAATGGACACCTGATTTCTAGTATGTCAAACAATATGCCAGCGGAAAAGGTAATGGTATCAATATATCGATGGAGTATCATAGAGGATTAAGCTTAGTCCTATATGATACCGATATGGTATCAATATACCGATGAAGTATCACAAAATATATTTACTAATTTAGAGTTAATAAATAAGATTGTGATTTTAATAATTTTTTCTTAATTGTGTTAGTTTTATTGTTAAAAAAAGCTCTATCAATATACCGATGGAGTGTTACAGAGAATTAAGCTCAATTCTATATGATACCGATATGGTATCAATATACCAATGGAGTATCACAGAGGATTATTTCATAACAATGATGTTGACGTTACCATGATGTCATGCACGAAATTAAAAGGGAGAAAGTGGAGTAAGAGGGTAATGAATCTATTAAGGGTAAATAGTTTGGATTGAGTCCAATTTTGATAAATAGTTTCACAATTGAGTCTATTTGGTGTAATTTTTTCATTAATTATTGCAACACATAAAAAGGAAAATGCAACATCATGTATGAAAAATATTAGTATAGCAACCTAAACCTAAAAAATTGGTAATGTAAGAAGTTACCTATTATTATACTTCATTAAGTACCTAAAACTGCAAACGATGGAGAAGAAGAAATGAACTAAAGAATAATTGGTTGTGAAGATTGTATTGTGAAAAAGATTATAACTCATAAGCACAAACAAAAATCTTCAATAAAAACAATGAAAATGAAAATCGAAATGATGAATCAGTTGGAAGGGAAAAGAAACACGAGAAATATTTATACTAATATGTGTAAAGAGATGATGTTGAGAAAAATGCACAACGGTATAGAAAATTTCTATTCTATTTCTAAAAGGAAAAAGGAAGAAAGGGATGCAGTAATTTGACATTTTTAAATATGCACCTTTAAATGATGCATTGAAAATGTGTAACGGTTGCATACAGAAAATTGCTAAGACTTATAGGCCTAAAAGAGGAAAAAGTTCGAGGACAATCAACTTTAGGTAAGAGAATCAGGCAAGTATTAGTATAAAATTCGAAGAAAGGTGCTTTCGTTGAACCCTTTTGTTGCCTGTTCAAGTTCATAATAGGAAATTCTTTCATGCCCTTTTACCATTGACACATCTTCTTCACTTGCATTCTTCTTTATCTTTCTCAATCTTACCACCACATATCCAACGGCCAATGCGAGGAGAGATCCAATCTCTAACAGAATATATAACCTCATAAAAACTCTTTTTCTTCTTGAGTGACGATCTAAGTGCACCTGATACAAAGGACCAACTTGAAGAGTCTGTTTCATAGTCAATATGTTTAACCGTCTTCTAGTCTTTTTACCGTGTATTAGGAAGTTCAATTGAGTTATAATCTATTGCTTTCCTAGGTTTGTGTTTAGGGAACAATATTGAAGTACGTGTTAACTTCAAGTTGGAGATAACTTGAAAGGGTTCGACCATCGACTGATTGTTGAGTTTAGGAATTAAAGTTGGTTCCTAGGTTGCAAGAGTTGTAATCTTAATTTTATTGAGGCTCGTTGATTTATTAAAGATTGGGAGAAATCTTGCAAAAGTGTAGGTCATGGTTTACCTATCCTTGTGATCCGGGAGGTTTCCATGTAAAAATACTGTGTCATTATTTTTAACTGTCTCAATTCTCGTTAAGTTATCACCGTGAATAGATATATTTGATCCATTGAAGAGTAAGGAGTGCATATAATATGAAAGGTAAATGAGGCTATTAACTGGAAATATTATCTCTTTCCAAAAATTCCAAGTCTATCAATAGGAAATGAGTGTGAAGGATAGCTGGCTTCCAGGGGATTCCCCTGATAGTGAGGGCAGCCCGGTGCACTAAAGCTCCCCTAATAGTGTTTATACTTTTTTGCCATCTAATGGGATTTTGGAAATTAAGGTGCCTTACTTCAATGCTAAGACAATCTTGGAAAAGAATTCCCGTTTACCATGTTCCTCATGCTCAAGGTTTAATGGAATTATTGAATCGAGACTGGATCTACTTTTATGTTTGGGCTCTAAATAGAAATAGTTTTTTAGGATGTTTCAGGGAGAAGAATATTAGCAACTGTTGAGAGATGCACTTTCTGACTTCTGGTGGGAGCAAAGGAGTGAAAGTGAGTCAACTAGAGGAGGTCTTTTTGGAAATAATCCATAGGGGAAAAATTCTGATCAAAAGTATTGTTGGGTCCCAATGTTTTAAAGATAAAGTAATTAACATGATAGAAATAGAAAACTGCACTCATATTTTCAATCTTATAGCACTGTGGCAGCACATATTTGCATTCTTAAGCAATAGATTTGTGGCGTAACAAGTAGTCATCAATAGATATCGTATCATATCATCATCATACTATATTATAATTGGGAAGCTTCCACCTTTTTGTGCCCTACTAGAACTCACAACCTTCGGGAAATGCTTACCATCCGAACAACTCACTCTCGTTCCAAATTGAAAAGTTGAAAAACCAAGCATTAAAAGTTAAATGATTATTTCTCCCTTCAAGCCAAGCATTATTTCAAGAACATGGGTGCAAAAAAGTATATATACTTTCTACAAAAAAATAATCAAAAAGGCTTAACAAACATAACATAAAATCTTAATAAAGAAAAATGTGAGAGCTATTCATATGGAGGTAAATGTGAAACCTCTTCAGATGGTTAGATTTTAATAATATACCTTTGGGTTTCTGAGAAAAATTAGTATGAACTGAATCTAAACTTTTGCTTGCTTTATCATAAAGGAAAAGAGCCTCATATATTCCTCAAATTTGCGAATTAGAGATGATATACCCCTCATTAAAAAGCTGGCTCACATATGCTTCCTATTGTTACATAAATAGTCTAGATATACCCTTTTGATCTAACGGGAGTAAGAAAATAATTTTAAATTTATTTTTTTGAATATGTTATTTTGCGGGATTCTACAACAAGAAAATCTAGAGGCAAACTGTTGTCCAAAGTTAACAATAAAGAAAGTTTCCTTTTAACCACTCTCAACATTAAAAGGAAGAAATTAAAGCCTAAGACTTTGAAGAACGGGCACCTGATTTCTAGTATGTCTAAGAATATGCCAAGCAGAAAAGGTAATAACACTACAAAGAGATATTTATTGGCAATAAATTTTTCTTTTAGCAATAATATTTATTGCTGCTAAAATATTTAGCGGCAATAAGTTAATGTCATTGCATCCAGAGTCGCTAAAGCCTTTAGCAATATTTATATAGAGTGTTGGTTATAAATAATCATATTTATTGTTGCCGCTAAATATAATATGGCGGCAATTATATGTTTGCCACAAAATCCTTTATTTGTTGTAGTGTAAAACAACCCGTAGTTCAAGGAGTCCACACAACAATGTCAGGTAAGTTGATGTAATTCTGACTTGTTTGATTTTCCTCATATCAAAAGCTTCATCAATATGGACTATGTTAGCTAGAGCCTCAATGTCACGCCCCGGGAGGGTACCCTAGGCGTGACCGGCACTCGAAGGCCATTTCTGACCTCCGAGCGAACCACCTGGTCCAGTCACATATTCAATCAATCACATTCTCTTAGCGGAAAACTCAATTAAAGAAATACTGTTCATATATGGGGGCCGAAGGCCAAACATTTACAACCCAACAAGATGATAAAATAAGACTTCTCAAAATAACAGTTCGACCTCCCCACGCTCCAGGCTATGAAGCCTCTATCAAAGTCTAAGAGGTGCCAATGACAAGTCCATGGCTACCAACAATCAAAATAAGGAAATGTCAACAAAACTGTACATGAAGGCTCAACATCCTCCGGGAACTAGGAGGACTCACCAACTAGCTGAGGGTGTATGTGCATCTTCAACGGAGCGCCGGTTGATGATCTCTAGTACCTGTCTCTGCATCATGAAACGATGCAGGCCAAATGGCATCAGTACATGGAATGTAAGAGTATGTAAAATGGCCGAATACAACGAACATCATGGAAGAATAGATCAACTTGGAAGCTCAACTCAAGAGGAATAACAACTCAATCAAATGTCCTAAGTCTAAACAAGAATATGATTTAGACGGGACCAATCACATACAATTCAGCTCAATCTGACTCAGAGTACTATCAAGACCTATTTGGGAGTTTCTCTTAACCGACAACCAGCACTTATGAGCCAGTGAAAGTACAATAAACCGACGTTGTTGCCACGTCCGTTCATACTTGCCAGGGTATGAACAAATCAACAAATCATGGATCCAATCCAACCAGGTCCTATAATGTCAAGACAAATCTCTCGGGGAAGCATCCGACTTTAACGGTTCCATCCCCCCTACGTTTGGCGACGCAGTTATTGGGTTCGAGTATGGACTTTACTCTTGCCCAATTCGGTGCTCGATACTTCTCCCAAGACTCAATGCTCATAAAACTCCATCCAATCAACTCAATCAAATCACATCGACAAGTCTTATTACAACCTTGTCAACTCATCAACTCTATCACAATCAAATCTCTTCTAATCATACTATCCGATCAATCTCAATATGCACATATATAGCAACATCTAGATATAATCAATCATTTCCTCCATCCATATGAGGAATCTTTGAGACTCATCACAATTTCAAGACTTTAAATTTACATTTTTATAATAAGCAACATTTTAAAGAAAATAGCATCCTTTATCAAAATCTACATAGTCAAGAAGATCAATAGAACATATTTAACAACTCATTTTCATCAACTCATACTCACATAGAGGCTCATAATGGGAACTTCTTAACTCAACAACATCAATACATATAGAATCAAATAAATAGGGGACAAAACTCATTTAAACTTAGACCACACCAAAAAACTCCATTTTCATGAACATCTAACCTCAAAGCAAGAATAGGGCACATGGGTGGACTCAACCCATGTTTTGGATAGCCTTACATACCTTAGTGAAGAGTTGAAGAAAACCTTGATATTGGGTCTTCAATGGAGGACTCAAATCTTGAAGCTCTTGGAACTCTTCTTGTTGGAAATGGAGAAGAAGAACAAGAGAGAGAGAGAGAGAAGCTCCTAGGGCTTTTAGAGAGAGAGTGAGGGATTGAAAATAATCCCAAAATGTGTTAGGGCTGATACATATATAATTTGGGGGAATTACCAAATTACCCCTTCTCAAAAGTTCTGAAAAATAGGCAAAAAATGCACCTAGCGCGATAGTGGCGCGTCGCGCCATTACAGCGCCAGGCCAATTACGCCTAAAACCTGCACACCTCGCAGTGGCGCGCCGCGCCAGAGGTCAAACTACTGAGGCATGTTTTTGGCGCGATAGTGGCGCGTCGCGCCCTTACAGCGCCAAGGCCATATTTTCTGGGTTCTGGAAAATTGGCCTGAAAAACCCTGCACAACTTTTAGCAGCGCGTCGCACCATGGGCCAAACTACTGAGGCATGTTCCTGGCGCGATAGTGGCGCATCGCGCCACTACGGCTCCAAGCCCAGATTTCCAGTAGTTGAACCCTAGGTCTGAAAATCTCTGTTGTGCTCGTTCATCTTAGGATCGCCATATCGTTCGACTCCGAACTCCAAAATTTACATTCTTGGTGGCGTTGGAAAGAAGACTCAACGACCTTTAATTTAATAGGTCGTGGTCTACCTTTATTTCCATCTCTCAAAAGATAGGGTCGTTAGAAGTCGACTCCTCATACAAACTCATCCTAAAACTTAGCCACGACGAACCTTCTTGGTCTTAGCTTGGTCCTAGGGACCCCACCTCACCTCCAACACTTTTCAATTACTCGGGGAATCATCTTAACTCAAGCACATACTTTGAAATAAATACGATCGACCCTACACGTGTACAAGAAAGGTCCGAATCTTAGGGAAAATTTTTGAGAGGCGTTACAATATAATTCATGGTTTGCATGTGAGAGAGGCGTGGGGAGACTATTTGACTTGAAATGCTTGCATGAGGGGTCGAGTTGGGGGATTTAAGCATACTTGGGCACTCAAACATTTTCTAAAAGGGGTGAACACTTATTTTGATGTATTTCCTTCCCATAGCTATCTATTGAGGGCGAATATCATGTTTAGGTTGAGTTGAGAGAACTTGAACCTTGTGTTTACATGTTGAGTAGAATATTATTTTCATGCCATATGTATTGTGATGCATTCATCCTTATTCATTACATCATTAATCATGGGAAGTTGATAACCATGAAATATCTTTTTGAGAAAGAAAATGTGTCACCTTTTGATCCTTCACTACGAGCTAGGTGGAAAGATTATGAGATACTGAGATTGTGATTGGTATATGGACTGTGAGTCCCCCATGGGTCCTTACTGTCTGTCACCCAAACTAAAACCAAACCAAATCTTTAGAAAGTCCCTGATGACCCATCATACATCTGTGATGAACCAGCCCACCTTGCATTGTCATGTCGAAACTCAAAGTCGAAAAGGCATACAACCATTAACTTTCAACTAAGGGATCTACACATGAAGTCTTATTGCTTCACATTTCTTATCTTGTATCCACTGTACAATATTGCTAGGACATTCAAACTATTGACTCATACTCATGACCCAATACCAAATGCTTGAACTCTTTGACGCACCAGACTCATATTCCTTTCCTTAACTCATTTATCATCATTATTTCTTAGCTAAACATCCATAAAATATTACCTTTTACCTTAAATCAAACTTCTCATATGAAGAATTCATCGAACACTTTTACAACCAAAAGTAATACACTCCACAACTCGAACCATGTACAAGTTCTTCCAAATGCTCAAAAATCAACACAAGCAATCCCTTCCTACCTTTCCAATTCATACCTTGACAAAAAAAACCACCACGAATGTAGACTTATGATGCAAAACTTGAATTTCAATTCAAATCATGTAAACAAATCCCCGTATCAATCAACATTGGCCCATACCTTAAAGATTTCATGCAATTACATACCTTAACTTATCAAACACTTTTACGTTAATCTTACCTTGTCCCTCGTTAGAAACCCAAATCACGCTTGTCGTCAAACTCGAGACCACTATAGAACTTATCATAATGCTAGAGCCAAATATCCGTAGACTCCAATCTCAAAGCATGCTCAACCTGAGTAATGAACACCGGATAATATTCCCATAACTAGAAAAAAACGGACGAAGCCACGTGTTCCTGAATCAAACTTTCCAACATCCCTAAAGTTAAATCCTTGAACACTGCAATCAACGTAAGTATTCTTTCCCCTACCTTATTCTAAAGGCCAAACTACATCCCACTTATTCTCCTATCTTAGTTGAAGTTCTTTTCAATTCTACTCGAGTGGTCCCCGACACATCATACAAATTTTCATATAACTACACTCCTCATCAAGTGGTAGCAAGCGCAACCTTACATACTCATAAGTCTCCATTATCATACTTTATCCTCTTAATCAAAATTCATCACCATATAGTTGCATCCTAATCTGAGTCCATCCCAAACTACTATTACCATGCTCAACCACCCTTGCCATCATCACGGAGTTAACCTTATCATCTATGTGATATCTTAAACTTGTTATACTATCTAATCCCGTGAGTTAACAAATTTCCGTCTGTATTCTCCCGCTGGTACACTCACTTCCCTTCACACACGTATCCTTGATGGAACTTCCTTTACCCTTAACCTTATTCTTTCAATGTTAATCCACTCCTTTTGGTTGAGAAATAACTCACCAATCCCCAATTAGAACCTCAAAATAGACGTCACCATCCAAACACATTAATACCCCACCAAAGATCCACCATTATAATTTTCCTTATAAACCATTCCTAACTCAAGTGTCCATAGTAACAACCAGTTGGTTTCTCAAATGTGAATGCAACATTGAACTTTATTGCCCAAGTAGGTGAAACCAGTGATAACTCCTTAATAGTTAGTACTCGCGCTTGCCAACCGATGTCTCAGTTCCCATATATCTCTAGTACCATACAGTGAGAGCCCAAGAGATCCACCACTAGAACACATCATACCCACTGGAGAAATCATTCCCAGATGCTCTACACCTTTCTACCCATTATGGAACCGCCATACATTACTAAAACATTTCAGTTTCCAACCAAAAATGATAGACACCTTTTTGTAGAACAAGTCGATAGCAGAAAAAACACAACCCATAATCTCACCCAAGTAAACATATGTATCGCGGCAATAGATATCATAACCCTTCCTGATATATACCCACTCTATAAAATTACCATAAAAATTCTGATCTCGATTGGCATAACATCAGCATAATCACACACTATGCAACCCATTCTTTTATTACGAACTTCAAAGATTGTAGTCCCCAAAGGCACAATGCTCACAACATAGTCATTCCTCTATTATACCATTTTTCATTGTAACCATTTCAGATACCGAATATGTAACACCCCTCAAAATTTTCCTAAGATTCGGGCCTTCTTTGCATACGTGTGGGAGCCCATCGTGTTTACTTTGAAGTATGTGCTTGAGTTGAGATGGGTCCCTAGTAAATTTAAGAGCGTTGGAGGTGATGTGGGGTCATTGAGGGCCTCTAGGACCGAGCTAAGTCTAAAATATCCGTCATGGCTAAGTTTAGGACGAGTTCATGTAAGGGTCGACTTTTAACGACCCTATCTTTCGAAAGACGTCAATCCGGGTGGCCCACGACCTATCAAACTAAAGATCATCGAGTCTTCTTTCCAATGCCACTAAGAACGTAAATTTTGGAGTTCGGAGTCAAAAGATATGATGATTCGAAGACGAACTAGCACGACAGGAA
The DNA here is from genome assembly GCF_947179165.1 of Solanum dulcamara. Lineage (NCBI taxonomy): Eukaryota > Viridiplantae > Streptophyta > Magnoliopsida > Solanales > Solanaceae > Solanum > Solanum dulcamara. The sequence goes on along the minus strand of NC_077244.1, from coordinate 5,118,611 downwards.
TTTCATTTTGGCCTGGGTTACAACTGCTGGGGAAATAGGCTTGGCGCTATAAGGGCGCGACGCGCCACTATCGCGCCAGAAACATGCCTCAGTAGTTAGGTCCCTGGCGCGACGCGCCACTAAAAGTTGTGCAGGGTTTTTCAGGCCAAATTCCTAGAATTCAGAACAATAGGCTTGGCGCTGTAAGGGCGCGACGCGCCACTATCGCGCCAGAAACATGCTTCAGTAGTTTGGTCCCTGGCGCGACGTGCCACTAAAGGTTGTGCAGGTTTTAGGCGTAATTGGCCTTGGCGCTGTAAGGATGCGACGCGCCACTATCGCGCCATGGGCGTTTTTGCCTAATTTTCAGAATTTGGAGAAAGGGCAATTTGGGAAATTTCCCAAATTATATATATACAAGCCTTGTGTATTTTGGGGTCATTTCTTCAGCCCCTACTCTCTCTAAAAAGACCTAGCTCCTCTCTCTTCTCTTCTTCTCTATTTCCAACCAAAAAGGAGTCCAAGAGCTTCAAGACCTCAAGCTTCCATTGAAGACCCAACCACAAGGTTTTCCTCAAGTCTATTCTAAGGTATGTAAGGCTATCCAAAACATGGTTTGAGTCCACCCATGTGCCCTATTCTTGTTTTGAGGTTAGATATCCATGAAAATGGAGTTTCTTGATATGGTCTAAGTTTAATGAGTTTTGTCCCATATTTATTTGATTCTATGTGCATTGATGTTGTTCAGCTAAGAGGTTCCTAAAATGAGCCCTTATGTGAGTATGAGATAATGAAGAAATGAGTTGCTAAATATGTTTTATTGGTCTTCTTAATTATGTAGACTTGATAAAGTATACTATTTTCTTAAATATATTGCTTATTATAAAAATGTCGATTTGAAGTCTTGAGGATGTGATGAGTCACAAGGATTTTCTCAAATAGATGGAGGTAATGATTGATTATATCTAGATGATGTTATATATGTGCATTTAAAACTTCCTTGAAGATATGATTGAGATTGAGCATTGAGATTGAGATTTGATTGTGATAGAGTTGATGAGTTGATTGAGTTGATTTGATGGAGTTTTCTGAGCATTGAGTCTTGGGAGGAGTATCGAGCACCGAATTGGGCAAGAGTATAGTCCATACTCAAACCCAATACCTGTGTTGCCAAACGTAGGGGGGATTGAACCGTTAAAGTCGGATGCTTCCCTGAGAGCTTTTGTCCTGACATTATAGGACCTGGTTGGATTGGATCCATGAGTGTTCATTGTTCATGCCCTAGCAAGGTATGAACGGGAGTGGCAACGATGTTGTTTCGTTGTACCTTCACTGGCTCATAAGTGTTGGTTGTCGGTTAAGAGAAACTCCTAAATAAGTTTTGATAGCACTCTAAGTCAGATTGAGTTGAATTGTATATGATTGGTCCAGTCTAAATCATATCCTTGTTTAGACTTAGGACATTTGATTGAGTTGTCATCCCTTTTGAGTTGAGTTCCCGATTTGATTGATTCTTCATTGATATTCATTGTATTCGGCCATTTTACACACTCGTACATTCCATGTACTGACGCCGTTTGGCCTGCATTGTTTCATGATGCAGAGACAGGTACAAGAGATCATCAACCAGCGCTCCGTTGAAGATCCACTACACTCCAGCCAGTCGGTGAGTCCTTCTAGTTTCCGGAGGATATTGGGCCTTCTTGTACCGCTTTTGATTATCTTTTCTTTATTTAGATTGTCGGTAGCCATGGACTTGTCATTGGCACACTTTTGACCCGAATAGAGGCTTCATAGACTGGAGTGTAAGAGACTGAACTGTTATTTTGATGAATCTTAATTTACTACTCTTATTGGTTTGAAATGTTTGGCCTTCGGCCCTTATGTTATGAGAAGTATTTCCTTAATTGAGTTTCCGCTAAGAGAATGTGCTTGAATGAATGAGTGACTGTACCAAGTGGTTCGCTCGGAGGTCAGAAATATCCTTCGGGTGCCAGTTATGTCTAGGGTACCCTCCCAGGGTGTGACAAACATGGTATCAGAGCACAGATTTCAAGTGTCTTAGGGAGTCTATGAAGTCGTGTCTAGTAGAGTCTTGCTTATGGGTGTGTTGTGCATCACACTTATAAGCAGGAGGCTATAGGACATTAGAAATTGTTTCACTTCTTTCATACTCTGAATTCGTGTAATGGAGTTAAACTCCATGAAACCTTCTTTCTAATTCGTGCATTTATACATTACAGATAATGCCTCCTAAACGTACCGCTAGCCAGAGGAATGTTGATAATGCAGGGATGCCACAGTCAGAGGCACGCCCAGTAAGGGCTAGAGGATGACCCACAAGGTATGCGGAGGCACCTCAAGTGCCATCTAGCCTACCTGCACCCACATCAGAGGCTGAATTTCGAGGGGCGATTGCAATGCTCACGCAACTAATGGTTGACCAAAGTGGTAACCAGAGTTCGCCGACTCTCAGCTCTAGTTCCCAAGAGCCATCTGCTACCACTAGAATTAGAGACTTTCTGAGGATAAATCCACTAACATTCACGGGTTCTAAGGTCGATGAAGATCCCCAAAACTTTATCGATGAGATGTGGAAGATTCTAAAAGCTATGCATGCTACAGAAATCGAGGGGGTCGAGTTGGTGTCTTATCAACTCAAAAATGTGGCAAATATTTGGTATAACCAATGGGAACAAGGTAGAGGTAAAGATGTTGAACCTTCTAGGTGGGATGAATTTGAGGGAGCTTTTCTTGACTACTTCTTTCCTCGGGAATTGAGGGAAGCGAAGGTGGAGGAATTTGTCAATCTGAAACAGGAAGGTACGTCGGTCAAGGAGTATGGCCTAAAGTTTATCCAGCTGTCCCGGTATGCTCTAGAGATGATTCGTGATGTGAGGTCAAAGATAAGGAAATTCGTCTCCGGATTAGGGAGGCATGTGAAGAAAGAGTGCAAGGCAACATTGTTGATCTCGGATATGAATCTTTCCAGATTAATGGTGTATGCTCAACAGGTAGAGGAGGAGAAAAGAAAAGACTGAGAAGAGCACCTGAGCAAAAAGGCAAGATCAGCTGGGCATGAGAATGAGCAGAGGCAAAGCAGGGGCAACAAGTCCTTCTTCTAGAAGAGGCCTTCCACCTATGCCTCATCTACCGCCAGCGCACCGATGCCGCAGGACAGGTATGATCGGCAGGGACAAAGTCGCCAGAATTTCAGACCCCAGATTTCTCAATCCCTGGCCGATGTAAGTCAAGGTTCGAAGGAAAAGCCACCATGCGGTAAGTGTGGTAGGCTCCACTTGGGAGAATGCAGAGCAGGAAGGGTTGGTTGCTATAAATGCGGCCAAATGGGCCATCTTCTGAGGGTGTGTCCAACATGGGGGAACAGGGCCCAGTCCTCTGCCACCATACCACCAGATAGAGGTAATTAGAGGGGCACTACTCCAGGTACGAGTGGGGGTACAAACCGCCTATATGCCATGGTAGTCACCAAGATCAGGAGAACTCTCCAAACGTTGTGACGGGTATGATTCGAGTCTCTTCTTTTGATTGTTATGTATTGATGGATCTAGGTGCCACCTTGTCTTTTGTGACTCCTTATGTGGCTAGCAAATTCAATAAAATTCCTGAACGTCTTCTTGAGCCTTTTAGTGTGGCCACTCCTGTCGGTGATTCTGTCCTAGATGAGAGAGTCTATAGAAATTGCACCGTGTCAATTCATTACAATGATACCTTGGCCGACCTAGTTGAGTTAGACATGATTGATTTCGACGTGATCCTTGGCATGGACTGGCTTTATGTCTGTTATGCCTCTATTGATTGTAGGACTCAAATTATCACATTCAAATTCCCGAATGAAGCGGTCATAGAGTGGAAGGGTAGCCCTAGTGTGCCTAAGGGTAAGTTTATTTCATACCTTAAGGCCAGGAAGCTAATCTCGAAAGGGTGTGTTTATCACATTGTCCGAGTGAAAGATGGCAGCATTGAGTCCCCATCTCTTGATTCGGTTCCAATTGTCAACGAATTTCCGGATGTCTTTCCTGAAGATCTGCTTGGAGTCCCTCCTGATAGGGAGACCGACTTCGGGATTGATGTTCTTCCTGATACCCAGCCTATCTCAATTCCTCCATATAAAATGGCTCCGGCTGAGTTGAAGGAGCAACTGAAGGACTTATTAGATAAGGGATTCATTAGGCCGAGTGTCTCGCCATGGGGTGCTCCGGTCCTATTTGTGCGGAAGAAGGATGGGTCCCTTAGAATGTGTATCGACTACAGGCAATTAAATAAGGTCACCGTAAAGAACAAATACCCTCTCCCTAGAATAGATGACTTATTCGACCAACTTCAATGTGCCACTTGTTTCTCAAAGATAGACTTGAGATCCGGCTACCACCAGTTGAAGGTGAGAGAGTGCGATGTTCCGAAGACTGCTTTCCGAACTCGTTATGGCCACTTTGAATTTTTGGTCATGTCTTTTGGGTTGACTAATGATCCCGCCGCTTTTATGGATCGCATGAACCGAATATTCAAACCGTATCTTGATATGTTTGTGATTGTATTCATAGATGATATCCTGGTTTACTCCAAGAATGAAGAGGAGCACGCCTATCATCTTAGAGTTGTTTTACAAACTTTGAGGGACCGGGTATTGTATGCAAAGTTCTCTAAATGTGAATTTTGGCTTGCATCAGTGGCCTTCTTAGGCCACACTGTATCTGGAGATGGTATTCAAGTTGATGCTCAGAAAATTGAAACTGTGAAGAATTGGCCCAGACCCACATCCCCAACAGAGATAAGGAGTTTCCTGGGTTTGGCCGGGTACTACCAAAGGTTTGTAGAGGGATTCTCATCCATATCATCACCATTGACTAAACTGACCCAAAAGAAGGCCAAGTTCCAATGGTCTGATGCTTGTGAGGAGAGTTTCCAGAAATTGAAGACCAAGCTAACCACTGCTCATGTTCTAACTTTGCCCGATGGAACAGAGGGTTTTATGATTTATTGTGATGCCTCCAGAATTGGTTTGGGTTGTGTGTTGATGCAAAGGGGGAAGGTGATAGCCTATGCTTCAAGACAACTTAAGCTTCATGAGAGGAATTACCCAACTCATGACCTTGAGCTGGCAGCTGTGGTGTTTGCACTTAAAATTTGGAACCACTACCTGTATGGAGTGCATGTCGATGTATTCACCGACCACAAGAGCTTACAATACATCTTTAGCCAGAAGGAACTCAACCTGAGGCAAAGGAGATGGCTTGAGCTACTCAAGGACTATGATATGAGCATCCTCTACCATCCAGGTAAAGCTAATGTTGTTGCTGATGCTCTTAGCAGGTTGTCCATGGGTAGCACTAGCCACGTGGAGGAAGGAAGGAGGGAATTGGCAAAGGAGGTACACAGATTAGCCCGATTGGGAGTTCATCTGGAAGAGAATAATGAAGGCGGAGTTACAGTTCAGGATGGGTCTACATCCTCACTTGTGGCAGAAGTGAAGGAAAAGCAAGACCAAGATCCCGCCCTTCTCCAATTGAAGGGAGTAGTACACAAACAAGAGGTAATGGTTTTTACCCAAGGGGGAGATAGTGTATTGCGGTACCAAAATAGATTATGTGTGCCAGATGTTGATGATGTTCGAGAGAGGATTATGGCCGAATCACATAGTTCTAGATACTCTATTCATCCGGGTTCCACAAAAATGTACCATGACTTGAGGGAGATCTATTGGTGGAGTGGGATGAAGAGGGATATTGCAGAATTCGTTTCCAAATGCCCGAATTGTCAACAAGTGAAGGTTGAGCATCAAAGACCTGTGGTCTAGCCCAAAACATAGAAATTCCAGAATGGAAGTGGGAGACGATCAACATGGACTTTATTACAGGCTTGCCGAAGTCCCGAAAGCAACATGATTCCATTTGGGTGATTGTGGATAGAATGACGAAATCAGCTTACTTCTTGGCGGTTAAGACTACTGACACCACAGAAGATTATGCAAAGTTGTATATACAGGAGATCGTCACATTGCATGGGGTCCCTTTGTCTATCATCTCTGACAGAGGAGCTCAATTCACTTCCTAATTTTGGAAATCCTTTCAGAAGGGATTAGGTTCGAGGGTGAACTTGAGTACAACCTTCCATCCCCAGACAGATGGCCAAGCAGAGCGCACTATTCAGATATTGGAAGATATGTTGAGGGCGTGTGTGCTTGACTTCAAGGGAAATTGGGATGATCACTTGCCTCTCATAGAGTTTGCATATAACAATAGCTATCATGCAAGCATTCAAATGGCTCCTTATGAAGCCTTGTATGGGAGGAGGTGTAGATCGCCCATTGGGTGGTTTGAAGTAGGTGAAGCCGAGTTGATTGGGCCTGACCTCGTTCATCAAGCCATCGAGAAGGTACGAGTTATTCGGGAGAGGCTAAAGACAGCCCAAAGTCACCAAAGATCTTACACCGATGTGAGGAGGAGAGACTTAGAGTTTGAGGTGGATGATTGGGTGTATTTGAAAGTGTCACCCATGAAGGGTGTCATGAGGTTTGGAAAGAAGGGGAAACTTAGTCCTCGATATATTGGCCCGTACCAAATTTTGAGGCGAATCGGGAGTGTTACTTATGAGTTGGACCTACCCTCAGAGCTAACTTCCATTCATCCGGTGTTCCACGTTTCAATGTTGAAAAAGTGCTTGGGCGATCCCTCATTGGTAGTCCCTAGTGAAAGCTTTGGAATTAAGGATAGCTTATCCTATGAGGAGGTCCCAATCCAAATTCTTGATCGCCAAATCCGCAAATTGAGAAACAAAGAAGTCGCCTCAGTCAAAGTTTTATGGAGGAATCAACTTGTTGAGGAAGCCACATGGGAAGCGGAGGAAGCCATGAAATCTAAATATTCACATCTATTCGTGCCTACCGAGGAGAATATGAAGGTAATGACTATTTCCTTGACTCGAATTCATTTGTGCCTTTTTGAGTTTGATTGATACTTGATTGAAAATTTGATTAATTGAATGACTGAGTTTTGATTGTGATTTGTACCCCGAGTCCATTCTTGGTTGCTCGTCATTCGAGGGCGAATGATCCCAAGGGGGAGATAATGTAACACCCCTCAAAATTTTCCTAAGATTCGGGCCTTCTTTGCATACGTGTGGGGGCCCATCGTGTTTACTTCGAAGTATGTGCTTGAGTTGAGATGAGTCCCTAGTAAATTTAAGAGCGTTAGAGGTGATGTGGGGTCATTAAGGGCCTCTAGGATCGAGCTAAGTCCAAAATATCCATCATGGCTAAGTTTAGGACGAGTTCATATAAGGGTCGACTTTTAACGACCCTATATTTCGAAAGACGTCAATCCGGGTGGATTGGATCCATGAGTGTTCGTCGTTCATGCCCTGGCAAGGTATGACCGGGAGTGGCAACAATGTCGTTTCGTTGTACCTTCATTGGCTCATAAGTGTTGGTTGTCGGTTAAGAGAAACTCCTAAATAAGTTTTGATAGCACTCTGAGTCAGATTGAGTTGAATTGTATATGATTGGTCCAGTCTAAATCATATCCTTGTTTAGACTTAGGACATTTGATTGAGTTGTCATCCCTTTTGAGTTGAGTTCCCGAGTTGATTGATTCTTCATTGATATTCGTTGTATTCGGCCATTTTACACACTCGTACATTCCATGTACTGACGCCGTTTGGCCTGCATCATTTCATGATGCAGAGACAGGTACAAGAGATCATCAACCGGCGCTCCGTTGAAGATCCACTACACTTCCAGCCAGTCGGTGAGTCCTCCTAGTTTCCGGAGGATATTGGGCCTTCTTGTACCGCTTTTAATTGTCTTTTCTTTATTTAGATTGTCGGTAGCCATGGACTTGTCATTGGCACCCTTTTGACCCGAATAGAGGCTTCATAGACTGGAGTGTGGGAGACTGAACTGTTATTTTGATGAGTCTTAATTTACTACTCTTGTTGGTTTGAAATGTTTGGCCTTCGGCCCTTATGTTATGAGAAGTATTTCCTTAATTGAGTTTCCGCTAAGAGAATGTGCTTGAATGAATGAGTGACTGTACCAAGTGGTTCGCTCGGAGGTCAGAAATGGCCTTCGGGTGCCGGTTACGTCTAGGGTACCCTCCCGGGGTGTGACAGAATAAGCCAGACAAGTGCTATTTTTCATTGCTTAATAACTAACCAGACAAGATGAGGTGTTCACCCAGTCTCTCAACCATTGTTCACCTTCTAATACTATATCCTCAAAACATACCAATGAACAACAACCTCACTCATTCCTTTCAGATCGCAGAGCATTTCAAGTTTGACCACACATCATTTCTATAAGTATATCGCTTCCACCTCAATACTAGATCTAACACTAAACCAAGTGATGACATCTCAATTGCACTTATGCAGGACCAAGCACGAGTCATCAATATAAGAGAGAGGATGTAGTGAAGCGATAGGAATTGGATCGTTTCAAGGATGCGCGATAGAAAATCAAGAAGTGAAGATCTTTCCTAACAGTCTTCATAGCCTTCCGAAGATACGTATAGACGTCTCCATACCGATCCTTGACACTCTACTTAGACTTGGTTTGTACACATGAGACCTATGAACCTGAGGGCTCTGATACCATTTGTCACAACCCGAAATCTGGGTGTGATGGCACTCATCCATTCCCATCGGACAAGTCAGCCTAAACCCAACAAATTTGAAAATAAATGTGGAAACAATTTAAAATAGGTAATTTAAAAGTCAATAGCGGAAATCATAGTCAACTACAATTTCTCCCAAGGAAATCTTAGTCAACTACAATGCTTGGTAGCCTTTACACCTATTGATAGTAATCACCATCCCTACATAAAGATGGATTCATGATTTAACTTTCATGGAATCAACATTTATGTTCCTACTATTGAATTTCTGCAATTATGAACTCAGTAACCTGGAGTTTCTGGAAAACTTTTGTAATTTTCACATATATTTTTAAGGTTCGTGTAAAAAATATTGGATCCAGTTAAAATATGTTGGAATTATACTAACTCTTAGTAACTATATTGAATTTGTCTTTGATGGTATGCTTGCTCAATTCAACTTATTGACAAAAAGAGAAAAAGGGGTCTGGTTTGATGTTTTCCTAACTTTAACTGCTATATATTAACATATTTAATTTTCTGGGTAAAGAGTTCACGGAAATACTCTAATCCTGTGTACCATATTTATATATATGGCCTTTTAATTGTATCTATAGCTAGCCATCTCTTGAAGGTTTAATACTTGAGACAATAATTTGTTATGTTGTGTCATGTTGTTGTTGTTTCTATGCTTACTGATAGGAATATCTCGGTGCAGTGTAAAAAAGGATTTTGTAGTGGTGTTGATCAATCATTAAGGAATAGGAAAGATGATCATAGAAATTTTTTTGGTCACCTTTATACTATTAATATCAGCAAACGAACGTTCTCCTGTGCTTCCTGATACCAACAGTTGATTCATCCGGGATGATTATAAAAGTAAGGCCACTACTATCAGCAGATTTGTCGAGATCTGTCGTCTCATTGCTCGAATTGGACTTTACTTCGAAATAAAATGAGAAGGTTGTTTGAAAAGAAGTCGATGTTTGAGTCTGAGGAACGAAGAAATGGACAGGGAAAGCATATATAGTTCATCATGCTAGATGGTAAAGATCATCGCCTTCTCGCTTGGGATCAGGAATTTGGACGGATGCTTTTTCATTCGAGACAATAGCACTACGAAAAGTGTAAGATCTTTGCTTCAATTTGAGATTATTGGAACTGAAATCTTGAAAAGAAATATGCTTCATCACGTTAAGTATAGGTCCTATTGGACCTATGTCATCTTAGGACGACCTAAATATTACTTACGAGCACTACAAACAAGTAGTAGAACCAGCTTAAGTAATCCATGATGAGTTGATTCTTGGCCAGTGAAGTAGATTTTGGGATTTTAATTTTCTCCGTAGCAAATTAGCAATTGCCAAGGTTGTACATAAGCTTAGTTAAAGACATGTTCTTTACAAATAACTTCATTTCACTTTCTTCCAAAACAAGAGAACTGAAGACTTTTCTTACATAATGCAAGTTTTTGTCCTATTTCAATTTCAGTAAACAAAAGTAATTCAAATGGAATGTAAATTTTGATGCTTTAATGGCTGGGATGACTAGAGACACATATTATGAGTCTGTTGCGACAAGAAAAATTGGATCTTATCTTGATAAATGACCGATGATGTATTCAGCAAGAAACACATCAAAAGCCATGTCCAACTCCTTTATTTTTCCAAATTTGCTCTCTGCATCCTTCTCTTCTCCTTGATCTGAGTTGTATTTTCAGTGATGACATGACAATGTTCTGGTTTTGATAATGACAAAGTGAACCAGGTTCACATCGTTGCATGACATAAAAACTAAAGATGCGGAAACAACATAAGTTAGAAATAAAAGGCAAGACGGCAAAAACAAGGAAAGCGAGTGTAACAAAATTCCTATAAGGAAAAGAATTAATTGGGTAAATTGTTTTCCTTATAGAACTCAAATAGGTCTTGGTTTGCAAACACTATAAAAGAAAAGTGCGTCAATGAACACAACGGCTTTTGCACATTTGACATTGAGACTTTTTCGAGCAAGAGCATTCAAGAGCGAAGTAGTTGAAGAAAGAAGAACTAGAGTTAGATTTTCTTACTGATAAATTTGAGCGATTGAATTTCTGTTTAGAGTTGTTATTTAGTGATAATTCTCTAAGATGGAAAGTGAGTTTTGTAACAAGAAGTGGGTTTGACTTCTTGAGAGAGTTTAGTTAGTTGAGAGTTGATGTACTAGAGTTAGTCCCTTTGATTATTGAGTTGTAATCTAAAACCGCTCGGTGAAGTTAGTGAAGTTGGTTGAAATCCTATGAGGTGTAGGTATTAGTTGTTCTTCCCTTGAGCAAGGAGGTTCTCCACAATAACGTCGTTTCTTATGTTTTTCTGTGTTATTACTTTGTTATTTATGCAAGAACAGGGTTCTTGAAATCGTTAGGTGGTCTAGGTTTCTTCATTAAGATTAATAATTTATATGACGTTTGGTAGGTAGATACCAAATAAGTTATTTATGTATATAATTAATACTATATTTGGTTTATAACTTAGAAACTCGCATAATTAATACATGTATGAGTTATAAGAGAATCTATGTATTATTTTATGTAGGATAAAAGGTGAATAGGTAATACATGATTAATTAATTTTTTACATGACTAATACCTTCATAAAACAATATATAGATTCATTCATAACTATTTCTTACTCCCTATATTTCATATTAGTTGAATTTCTAAGGGATTTTTCATTGTTCAAAATAATTGAATTGTTCAAAGTTCAAGATGGATGTTTGAAACTTTTTCCATATTTGCCCTTTCATTTATTGAAGTTTTATATTTTCTAGAAGATAAATCACACTATTTGAAAAGTTATATTTATGATTTTACAAAGGGCAATAGTGGAAAGTATGGTTCAAATTTTATCTTTGAATGTTTTTCTTAGTATGTGTATATTTATGGGATATGCCTATCTAGTATATATAATTCATAAAATGATGGGATTGCAAGAAGACATGAGTTGAACATATAGAAGATGTTTCATTAACGTTTTTTGCTTTAATTTTAAAAGTTATTGAGTTAAACACATTAAATAGGGATGAGGACCTTCTAATGATTCATTTTCCTAAACTCTTCCCAGTAATTAACAGTTTTTTTTAATAGTAGCATATTTCAAAAAATTAAAAGAGTTAAAAGAGTGACTTTTGAGATTCTTATTAACTTTTGACTTATCACCTTTCTACTTGTATCTAGTATAATATGACATGATTATAATTTAATATTTAATTATTAAATGTTTGATATAGTGTACGGCAAAATGATAATCCATGCACTTTGGAACTTTCCACTTTTAGTAATATATAATATATGGTGATAATTTCCAATCAAATAGGATCATCATTCATTAGCTCCCGCTTGTATTTTCATCTTTTACATATCGTGCAACTCATCATATACATATTTCAATATTATTATTAGAGATTTAATATTTGAACCCTTGAAATGAATAATCATATAGTATAGAGTATTTATAACCAACACAAAGTTGACTATTCACACGAGTGAATTTCGAATAATAAAGGTCTAAAACATAAAAGTTAAGCCAAGTGGCAATTAACCATGAAAAAATTGTAAAGCCCAATAATTCTCTATTGGACTAAATTAATATTATCTGTCTTGACCTTACTGTGAGAAATCTGCCTTTGGTTGATAAATACAAAAGATTGGAAAGTGAATCTTTTGCTTTAATGATTGCTTTATTTTTTTGCAGAAAAGGGGATATTACTGTTTCCTTTTCACTCCTCTTTTAATAATGATGGAAGACTCTTGAAAACAGTCTTTGCTTAGACTTAAATAATTCTCATTGAAAAGCCAATAGTTGTGAGGTGATAGAAGTGGTCCTCAATACTTGCTAAATAGTTAAAGCCATACCTCCTCAACAAATTCTCATTGAAAGAATTAAAGTACTTGTGCTGAATTAACCTTAAAACAACCAACATATGTAATCAAGCAACAAACAAGAGGCTATGGTACAATTATATTACACCTAGTAGCAACTTATGACAAGTTGGAGCCTAATCTTTATAAGTCTCGAAAGAGCATCTTTCAATCTAATTCTTGCATCAGGTTTTACTAAAGTGCATCTCAATGCTAATTCCATGATAGATAACAAACACTGCATCTTTGAGTCGATTTGTTCTTCCCCTGGCGTAACCAAATTCGAATCCACCACCTTATGAATTTCACTTGGGAAGGAATCACTAACCCAACGTTGTATGCTCATTTCTCCATTAAATATTTCATCACTTGGTTTCATTCTTGTAAACGTCTCCATTATCAGGATGCCGAAACTATAAACATCACAACTCGTGGATACTATTCCATCTTGTCCATACTCTGCAATCATTATCGGAAATTATCATTAAAGTTTCTTTGTTAAAATGGAATAAGCCAAAACTAAGTTTCCTTGTTAAAATGGAATATGCCAAAACTAAGAGTATTTAAACGATATCAGAAAACACTAAAACATTCTAATATACCGGGAGCAATATATCCTATGGTTGCAATTGTACTTGTTTGAACAAAAGAAGCCTCCCCTGCACCTAACAATTTTGCAATGCCAAAATCACTGACATGGCCAACCATTTCTTGATCTAGCAAGACATTGCTTGGCTTCAAGTCACAATGCACCACTGGTGTTGAATAGCTATTGTGGAGATAGTCCATTGCAGATGCAACATCGATCATTATATCTAATCTCTGCAATAAATTCAAGAACAGATTGTGAGAATATAGCCATTTATCAAGTGTCCCATTGGGCATGTATTCCAGCACTAGGGCTTTGAAATCAATGTTGGAGCAGCTGGTGATGACTTTGGTCAAATTTCTATGGCGAAGATTCCGGAGTATCTCACATTCTGTGTCAAAACTTTTAAATGCTCCCTCCAACTGCACATTGAATACCTTTGCAGCCAAAAGAGTACCATCCTTAAGTATCCCTTTGTAGACCGTGCTGAAACTACCATAACCAAGCAAGTTACTTTCGTTGAATCCTTCAGTTGCCTGTTCAAGTTCATAATAGGAAATTCTTTCATACTCTTTTACAAGAGACACATCTACTTGACTTGCATTCTTCTTTGTCTTTCTAAATCTTAACACCGCATATCCAACAGCCAACGCAAAGAGTGATCCGATCCCTAATAGAATATATAAACTTGTAAGCACCACTTTTCTTCTTGACTTCTTTGTAGATTTGGTTGGGCACGGTTTCACGATAAACCGAGAGTCACCACATAGTGCATCATTGGATAGGAAGGACTGGCTGGTGAAATTTGCAAATGGACCACCGGTGGGAATTTCTCCACTGAGTTTATTGAATGAGAAATTCATGTATTTGAGATACACAAGAGCTTCTAATGAATTTGGAATTTCACCACTAAGATTGTTGTAGCATAAATCCAAGAATTCTAATGCTAACATTTTGCCAAATGAATCAGGAATAGGTCCATCTAATCTATTATGTCCCAGAGAAAGATTAATTAATTTATCTAGACCCCCTAGAGTGGTAGGAATCTTACCAGAAAAATCATTTTTTGATAGATCAATGAGTGCTGCAGCCTTTAAGTTTCCAATCTCAAAGGGAATTTTCCCACTCAATAAATTTGATGAAATATTGAATTCTATGAGATCACGAAGGCCCCCCAAGCTTGCTGGTAATCTAGAATTCAGCCTATTATAATCTAGATAAAGTACCCTCAAACTAGTAACATTCCCTAAGCATGGTGGAACCGAACCAGAAAACTGATTTCCTGACAAGTATAATGCACCAAGATTCTTTAAACTGCACATAACATCTGGTATGGTTCCTTCTATCTTGTTGGTATGTAGGTAAAGTTCTTGAAGGCTCAACATTCCTTGGACAGTATTTGGAATATGTCCGGTCAACTCATTGTTATACAGATCAATCTTTGTCGCTCCAGTAAGATTACCGATTTCTCGAGGAATGATGCCCTTCAATTTACAACTATTTCCTCTAAAAGTTTGCAGTGAGTTTGAGAAATTACCAACAGATGCAGGCAAAACACCATCCAATGGATTATAACCTAACCAGAGTACTCTTAGATTCCTACAGTTTGTCAATGATGTGAGGAAGCCCAATGTTGAATCGCTGACAAAATTATTTTCCGCAAAGCTCAGAACCTCAAGGTACTCTAAGTTACCAAGTGATCCCGGGATCGTACCTGTGAAACTATTGTCTGAGAGATCAATTGCTCTGAGTCTTGAAGAATTTGAGATTGAATCAGAGATAAAACCACTAAGATTATTTCCTCCACAATAAAGTCCTTCTAGATTGGGCATTCCACGACCTAAATCTGAAGGTAGAGTACCTGAAAGCTTGTTTACAGCAAGTGTTAGAGCCCGCAGTGCTGACATGTTGAAAATGGTTGGAGGGACAGAACCACTAAACTGATTCAGTGCTAACTCTAATATCTGTAGAGCTGTTAAATTGGATAGCTCTCTTGGTACAGTTCCAATAAACTCATTGGCCGACAATGCCAAGACTTGAAGCTTTCTGCATTTCTCCAGGTTTGGTGGAATAAAGCCACCTAGGTTGTTTTTTGAGAGGTAAAGCTCTTTCAAATTTGGAAGATGATCGCATATAGTTGTTGGAAGATTACTAGTAAGATTGTTACTTGTAAGAGCAATGATTTCCATCGTCGTAATGTTGAAAATTGATGGTGGTATAGCCCCACTAAGCTGATTGCCTTGCAGGCCTAGGACAGTCAAGTAACGAAGATCACCGACTTCTCGAGGGATCTCTCCTTCTAGAAAATTATTTTGCACAGTCAACACTTCCAGCTTTGTTATATTGGAAATGAAAGAAGGAATTTCTCCCGAAAATTGATTCATCGAAAGGTACACAAACCGTAGGTTTGGTAACAAACTTAAAAATGATGGAATGGCACCGGTGAGGTTATTGCTTTTGACATCAATCGATTTCAACCTTTGTAAATGGGCCAACTCTTCTGGCAAATCTCCATGGAAAGTGTTGTTACGGATGTTGAGGGAAACAAGAAATGAGAGGTTTCCAAGGTGTGGAGGTATGGTACCATGAAGTTGCATGCTAGAAATGTCTAAAGCAGTGACTCGATTGTGTCGGGAGCTGCAAGTGATTCCGATCCAGCTGCAAACTGGGCTGGAAGAAGACCAGTTTCTTGCTAGGATGTTGTTAGGATCAGAAGAAATGTGAGATTTCAAGGAAAGAAGAGCATCTTTATCAGTGCTAATATTAGCTAGTGAAGAAGTATGGTGATGAAGCATAATGAAAAATGCAAGAGCTAACAGAAGATTGCAAATTCTACCCATAACAGTTTTTATATTGGAATGTCTTTTATATAACAATAATTGATAATACAAAGTAATGATCTTAGAAGATCTATTTATTGATATCAAATATACTGTTTTTATATTGGAATGTCTTTTAGCTAATGATGTAAATTCAAATAGTTTGATACAACAACTAGTTAAAACTTATTTTAAAAGTTTGGTTGTTAAATTCTTTTAACATAATTTTCTGTCCTTCACCTTTGAACTTTATCTAGTCAAGACGTGTCGTGACTTTACCAACAAATTAACATGATCTTTTTCTCTCCTTAACTAACAAACAAAGTCGTTTAACATGTACTTCATCTTTAGCTAGATATTCTGTGTTCGAATCCTAAAATTAGAGTCAATTTTAATAGGTAGATGAAACTTCTCAAAATCCTAATTAATCGGGACTTTAAATAGATATCAGGCACCGAGTGGGTAACAAACAAAATATAAACTTAACATGATTGAAATAGGAAGCTAGGTAGAGATAGGCTTTAACACCACATCTCATTCACAGAATGCAAATAATTAAAACTAAAATCCTATAAAGAAGAAGATTCTGCAGATTTATTTCTATATCTATCTCGTATGTGTTTGGTTATGCGTTTTGCAAAAAAGAGAAAAGAGCACTTTATTGTAAATTAATGAAGATGAAGTTGGAAAACAAGTTTAGAGCACTTTCCAAAATTTGGATTTAAAAATGTTATAAACAAAAAATTGACATTCCTAGTAATCTTGCCTTTTGGAAAGTGGGAGTTCAATCCATTCGTTAAGATCACCCGCAAACACGAAAGGAGCAGAGGCACGAAGTTTGTGGTTAGGTGGCAAGGAAATATTTATTTTCTTACCTGATGGGGAATCGAATACTCACCAACAAGGTAAAAGTTCATATAGCTAACCAACTAAGCTACTAAGATACCCAACAAGTAAATATTTCGTCTATTTATTCTTGGAGATTTTGTAAATCACTGATACTCGTAAAATTAATTAAAATTAAAAACTAAAAGAGGGAAATATGATACATAAGCTGAAACAAATTGTTACAACTAACACCATCGGTGTAATTTAATTTGTTATAGCATCTTAACATATCATTTATTGTAGTTTCTCAATGAATGCTTATTCAATAAACTAGTCTTTGGACGTGAAGCGCGTGTACCCCATATGAGTATAAAAAAATATTTTTTTTCCATATAATATACTTAAATTATAAACTAAAAATTGTGATTTTCTAACAAATAATTCGTGTTTAACTCATTTTTAAGGATAAAATAATTGAGCGACTTTTGTTCAATTGAATTCCCCTATAATCACTGATTCACCGAGAAAAATATAGTTAGAGTTTCAATGGCTAAGATAGAATGAATTATTGAGGACATTTGCAAAGCAGATTTATCAATGAAAAAAATAGGAGGAGAAAGATAATGGAATAAGTCATCTCGACATTTATATTAAAATAATGAATTGATATAATTCTAGAACTAAATAATATTATCCATTCAAATACGGAATAAAATCATTTCATGAGATATTTCAGAGTTATTATCCTTATCTCATCAATCCCTAAATTCTTGGGCATTATGGACAAAATAAACTATTCAACCACTTGAGTAAGTTTAGATATTAGAAAAAAAATGTTTCTATCGAAAGAATGATCCAAAAATGAGTGAGCATGATATGGAGTGCCATCACCACATGTCAAAGAAATCTACGAGTTCACAAAAGATAACTTCTCTCTTATAAAATTTAATCAGATAAAAGAATAAATAAATATGCATACTAAAAAGATGTTTAGTATGCAAAACTCAACCTTGGACCCGACATCTAACCCGAGATTCGATCTGACATTCGACCTTGGACCCGACTCAAAACTCAACCCACCAATTGACCTCGACACTTGACACCCCAATTCGAATCTCGGATCGGGAGCCGACATCCGACCTGAGATTCGACCCTGCAACCGACTTTTGAACTGAGATCTAACCCCACTCGACCTTGACATCCGACACGAGACCCAACCTCGACCTTCGACTCCTGACCCGGCCCGACTTCCAACATAGATATCTGACCCCGACATCAAATCCTGGACCTGACTTGCGAACCAAGATCTGACCCCCGGCACTCGACCTCGATTTCCGATCTAAGATTTGATCTCGACTTCAGACCTAGGACTTGCTTCAACTCTTGATTTGGGACCCAACTTCCGAATCAAGATTCGACCACGAGATCTGACTTTTGAACCAAAATTCGATCATGACGTTTGATCCCGATATTCGACCCTGATAATCGATTATAGACCCACTTCAATACTTGACCAGGGACCCGACTTAGTCTCTCGATCTAAAATCCAACTCCGACACTTGACATACCTCGATTTCTAACTCAGGATCCAACACTCAAATTGAGATCTGACCTAAATTTCAGAAGTTGGGTCTCGAATCATCTTAAATTTAGGCAAAAAAGATTAATAACAGGAGGTTGTATCTCACTGAATTATTGATTGAACATTCTTCCATTTATTGAAAGACTCTAAGATAAAATTAACATTTATTATTTTTCTACAATAAATAAAAGTATCATTTACTATTTTTTAAAATAATTGTTATTTAATTACAATGCAAATATGTAAGACTGTGAAATTAATTAAAGTTATAACTATTAAATATTTATTCATTAAGGATATAAAAGTCGTTCAATATTTAATGAATATTTTGGTCAACCAATATTATAAAACGTGTAGAAATTTCCTACTCATAGTTTACTTGAAATAGATTTAATGTTAAGCTCCTAGTATTAATATGATAATATATATCTTACAATAAACTTAGTCCTAATAAAAATATATTTTGTTTAGTCCTAGTACAAAATTACATTTATACTCATTAGTAATTTTTTAGATGGAGGAAATTTTAACTTAAAATGGCGAATAAGTAAATCAACTTTTAATAAATATTTTGTTCAATCAACTTTTAGTGAATATTTTGGTTAATCAACATTTATATTCGTACTTTTATAATAATATAGATATAAAGCCAATGATCAAAAAGATATATTTAATGATGTATTAGTGAAAGTGAGTAAACTAGTGGAGGTGTTTTTAAAAATAATCGACATCTGATCAAAAGTGTTGTTGGGTCCCAATGTTTTAAAGATAAAGTACTCCCTCCGTCTAACAATAGTTATCCACTATTGATTATGCATAATTCCTAAGAAACTATAAATAAAAGTGTAATTTTATCATATTACCCTTTGAATATAATAAATATAATATCTTGAAAAATGTAATAGAGAAACTACTACTAATTAATGATAAAGGTAAATTATCTCTTGATTTCATAAATTGAACAAGTATTGTTGGATATCTATTTTTAGTATAGTGGACAAGTAAAGATGCACGGATGGAGTATTGTACATCTCTTCTACTTCAATGTAGAAAAGCATAATAAATATTGTAAAGTACTCCCTCTATTCCATATTAAATGAATTTCTAGAGTTTTTTTCATTGTTCAAAATAGTTGAATCGTTCAAAGTTTAAGAGAAATGTTTGATTCTTTTTTCATATTTACCCTTTTCATTAATGAAGTTTTGTAATTTTCTAGGAATTAAAAGACACCACTTACAAAGTTATACTCCAATAATTAATGGACTATTTATATTTATGATTTCACATTTAATCATCTTTATGAGATTGATTAAACAAAAGGGTAATATAGAAAAATATAGTTCAAATTTTATTGTTGAATGTTTTCCTTAATATGGAATTGAGAGAGTATTAACCACGACATTGTTATTAATAATGTAAGAAATTCATTGCAGTGTCCTCACTACACTCTAAAGTCTGTCTATATTTTTGTTTTGTGGGGCTTTGTGGGTAGGAGATCCGAGGGATTTGAAATACAGAAAAATAGATTTTTATGTGCTTAAACAGAATTTTAAGAAACGTTCATAGTTTTAAGTTTATGAAATCTCTAAGCTCAATATAACATATATTTCGAGTTAATATCTCCGATAATTACTCAACTAATACATAGTTCTTTTCACAGAAAGTCACTCAACTTTCTTTTATGCCTCAAAGTCACTCAACTAAGAATTTTCTTTTCTCAGAAAGTTACTCAACTAATACATAGTTCTTTTCACAGAAAGTCACTCAACTTTCTTTTATGCCTCAAAGTCACTGAACTAAGAATTTTCTTTTCATAGAAAGTTACTCAACTAATGGTTCTTCTCACAGAAAGTTGAGTTACTTCCTCGAAAATAACTATTAGTTAAATGACCATTTGAGATATTAACTCCATATTTTTCTTTTTCCGTTTTGCTTTGAGAATTCTGAATTGTAAAGATAATCCTTTATGAACCCAAAGTTATGACAACAGAGGAAAACAGAAGAGTCTCTGGAGTGTTTTTGGGTTTAGACTTAAAAGAGTGTCAATCGTCAAGTCTTCTCTACCTTGCCACCCATGACACTCAAAATATAAGCCATCAGTAGTTGATGTTTTAATTTCCCAAATTTTCTTCATATATCATATATATTATTAAAAGTTGGAAGCTTCAAAGTGCAAAGTTGGATTACCATTTTACCCTTACTTTAAAAAAAAATCTAATTAATTAAATATTAAATAACATCATATATATTATACTAAATACTAAAAGTGGAAGGTGTTACCTCAAAAATTGAAAAATATGATAATGAAAAGATCATGGTTTCGAATTCAAGGAAAAGAAAAAAGGAGGAATATTTTCCGTGTAATGAAATGATGATGAAAAACGTTTTGGAAGTAAATGAAGGAGAATGAATGACCTCAATCACAATTGAATTCAATGTATTTGTTTGTACGAAGCATTAAAGTGATATAAAATCAATACTATCTATGTTCCAAATTATTTAACCATGTATTTGGTCTAATTTAATTGTCATTATTGATTTAAATTTAAAATTTAGTAAAAGAAATTTTAACTAAAAAATTAGTGAAAGAATTTTCGTAATCCAACTTTGAACTTAAACATTCTCACTTGTAATAATAAATGATGATGATTTTGTACGAGGGCTAATATTCTAAGTAGTAATAGCAAATTAGGAAACTAATCAAATGGAATCTTTTAAATGTTGTTTGTGATAAGAAGTAAGAAAGTGAAGTATAAGTCACAAGGTGTTAGGAAATAGAAAGTGGACGTTCCACTTTATAAAGTGGGACCCACAAATACAAATTGAATTTGGCTTTTCCTTCCAATTTTCTTTCCACTTCCCTTTGTCCCCATGCGTTGTCTTCTTACTCTGGTAATGAATAAATGAATTACAGATACGTTTCATCTTCTTCTCCTCTTACTTTCTCTTACTCTTCTTAATTTGTTAATTTAGTTTATTTTATGACACGTTATCAGTACGAAACTCAAATTAACTTATATATCACATATATCTACTGAATTGTTTTTATTTTAGTTCTCTTTGTTATTTCTAAATTAATTTCTATCTCAGTTGTCATTATGTCAAATATATCAAAACTTGAGTTTGTGGATCTTGACATTTTCAAAAAAAATTATTTATCATTGATCTTTGATGCTGAAATTCACCTTGACGCTAAAGGTCTTGGTGATACTATTGAACAAGAAAATAAAGCATCAAGCCAAGATAAAACAAATGCCATTATTTTTCTCCGTCATCATATTCACGAATGATTAAGAACTGAATATTTAACTGTGAAACCCTCCCTTGAATTATGAACTAATTTGAAGGATCAATATCATCACCTAAAAATTACGGTGTTACCAAAAGCTCGATATGATTGGATACACCTCCGATTTCAAGATTTTAAAACTTTGATAAAGTATAATTTTGCTATCCACAAGGTAAGTTTCATGTTAAAATTATGTGGAGATACTATCACTGATGATGACTTACTTGAGAAAACTCTTTCCACTTTTCACTCTTCAAATGTGTTGCTACAACAACAATATTGTGAAAAAGGGTTTAAGAAGTATTCCGAATAAATTACATGCCTACTTATGGCTGAGCAAAATAGTACTTTGCTAATAAAAAATCATGAAGCCCGTCCCACTAGGTCTGCTCCATTCCCTGAAGCGAATGTTGTAGCAACAAATATTCAGTCCGAATCAAGACAAAATAATTATTGCGGCCGCGGCCGTAGCCGTGGTCGTGGTCGTGGGCGAGGACGTGAATGTAACACCCTAATTTTTTTTCTACTAAGATTCGAACCATTCTTCATGTACGTATAAGATCGAACTCGAAGGCTTCAATTTGTATATATGATCTATGATTGATTCATAAGTATTTAAAATATTATATGTGATTTAGGGTCATAAGGAATTCCAAAAAAAATCAAGCCAAGTCCAAAGAATTCCTTTCGGCTAAGTTTCCGAATGAGTTAGTATAAGGGTCAACTTCAAACGACCATATATCCTAAAATATAACGAACTGGGTGTCCCATAACCTATCAAATTAAAGGTCTTTGAGTCTTCCTTCAACGCCACCAAGATTGTATTTTTCCGAGTTCGGAGTCAAAGGTTATGCTTGATCGAACAGAGAAGACCTGCAGCGAATTTTGGCCGATTTTCCAGATTTTGTAGGGATATTTTGGTAAAATTACCTAATATCTATATACATAACTGGACGCGTTTTGGATCATAATTTCAGTCTTTTTCCTCTCCAAACAACCCAAATCTTTATCCCCTTCTCTCTCAAATTATCTCCAATAAAATCCTCTCAAACTCAAGGATTCAAGTTTCTCTTTGAAGACCTAACATCAAGGTTTCTTCAAAATCTACACTAAGGTATGTAAGGCTACTAAAAACATGGATTAAATTCACCATGTGCCCTACATCTTATTTGAGATTGAATTTTCATAAGAATTGGGTTTTCTTGATAGATCTATGTCCTAATGAGTTCATACATCTATTAACTTGATTTTGTTATGTTGATATTGATAAGTTGAGAAATTGATAAATGTTTCATGTTTGATATAAGTTGATTGATATGAGTTGTTATACATATTTTGTTATGTCTAAGAGTTGATTGATATGAGTTGTTATACATATTTTGTTATGTCTAAGAGTTGATTGATATGAGTTGTTATACATATTTTGTTATGTCTAAGAGTTGATTGATATGAGTTGTTAAACATATTTTGTTATATTAGCAATAGATAATTAACTTGCAGTAACTTGGAATCCGTTGATACGTTACAGTTTAATTCAATTACCAAATGATGGAACATAGAAAGAATACTAAAATGTTGGTTAGGATGTTTTCATTAGTTTAACACCTTCACAGATCCAAATTGCTAGAAATAAAATGGGGACAATATTTGATTAACCTTTAGTTAGCATGAATCCAATTTCTGTGAGTTGATGCCTCAATGGAATTCCATTAGCATCATGAAATTAAATTATATTTAAGAAAAAGTTATATTCCTATTAGTATATTCATATAATACTTCCACTTTGATATATTCTAATAATATAGAAAAAGCTAACTTTATCATTTATTTCCTAATTTTACGTGAAGTGTTTGGTTTGGTTTGGGACAACTTGGATAGTTATTAAATAATAATGTTTGGCAAAAGAACTCTATGGAAAGACATTCTTTCTAGTCAAAGGTGATGACAGAAAGTAAAGTAAGCAATATTCTTGAGATTGCCTTTAAAATATATATATATATATATATATATATATATATATATATATATATATAAGATTGGGGTTGATTGGATAATATGATTGGTCAAGAGGCTTGATTTGAGATAGAATTGATGAATTAACAGAGGTCCAAACGAGACTGGTCGATATGATTAGATTGAATTGATTGGATAGAGTTTTATGAGCATTGAGTCTTGGGAGAAGTATCGAGCACCGAATTGGGTAAGAGTAAGTAATAACTCGAATCCAATAACTACGTCGCCAAACGTAGGAAGGAATTGGACCGTTAAAGTCGGATGTTTTCCAAATTACTGTCCTGATATAATAGGACTTGATTGGTTATGAATTTATGATTTATTGATTCGTTCGTACCCAGGCAAGGTATGAACGGACGTGGCAACAACGTCGGCTTGTTGTACTATCACTGGCTCATAAGTGATGGTTGTCGGATAAGAGAAACTCCCATATAGGTCTTGATAGTACTCTGAGTCGGATTGGGATGGATTGGGCTGGATTGTATGTTATTGGTCCTGTCTAAATTATATTTTGTTTAGACTCAGAACATCTTGATTGAGTTGTACCTTCTTCTGAGTTGAGATTCTGAGTTGATTTGATCCCACCTTGATGTATGTTTCATTCGGCCATTTTACATACTCGTACATTCCACGTACTGACGCCATTTGGCCTGCATCGTTTCATGATGTAGAGATAGGTACTAGAGATCATCAACAGGCACATCGTTGAAGATCTATTCATTTCCAGCTAGTTGGTGAGTCCTCCTTGTTTTCGGAGGATACCGCAGTTATCTTTTCAGCTTTGAGTTAGTTTTCCTTTATTTTGATTTGTGGTAGCCATGAATTTGTCATTGGCACCTCTTATATTGTTGATAGAGGCTTCATAGACTAGAGTGTGGATGATGTTGAATTGTTTCGTTGTGACTAGTTTTATTTTTTCTAGTTGTTGAATGGAGATGTGGTTGGCCTTTGGCTTTATTATGAATAGTATTCTTATGATTTGAATCTTCCGCTAATAGAGTATAACTGTCACGCCCCGGGAGGGTACCCTAGACGTAACCGGCACCCGAAGGCCATCTCTGGCCTCCGAGCGAACCACTTGGTACAGTCACTCATTCATTCAGGCACATTCTATTAGCAGAAAACTCAATTTAAGAAATACTTCTCACATCATAAGGGCCGAAGGCCAAACATTTACAATCAAGACGATAATCAAAATAGGAATCCTCAAGATGACCGCTCGACCTCCTCACATCTCAGTCTATGAAGCCTCTATTCAAGTCTAAAAGGTGCCAATGACAAGCCCATGGCTACCGATAATCTAAATAAACAAAAGACCATCAAAAACTGTACAGGAAGGCCCAATATCCTCCGGGAACTAGGAGGACTCACCAACTAGCTGAGGGTGTATGTGGATCTTCAACGGAGCGCCGGTTGATGATCTCTAGTACCTGTCTCTGCATCATGAAATGATGCAGGCCAAATGGCGTCAGTACATGGAATGTACGAGTATGTAAAATGGCCGAATACAACGAACATCAAGGAAGAATAAATCAACCAACTCGGGAGCTCAACTCAAAATGAATGACAACTCAATCAAATATCCTAAGTCTAAACAAGAGTATGATTTAGACTGGACCAATCATATACAATTCAACTCAACCTGACTCAGAGTGCTATCAAAACTTATTTGGGAGTTTCTCTTAACCGACAACCAACACTTATGAGCCAGTGAAGGTACAATGAAATGACGTCATTGCCACGCCCGTTCATACCTTGCCAGGGCATGAACGACGGACACTCATGGATCCAATCCAACCAGGTCCTATATTGTCAGGACAAAAGCTCTCGGGGAAGCATCCGACTTTAACGGTTCAATCCCCCCTACGTTTGGTAACACAGGTATTGGGTTCGAGTGTGGACTATACTCTTGCCCAATTCGGTGCTCGATACTCCTCCCAAGACTCAATGCTCATAAAACTCCATCAACTCAACTCAATCAACTCCTATCAACAAGTCTCATTACAACCTTGTCGACTCATCAACTCTATCATAATCAAATATCAATCTCAATGCTCAATCTCAATCATATCTTCAAGGAAGCTTTAAATGCACATATATAACATCATCTAGATATAAAATCAATTATTACCTCCATCTATTTGAGAAAAATCTTTGTGACTCATCACATCTCCAAGACTTCAAATAGACATTCTTATAATAGGCAACATTTTTAAGAAAATAGTATACTTTATAGAATCTATATAATTAACAAGACCAACAAAACATATTTAGCAACTCATTTCCTCATCATCTCATACTTACATAAGTGCTCATTTTAGGAATCTCTTAGCTCAACAACATTGGCACATAAATACTTAAATAAGATGGAAACAAAACTCATTCAAACATGTACCATACCAAGAAACTCCATTTTCATGGATATCTAACCTCAACACAAGAATAGGGCACATGGGTGGACTCAACCCATGTTTTGGTTAGCCTTACATACCTTAGTGAAGACTTGGAAGAAACCTTGATGTTGGGCCTTCAATGGGAGCTTGAGGTCTTGAAGCTCTTGGACTCCTTTTTGGTTGGAAATGGAGAAGAAGAGAAGAGAGAAGGGAGAGGATCTAGGGCTTTTTCTAGAGAGAGAATGGGGCTGAAGAAAAATGGTCCCAAAATATACAAGGTTTGTGTATATATAATTTGGGAAATTTCCCAAATTTCCCTTCCTCCAAATTCTGAAAATTAGGCAAAAATGCTCTTGGCGCGATAATCGCGCGTCGCGCCCTTACAGCAACAAGGCCAATTACGCCTAAAACCTGTACAACTTTTAGTGGCGCGTCGCGCCAGGGACCAAACTACTGAGGCATATTTCTGGCGCGATAGTGGCGCGTTGCGCCCTTACAGCGCCAAGCCTATTGCTCCAAATTCTGGGAATTTGGCCTGAAAAACCCTGCACACTTTTAGTGGCGCATCGCGCCAGGGACCAAACTACTGAGGCATGTTCCTGGCGCGATAGTGGCGCATCGCGCCCTTATGGCGCCAGGGCCATTTCCCTAGCAGTGGTAACCCAGGCCAAAAATGAAATCCCTGTCGTGCTAGTTCGTCTTCAGATCGTCATATCTTTTGGCCCCGAACTCCAAAATATACGTTCTTGGTGGCGTTGGAAAGAAGAATCGACGACCTTTAATTTGATAGGTCGTGGGCCACCCGGATTGACGTCTTTCAAATGATAGGGTCATTGAAAGTCGACCCTTACGTGAGCTCGTCCTAAACTTAGCCACGACGGATCTTTTGGACTTAGCTCAGTCCTAGGGGTCCTTAATGACCCAACATCACCTCCAACACTCTTAAACTCCTCAGGGACTCATATTAACTCAAGCACGTACTTCGAAATAAATACGATGGGCCCCATACGTGTACCAAGAAGGCCCGAATCTTAGGAAAAATTTTGAGGGGTGTTATATTATCTCCCCCTTGGGATCATTCGTCCTCGAATGACGAGCAACCAAGAATAGACTCGGGGTATAAATCACAATCAAAATTCAGTCATTCAATGAATCAAATTCTCAATCAAATATCAATCAAAACTCAAAAAGGCACAAATGAATTCGAGTCAAGGAAATAGTCATTACCTTCAATGCTCTCCTCGGTAGGCACGAATAGATGTGGGTATTTAGACTTCATGGCTTCCTCCGCTTCCCACGTGGCTTCCTCAACAAATTGATTCCTCCACAGGACTTTGACTGAGGCGACCTCCTTGTTCCTTAATTTGCTGATTTGGCGATCAAGAATTTGGATTGGGACCTCCTCATAGGATAAGCTATCCTTAATTCCAACGCTTTCAATAGGGACTACCAACGAGGGATCGCCCAAGCACTTTTTCAACATTGAAATGTGGAACACCGGATGAATAAAAGCTAGTTCTGAGGGTAGGTCCAGCTCATAAGCGACATTCCCAATCCACCTCAAAATTTGGTACGGGCCAATGTATCGAGGACTAAGTTTCCCCTTCTTTCCAAACCTCATGACCCCCTTCATGGGTGACACTTTCAAATACACCCAATCATCCACCTCAAACTCTAAGTCTCTCCTCCTCACATCGGTGTACGATTTTTGGCGACTTTGGGCTGTCTTTAGCCTCTCTCGGATAACTTGTACCTTCTCCATGGCTTGATGGATGAGGTCAGGCCCAATCAACTCGGCTTCACCAACTTCAAACCAACCAATGGGCGATCTACACCTCCTCCCATATAAGGCTTCATAAGGAGCCATTTGAATACTTGCATGGTAGCTATTGTTATACGCAAACTCTATGAGAGGCAAGTGATCATCCCAATTTCCCTTGAAGTCAAGCACACACACCCTTAACATATCCTCTAATGTTTGAATTGTGCGCTCTGCTTGGCCGTCTGTCTGGGGGTGGAAGGCTATACTCAAGTTCACCCTCGAACTTAATCCCTTCTGAAAGGATTTCCAAAATTAGGAAGTGAATTGGGCTCCTCTGTCTGAGATGATAGACAAATGGACCCCATGCAATCTAACGATCTCCTATATGTACAACTTCGCATAATCTTCTGCGGTGTCAGTAGTTTTAACCGCCAAGAAGTGAGCTGATTTCGTCATTCTATCCACAATTACCCAAATGGAATCATGTTGCTTTCGGGACTTCGGCAAGCCTGTAATAAAGTCCATGTTGATCATCTCCCACTTCCATTCTGGAATTTCTATGTTTTGGGCTAGACCACATGGTCTCTGATGCTCAACCTTCACTTGTTGACAATTCGGGCATTTGGAAACGAATTCCGCAATATCCTTCTTCATTCCGCTCCACCAGTAGATCTCCCTCAAGTCATGGTACATTTTCGTGGAACCCGGATGAATAGAGTATCTAGAACTATACGCTTCGGCCATAATCCTCTCTCGAACATCATCAACATCCGGCACGCACAATCTATTTTGGTACCGTAACACACCATCTCCCCCTTGGGTAAAAACCATTACCTCTTGTTTGTGAACGCCTCCCTTCAATTGGATAAGGACGGGATCTTGGTCTTGCTTCTCCTTCACCTCTGCCACAAGTGAGGACGTAGACCCATCCTGAATGGTAACTCCGCCTTCATTATTCTCTTCCAGATGAACTCCCAATCGGGCTAATCTGTGTACCTCCTTCGCCAATTCCCTCCTTCCTTTCTCCACGTGGCTAGTGCTACCCATGGACAACCTGCTAAGAGCATCAACAACAACATTAGCTTTACCTGGATGGTAGAGGATGCTCATATCATAGTCCTTGAGTAGCTCAAGCTATCTCTTGTGATCGGTGAATACATCGATATGCACTCCATACAGGTAGTGGCGCCAGGTTTTAAGTGCAAACACCACAACTGCCAACTCAAGGTCATGAGTTGGGTAATTCCTCTCATGAAGCTTAAGCTGTCTTGAAGCATAGGCTATCACCTTCCCCCTTTACATCAACACACAACCTAAACCAATTCTGGAGGCATCACAATAAATCACAAAACCTTCTGTTCCATCGGGCAAGGTTAGAACAGGAGCACTGGTTAGCTTGGTCTTCAATTTATGGAAACTCTCCTCACAAGCATCAGACCATTGGAACTTAGCCTTCTTTTGGGTCAGCTTAGTCAATGGTGATGATATGGATGAGAATCCCTCTACAAACCTTCGATAGTACCCGGCCAAGCCCAGAAAGCTCCTTATCTCTGTTGGGGATGTGGGTCTAGGCCAATTCTTCACAGCTTCTATTTTCTGAGCATCCACCTGAATACCATCTCCAGGTACAATGTGGCCTAAGAAGGCCACCGTTGCAAGCCAAAATTCACATTTAGCGAACTTTGCATACAATACCTAGTCCCTCAAAGTTTGTAGAACGACTCTAAGATGATAGGCGTGCTCCTCTTCATTCTTGGAGTAAACCAGAATATCATCTATGAATACAATCACAAACATATCAAGGTACGGTTTGAATACTCGGTTCATGAGATCCATAAAAGTGGCGGGAGCATTAGTCAACCCAAAATACATGACCAAAAATTCAAAGTGGCCATAACGAGTCCGGAAAGCAGTCTTCGGAACATCGCATTCTCTCACCTTCAATTGGTGGTAGCCGGATCTCAAGTCTATCTTTGAGAAACAAGTGGCACCTTGAAGTTGGTCGAATAAGTCATCTATTCTGGGGAGAAGGTATTTGTTCTTCACAATGACTTTATTCAACTGCCTGTAGTCGATACACATTCTAAGGGACCCATCCTTCTTCCGCACAAATAGGATCGGAGCACCCCATGGCGAGACACTCGGCCTAATGAATCCCTTATCTAACAAGTCCTTCAGTTGCTCCTTCAACTCCTTCAACTCGGCCGGAACCATTTTATATGGGGGAATTGAGATAGGCTGGGTATCAGGAAGAACATCAATCCCGAAGTCGATCTTCCTATCAGGAGGGACTTCAGGCAAATCTTCAGGAAAGACATCCGGAAACTCGTTGACAATCGGAACCGACTCAAGGGATGGAGACCCAATGCTGTCATCTTTCACTCGGACAAGGTGATAGATACACCCTTTTGAGATTAGCTTCCTGGCCCTAAGGTACGAAATAAACTTACCCTTAGGCGCAATAGGACTACCCCTCCATTCTATGATAGCCTTATTCGGGAATCTGAATGTGACAATTTGAGTTATACAATCAATAGAGGCATAGCAGACATAAAGCCAGTCCATACCAAGGATCACATCGAAATCAACCATGTCTAACTCAACCAAGTCAGCCAAGGTGTCCCTGTGATGAATTGACACAGTGCAATCTCTATAGACTCTCTCAGCTAAGACAGAATCACCGACAGGAGTGGCCACACAAAAGGGCTCAAGAAGACGTTCAGGGATTTTATTGAACTTACTAGCCACATAGGGAGTTACAAAAGATAAGGTGGCACCTGGATCCATCAATACATAACAATCAAAGGAAGAGACTCGAATCATACCCGTCACGACGTTTGGAGAGTTCTCCTGATCTTGGCGACTACCCATGGCATATAGGCGGTTTGTACCTCCACTCGTACCTGGAGTAGCGCCTCTCTAATTTCCTCTAGATGGTGGTGCAATGGCAGAGGACTGGGCCCTATTCCCCCATGTTGGACACTCCCTCAGAAGATGGCCCATTTGGCCGCATTTATAGCAACCAACCCTTCCTGCTCTGTATTCTCCCAAGTGAAGCCTACCACACTTGCCGCATGGTGGCTTTCCCTTCGAACCCTGACTTACACTAGCCGGGGATTGAGAAACCTGGGGTCTGAAATTCTGACGACTTTGTCCCTGCCGATCATACCTGTCCTGTGGCATTGGTGCGCTGGCGGTAGATGAGGCATAGGTGGAAGGCCTCTTCTGGAAGAAGGACCTGTTGCCCTTGCTTTGCCTCTGCTCATTCTCATGCCCAGATGACCTTGCCTTTTTGCTCAGGTGCTCTTCTCTGTCTTTCCTCTTCTCCTCCTCTACCTGTTGAGCATACACCATTAATCTGGAAAGGTCCATATCCGAGATCAATAATGCTGCCTTGCATTCCTTCTTCACATGCCTCCCTAACCCGGAGACGAACTTCCTCATCTTCGACCTCACATCAGGAATCATTTCTGGAGCATACCTGGACAGCTCGATGAACCTTAGGCCATACTCCTTAACCGACATACCTTTCTGCTTCAGATTAACAAATTCCTCCACCTTCGCTTCCCTCAATTCTCGAGGAAAGAAGTGGTCAAGAAAAACTCCCTCGAATTCATCCCATCTAGTAGGTTCAGCATCTTCACCCCTACTCTGCTCCCATTGGTTATACCAAATGTTTGCCACATCTTTGAGTTGATAAGACACCAACTCGACCCCCTCGATTTCTGTAGCATGCATAGCTTTTAGAATCTTCCATATTTCATCAATGAAATTCTGGGGATCTTCATCAACCTTAGAACCCGTAAATGCTGGTGGGTTCATCCTCAGAAAGTCTCTAATTCTAGTGGTAGCAGATGGCTCTTGGGAACTAGAGCTGAGAGTTGGCGAACTTTGATTGCCGCTTCACGCGGCCATTAGCTGAGTGAGCATGGCAATTGCCCCTCGAAATTCAGCTTCTGATGTGGGTGCAGGTGGAGTAGATGGCACTTGAGGTGCCTCCGCATATCTCGCGGGTCGACCTCTAGCCCTTGCTGGGCGTGCCTCTGACTGTGGCATCCCTACATTATCAACATTCCTCTGGCTAGTGGTACATTTAGGAGGCATTATCTATAACGTATGAACGCACAAATTAGAAAGAAAGTTTCATGGAGTTCAACTCCATCGCACGAATTTAGAGTATGAAAAAAGTGAAACAATTCCTAATGTCCTATAGCCTCCTGCTCATAAGTGTGGTGCACAACACACCCATAAGCAAGACTCTACTAGACACGGCTTCATAGACTCTCTAGGACACTTGAACTCTGTGCTCTGATACCATGTTTGTCACGCCCCGGGAGGGTACCCTAGACGTAACCGGCACCCGAAGGCCATCTCTGGCCTCCGAGCGAACCACTTGGTACAGTCACTCATTCATTCAGGCACATTCTATTAGCAGAAAACTCAATTTAAGAAATACTTCTCACATCATAAGGGCCGAAGGCCAAACATTTACAATCAAGACGATAATCAAAATAGGAATCCTCAAGATGACCGCTCGACCTCCTCACATCTCAGTCTATGAAGCCTCTATTCAAGTCTAAAAGGTGCCAATGACAAGCCCATGGCTACCGACAATCTAAATAAACAAAAGACCATCAAAAACTGTACAGGAAGGCCCAATATCCTCCGGGAACTAGGAGGACTCACCAACTAGCTGAGGGTGTATGTGGATCTTCAACGGAGCGCCGGTTGATGATCTCTAGTACCTGTCTCTGCATCATGAAATGATGCAGGCCAAATGGCGTCAGTATATGGAATGTACGAGTATGTAAAATGGCCGAATACAACGAACATCAAGGAAGAATAAATCAACCAACTCGGGAGCTCAACTCAAAATGAATGACAACTCAATCAAATGTCCTAAGTCTAAACAAGAGTATGATTTAGACTGGACCAATCATAT
Organism: Solanum dulcamara; assembly: GCF_947179165.1. Lineage (NCBI taxonomy): Eukaryota > Viridiplantae > Streptophyta > Magnoliopsida > Solanales > Solanaceae > Solanum > Solanum dulcamara. The sequence continues at coordinate 5,085,905 of NC_077244.1, read as the reverse complement.
ACAATTCAACTCAACCTGACTCAGAGTGCTATCAAAACTTATTTGGGAGTTTCTCTTAACCGACAACCAACACTTATGAGCCAGTGAAGGTACAACGAAATGACGTCGTTGCCACACCCGTTCATACCTTGCCAGGGCATGAACGACGGACACTCATGGATCCAATCCAACCAGGTCCTATATTGTCAGGACAAAAGCTCTCAGGGAAGCATCCGACTTTAACGGTTCAATCCCCCCTACGTTTGGCAACACAGGTATTGGGTTCGAGTGTGGACTATACTCTTGCCCAATTCGGTGCTCGATACTCCTCCCAAGACTCAATGCTCATAAAACTCCATCAACTCAACTCAATCAACTCCTATCAACAAGTCTCATTACAACCTTGTCGACTCATCAACTCTATCACAATCAAATATCAATCTCAATGCTCAATCTCAATCATATATTCAAGGAAGCTTTAAATGCACATGTATAACATCATCTAGATATAAAATCAATCATTACCTCCATCTATTTGAGAAAAATCTTTGTGACTCATCACATCTCCAAGACTTCAAATAGACATTCTTATAATAGGCAACATTTTTAAGAAAATAGTATACTTTATAGAATCTATATAATTAACAAGACCAACAAAACATATTTAGCAACTCATTTCCTCCTCATCTCATACTTACATAAGGGCTCATTTTAGAAATCTCTTAGCTCAACAACATTGGCACATAAATACTTAAATAAGATGGAAACAAAACTCATTCAAACATGTACCATACCAAGAAACTCCATTTTCATGGATATCTAACCTCAACACAAGAATAGGGCACATGGGTGGACTCAACCCATGTTTTGGTTAGCCTTACATACCTTAGTGAAGACTTTGAAGAAACCTTGATGTTGGGTCTTCAATGGGAGCTTGAGGTCTTGAAGTTCTTGGACTCCTTTTTGGTTGGAAATGGAGAAGAAGAGAAGAGAGAAGAGAGAGGAGCTAGGGCTTTTTCTAGAGAGAGAATGGGGCTGAAGAAAAATGGTCCCAAAATATACAAGGTTTGTGTATATATAATTTGGGAAATTTCCCAAATTGCCCTTCCTCCAAATTCTGAAAATTAGGCAAAAATGCTCTTGGCGCGATAATGGCGCGTCGCGCCCTTACAGCAACAAGGCCAATTATGCCTAAAACCTGCACAACTTTTAGTGGCGCGTCGCGCCAGGGACCAAACTACTGAGGTATGTTTCTGGCGCGATAGTGGCGCGTCGCGCCCTTACAACGCCAAGCCTATTGCTCCAAATTCTGGGAATTTGGCCTGAAAAACCCTGCACACTTTTAGTGGCGCATCGCGCCAGGGACCAAACTACTGAGGCATGTTCCTGGCGCGATAGTGGCGCGTCGCGCCCTTACGGCGCCAGGGCCATTTCCCCAGCAGTGGTAACCCAGGCCAAAAATGAAATCCCTGTCGTGCTAGTTCGTCTTCAGATCGTCATATCTTTTGGCCCCGAACTCCAAAATCTACGTTCTTGGTGGCGTTGGAAAGAAGACTCGACGACCTTTAATTTGACAGGTCGTGGGCCACCCGGATTGACGTCTTTCAAACGATAGGGTCATTGAAAGTCGACCCTTACGTGAGCTCGTCCTAAACTTAGCCACGACGGATCTTTTGGACTTAGCTAGGTCCTAGGGGTCCTCAATGACCCCACATCACCTCCAACGCTCTTAAACTCCTCAGGGACTCATCTTAACTCAAGCACGTACTTCGAAATAAATATGATGGGCCCCACACGTGTACCAAGAAGGCCCGAATCTTAGGAAATTTTTTTAGGGGTGTTATAGTAACTGAATGAAAGTGTGATTGGACCAAGTGGTTTGCTTGAAGGCCAAAAATGGTTTTCGAGTGCCGGCCATGTCTAGGGTACCCTCCCGGGGCGTGACAGTGAAATAGGACGAAACAATTATCGTCATTATGATGGAAATAAACATGAGAACAATAAAGTTCTTCAAAATAATCCTCCAGAGGTAAATTCAATATTTGCCACCGGTGTGGTATGAAAGGTCATTGGGCACGTGAATGTAATACGCCTGATCATTTTGTGAAACTTTATCAAGCCTCTCTCAAAAGAAGAGATAACCGCACACTTGAATTCTCGGAATGATGATAATGAAGCAACTCCCTCAAATAATTATGAAGATATTGAGGTGAATCTTGCTTATAAAGATGATACTTTCGAAGATCTACCAAATATTACTCATTTGAAAGCTGAAGATTTTATGAATATTGATTAAAGAATTGATCATCTAACTGGGGAAATAGTTATTGTTTTTTTATTATGTTTGATATTATGTTGACCAGGAGGTCACGGGTTCAAGCTTGGAAACAGCCTTTGGCAGAAATGCAAGGTAAGGCTGCGTACAATAGACCTTTGTGGTCGGGCCATTCTTCGGTTCCTGCGCATAGCGGGAGCTTTAGTGCATCGGGCTGCCTATTATGTTGTCCTTCGTAAAATATTTTTTAAGGCAGTATAGTTTCTTAAAGTTTCTTATGTTGTTAGTTTTTCACATTCTTATAATGTATCTTTTTGTTTATGAAGAATATGGAAATTCCCTAGTCAACTAAGAATTTTCTTTTCACAGAAAGTTACTCAACTAATGTTTCTTCTCACAGAAAGTTGAGTTACTTCCTCGAAAATAACTATTAGTTAAATGATCATATGAGATATTAACTCCATATTTTTCTTTTTCCGTTTTGCTTTGAGAATTCTGAATTGTAAAGATAATCCTTGATGAACCCAAAGTTATGACAACAACAACAACAACAACGAACCCAGTGTGATCCCACCATGTGGGGTCTGGGGAGGGTAGAGTGTACGCACACCTAACCCCCACCTTAAAAGGTAGGGCGGCTGTTTCCGAAAGACCCTCGGCTTAAGAGAGAAGAAACAAGGGAGGAGAAACAAGGAAAAACAAGACATAGGTCAGTAAAGCCAGGCATATAACAGACAATATAAAGATATGAATAATGAGAGCGATAAAGCGATAAAGTCAGGGTAGGAAAGATCGGGGATAAAAGAGCATTAACTACTATAGATAAAATAGGATACCCAAAGTAGACTGGGCCAACTAATATAAGCAGTAATCCCATGCAAAATCATATGTTAAGACAGATGAGCGCGACTACGACAACTATGGAGAACCGATCGGCCACCTAGCCCACTATCTTAGTCCAAGTCCTCCATAGCCTCCTATCTAAGGTCATGTCCTCGGAGAGCTGCAACTGTGCCATATCATGTCTAATGACCTCTTCCCAATATTTCTTCGGCCTCCCTTTGCCCCTCCTGAAACCGTCCATAGCCAACCTCTCGCACCTCCGCACTGGAGCATCTGTGTCTCTCCTCTTCACATGCCCAAACCATCTCAGTCTCGCTTCCCGCATCTTGTCCTCCACCGATGCCACTCCCACCTTGTCTCGGATATCTTCATTCCTAATTCTATCCATCCTAGTGTGCCCACACATCCACCGCAGCATTCGCATTTCCGCGACTCTCATCTTCTGGACATGAAGTTTCTTGATTGGCCACAGAGGAAAACAGAAGAGTCTCTGGAGTGTTTTTGGGTTTAGACTTAAAAGAGTGTCAATCGTCAAGTCTTCTCTACCTTGCCACCCATGACACTCAAAATATAAGCCATCAGTCGTTGATGTTTTAATTTCCCAAATTTTCTTCATATATCATATATATTATTAAAAGTTGGAAGCTTCAAAGTGCAAAATTGAATTACCATTTTACCCTTACTTTAAATAAAATATCTAATTAATTAAATATTAAATAACATCATGCATATTATACTAAATACTAAAAGTGGAAGGTGTTACGTCAAAAGTTGAAGAATATGATAATGAAAAGATCATGGTTTCGAATTCAAGGAAAAGAAAAAAGGAGGAATATTTTCCGTGTAATGAAATGATGATGAAAAACGTTTTGGAAGTAAATGAAGGAGAATGAATGACCTCAATCACAATTGAATTCAATGTATTTGTTTGTACGAAGCATTAAAGTGATATAAAATCAATACTATCTATGTTCCAAATTATTTAACCATGTATTTGGTCTAGTTTAATTGTCATTATTGATTTAAATTTAAAATTTAGTAAAAGAAATTTTAACTAAAAAAATTAGTGAAAGACATTTTCGTAATCCAACTTTGAACTTAAACATTCTCACTTGTAATAATATATGATGATGATTTTGTACGAGGGCTAATATTCTAAGTAGTAATAGCAAATTAGGAAACTAATCAAATGGAATCTTTTAAATGCTGTTTGCGATAAGAAGTAAGAAAGAGAAGTATAAGTCACAAGGGTCATTTTTAAAAATATTAATTAACTACCAACTAAAGACCTTCTTTTGGCCTTAGCTGCAATATTTTATTACTACTTATTCTACTTCATTCACAAGAAGTCTGTGTGAACATTCAGCGAAGTAAGATTCCAAACATAAAAGGTGTGATATATCAAATTTGGAATAGGCTATGAGATAAAGTGTGTGGTTGGTATGGAGAAAGAATAAGTTTTAATCAAACGGTACTGACTGGAACGTGTACCGAGAGCTCAAACGGGACTGACTATGTTACTACGTAAAAAATATGACATTTAGTGTAACTCAACCCCCGAAAGCTAACTCATCAAAGGGAGGATTGCCTAAGTCCATATAAGCAGACCACCGGTCCATTCTTCAACCAATGTAGGACTGAAACCTGCTCTATCAATGATTAAAGGAATTCTACCCTTGCTTCTACTGGGGGGATTGATCTACCGCAAAGACGCAAACGCGGATGGAACTGGTGCAAAAAATTCTGTTTTGGAGATTACTGAATCACCAAATTCTGGTGGCTCAAATTTGATTTTGATGATACTGCTGGAAACAGAGGTGAAATTGTAGGTGCAGAGCACGTTGGTTTTGATGATACTCGTGTACTAATACAAGCTCTAATTCTTGAAAATTCTGGGCACTACATATATCAAGAAACGAGTTGCTTCCTACAACCGTGATCAAACGGTTCTTTTTCATAAGAAATAGGTAATCAAATAACATACAAGAGAGTAGACTGTCCAGTTCGCATCGTTCCAACTGTTTGTCTAGACTTTTGCTTGCAGATTAGCAAAATCAATCTTCGGCAACACCTTCTTAAAGAAACATGTTCAATGGCCTTGTTGTTTCAAAAATGACATAAATCGTCACTGATCATATTGTTACTCCATTTAAACTCTTCTCAATATGATGAAACTTATATTTAAACGTTGGTGAACTTGCAGAAGATGGCTCAAAATGACATTGACAATGTGTTAGATCAGCTAAGATGGATCAAGAATGGAGGTGATTTGGGTACAATCAGGATTGGTCTAGTTGAGATACTTGAAATAAACCTAAGATTTTTTAGAACCTTTATAAAGTACCATCATGTTCTTTTTCCTAATTCGTTGGTCGAACTCACAAAGATGGCCAAATCAGTTGTGGAAATGCTTCACTTAGTTTTTTCGTCGAATTCCAGATGAACACAAAATTAATCTTAATATGGAAAGGCTAGAATTACACTTGCTAGAATTCAAGAATCTAAATTATGTACTGATGTAAAAATCTCATTTTCTTTTGAATGATTTTCACTTGCTTTATAATTCGATTTCTTACAACGTTTTCTTTTTTCATTGAGGGAGTGAGAGATTCTTATATGCCACAGAGATAAATGGTTACGTCGGCCATGAGAAGCTGGAGTGTTTGGAGACTCGAATTCGGTTCATGGCTAACAATGTGGAACAGTTTTGTGGTGCTATTTCGCTTAGCATTTATGAGGATGAAGATGTTATCTTGAATAAACCTCCGTATCTATCATGCCTGATTGTGCTAGTGGAGTTGGAAATGAAGAAGATTTTTCTTGGTGAACTAAAGACTTCAAAATTTACTCAATCAAGAACTTTCAAGGACAAGAAATTACCAAAAGGATTTTCACATCATCTCCAGTCTTCTGATGTACCTCAGAAACAAAGAGCTCGTTAACTTTCCTAATAATGTCTCTGCTCCACATATTGATGTGGCAATAGAGTTCTTGTTGGTTTTGTTGGAAAAAAGCACCGCTAATTTTCGTCTTTTTCGGAACGCCTTCAAGCAGAAAATAATAACAGAGAAATTAAAGAGAATAAAATCAACACAAGATATAACGTGGAAACCCAATGCGGGAAAAACCACCGACCACCCAGAAAAATATTCACTATATGAAATTATTACACCATACAATACACAATATTTTTTCTCACACACTCTAATTCCTAAAATACTATTCTCAAGGAGATCTTCAAGAGAATTATCTCTAAACTTCTCCTCTAGTATACAAGAAATTGAATTTTTAGTGATATACTAAACGAAATGAGTAAATCTCATTTTATAAGTACAAAAAGCAATAACCCATTTTTCTTTTTTCCGACGTGGGATAAATTGTTCTAACTCTTCTTCTTTTCAAAAGAAAAATCAACAACTCTCCACCTTTTGAAGAGAAAAAGATGCAATCTATTAGCCCTTTACAGTTGTCCAGCTATACATAATAGAATTAGTTCTCCACCTAATTCTATACTCGGCCAACCATGTGCAATTGCAACTTTCACATTGTGACAATCATAATTCTAAATTCAAGAATTATCATATCCCCCACCATAAAGAGTAACTCCACTCAGATTGAATATCACCAGTCCAAGAATTTTCACTTGAAATCACTTTCCAATTTCAAGAATTTTAGTTTCGGCTAATGTCGAAAACAAAAACCCGCCAATAACTTATGGTGCAGCCCTCTTGTTGATTTCATGAGAGTCCATTAGCCATCGACATCCTTTCCACCACAAACCTTGACATCACCAATCAACCAATGCCCATGTGAAAATTGTGGACACGCTAGAATTATTCCATCCTTTATCATGACAACCTTGGAGAACATGTCATAAGGATACCTATCCCAGCATATAGTTGGAGCCTTTGCAGAACAGCTCCTTACAATCCTACCTTGTCCGAGTTTACTAGTTGTTGATCAAAATTTTCAGTCCACAAAGATTCCAAAATTCCACTAGTCAAATCCTCAATTTTATTTTTACCATTTGACCACCTCTTTTGATTCCTCCTTGCATTAATAGAGAACCACAAAAGTCCCAAAGCTACATCCCCACCGCAATCATACATGTCATAAATCACAACCGTCGTAGTTCAGGAACCATCGCTGAAGCTTCTTCATCTCTTAACTAATGCATAGCAGATTTTGATAACACTTGCGAATAAGTTTTTATCATCTTTGACTTTATTTTCTCACGCAACCAGCTCCAAAACTCATTCTCTAACCAAAATTCTCAAAACTTGTCCCTACATGCTTAACATATGCTAATAAATAGCTAATAGAAATGAAAAATACCCAATAAATTAGTTTCCAAGAAAGAGAGGTGGATCATAATGGTTACACTTAAGTATCAAGTCTTTTCTTAGCCCAACCCTCTTTAGATTGTACTTATTCTCACTATTACCATATATAAAAGTACCCCAAAGCAACTCCACCATAATAACAAACTCCACCAGAATCAGACTACACTTGCTACTCCACCAGGACGAAACTTTCGCTTGAAAATAATAATTCTAATTCAGAATTTTTTTTAATGTGGAAGATCAGACAAAGCTACAACCACAGAGCATACTAAAATTTCAAAAGAATTATTTCACACCAAAAGCTCTGATACAACTTGTTGGGAAAAAGCATCGACTAATTTTCATCCCTTTCGGATCCCCTTCAAGCAAAAAATAATAACAGAGAAATTAAAGAGAATAAAAACAACATAAGATATAACGTAGAAATCAAATGCGGGAAAAATCACGGATCACCCAGAAAAATATTTACAATATGAAAATTATTACACCATACAATGCACAATATTTTTCTCCACACACCCCAATTCTTAAGATACTATTTCCAAGGAGATCTTCACGAGAATTATCTCTAAAATTCTCCTCTAGTATACAAGGAATTGAAGTTTTGGTGATATACTAAACCAAATGAGTAAATCTCATTTTATAAGTACAAAAATTAATAATCCATTTTTCTTTTTCTGATGTGGGATAAATTGCTCTACCTCTTCTTCTTTTCAAAAGCAACATCAACATGTTTTCCTTAATGTTGATGTGTCAAATCATGCTATTGATTTCAATCCAAAATATTGGAATTGGAAGGAAGGGAAAATTGGAAGATGAATCTTTTCCCCGGAGCTGGAACAACTTTTTCTTCCTGACCTGATTCAAGGACAAAAAATGGCTTGTCCCTACCAAAAAGTTTTCATATTTCCTGAAGAGGTCATTCTTACATGGGCTTGGGCTTGCTTTGATGAAGGGTAGGCTTGTTGTGCTTTGGCCCTTCTGTCTTTTGCTAACGACTGTACGACCAATCATTTCTTTCAGAATCGTGGTCAGAAGCTTGGGCGAACTCTTTTGTATGGGAAAGCCTGTCAAAGGCTAATGCTTAATACTATCCATAAACATTGTACTCCCATAATAAGTCAAGAAAGCGGAAAATTTCAAAAAAGGAAAATCCTATTAATTAGCCAGTTTCCAAGAGGATGAAGGCAACTAGTTGAATGAGTTTATGGAAAAGGTTGGAGCTATAGCGAGTGATGTTCTATATGTAATTCAAAAGATTCCTCCTATCTCTATAAACAAAGATGACGCCAGCAAAATAAATATTTTCTTGATACAGATATTGGAGAAAACTAAAGATCTAAAGGGACTAGTGTAGACGTATTACAAATCCTTAAAATTCACTCCATCCTAGTTTCCACTGCTGGTGAATTGTGTTTTCTGGAGTCTCTTTTAAGGAAATTGAAATCTTTGCACGAGTCCATCACTGTGTCAAAGGAACCAGTCCTTTGATAAAATAATAAACAGTAAGACAAACTTGAAAATAAGAGTATTGCACACTATTTTACGTGGAAAACCTCCTTGCTCAAGGGAGGAGAAATCACGACTTGACCCTCAAGATTTAGCTTCTAATCTTCACTAAGGTGCAAGAGCAAAATAAACTATTACAAACTATTGTACCTAGTTACTAACCCTCTTCACCCCTTTGCTTGCAACACTACTATTACAAGACTTGAGCCTAAGCAATATCACTATTGCCCACTATACAACTGTTTCTCAGTGATGTAGACTTTTCAACACACTCCAAAACTAACTCTAGCAATGAAGTTACAATAAAGCAATACCAATGGAAATAATCAAGATTCCTTTATACAACAGAAATGATTTTACAATGTTGCACATAAGACTCAACACTACAACAAGGCTACAAAGAAGAATATCTTGAACAACTCTATCAGGTCCTGTGCAGTTTTTATTGCAGTTTGTCTTTCCTTGAGAGAGCACAAAAAACCATTCTTGATTGTCAATTCTTCAAGAGAAAAGCCAAAAAACTTTGTTGTCCACGGTTTGAGCATTAACGTTGGAGACCCGCATCCTAGGATTCATCTGATTGGCTTTAGGTCTGCTGGTTCTACCAACCACAGTAGAGGATGATAGTTTTACAACTGGCTAGTCTGCAACTTGACTTACTCATGGTACCAGGTCCGTGTATCAGGTCCCATAGTTTGTTGATCATCAAATCTAAATAACATTTTCCCCTTTTTTTGATGATGACAAACTATGTAAGTCAACACATGTTCCCCCTATCAACAATATCTTCCCCCAACATTTTGTTCCCCCTATATGGAAGTCAACAAATATTCCCCCTGCCTCTATTCCAACCAGGTCACCCAAGCAAAAACTTGCAAAAACTTTCCATCCCGAGATAAATCACACACCTTCCCCTTTTGGCATCATAAAAAAGGAACACAGTAAACAAAAATAGTACAGTATACAAGCAGGCAAATTCATAGACACTGTGGCAACTCTGAACATGAGTAGGATCATCATAAAGACAAGAAGCAGGCAGTAGAACAAACAACCAACATATTCATATTAAAATAGGGCAGCATTACATTATACTGAAGAAGAATTACATAAGATTAACACATAAACTGCCAACGAAGGAGAGAATAACAAGGGACTAAACTGAGGAATTAGGAGGAGGAGGATTTGGGAGCAAGAGACTGAAGAATGAGGGTCATTCGAGTATTGTTGTCAGCATGAGCCTAAAGTAACTGCTGAGTTAGAGTTTTAACCTTAGCAGTAAGATTTGCATTTTGATCTTTCAACTCAGCAATTTCACTTGAACCAGGTCCCTCTGTCTAAATGAGTAATAACTGGGCATTGAGACTTGAAATCTTAGCATCTCGGCTTGCTAGGGTCAATGTCATTTCTTCCAATTCCAGCTTTAATTTTTCCTGTTGTTCCAGGAGATCAGACAACTGAGACTTTGCTCTGTTACCGGTTCGACCTTCAACACATTCTCACTCTAAAAGGGTGGATTACAAAATGCTTGTTTAATAGTTCCCTTAACACCCTTGCTCACATCAATTCCAAAATGCTGAAAGACCAGGTTGAACAAATACCAATAACCCAACCCATGTTTCCCATCTTTCACCGCCATTGTTTTATGAGTATGCTCTAGTATAATGGCGGGAATATTAATAGGTTCAAGTTTGCTAAGTGTTTCCATCAGAAACAAGTCAACAGAAGATGCAACAGCCCTCCTTTTTGATCTAGGCAGAAGAACCTTGTTCACAAAATCAAAGTAGAGTTGATATTGGCCTTTCTAAAATTTTTTAGGGACACTTTCACCACTCAAAATTGGTAACTTACCAGCTTCCAGGATAAAAGCGTGTGAGGGAGCTTCTTTATCCCCTGAGGTAACCCCCTCCTTTGGAACTCCAAGAATGTTCCCCAAAATTTCTACAGAAAGGTGGAACATGATGCCACCCACTATTGTGTTGAGACTACCATCATCAGCAAAATCCAGATTACAGTAAAACTCACATACCTTATTTTCATGAAGAGTGGGAATGGGCCACTCAAATAAAGATGTCTACATTTGAATCTTAACTGCATAGACCAGGTCCCTCATTCCTGGATGATCACAAACTTCTGGATCAAAAAATCTACCACTCAACACCTTCTGAGTGCGCAAATTTTGATTCTCTCATCCATGCTCAAAATATTTCCCATTATTTTCCTTTTGTTGGGATGACCTGGTTCCTTCTCAGGAGTAGATACCTCCACAATAACAGGCTTCTTCCCCTTGGCAATTTTTTTACGTTTCTTTTTCCCCCCGTTGGACACAGTAATTGACGTTTCACATCTCTTCTTCTTTGTAGCAGAAATCACGTCATCAAAAATGGTATCACTATCCTCAGCAACTTTAGACACATCAATTACTTGATCATCTAGAATATTATCCTTATCAGTCACTGCTTGATGTCGTAGTTCCCTTCATTGCATGGTCTTTGATTTGCTTGCCTCAATTGCATCACTAAGTAACTTCCGAGTGCTCCAAGTAGCTTTTCTAGGAAGCTCATAAATGACTTTTTTCCCTTTATTAGACATCTCCACAGATTCTTCAGGGACTATATGTTTTCCTGGAACCTTATTGTTTTGGCCCAATTAATCACTCGCAGCAATCTCTTGATGAGTTAGACTCCCTTTGTTTGCCATTATTTCTTTGTGCTGAGTTTTCCTTGTAAACCTGGTCAGAAAAGGCATCTCATCTTCTTCGTCAATTGGTGCCCTAGGCAACTCTTGCACTGGGGTTTGGTCGAAGATAGGCTCCAACCCTATAATGGAAACATCTGGTAATGTTTCTTTCTCATCAGATAAAGGAGGTTTGATTCTATCTCCTCTCATCTTAGCCAGACTTTGGACAATCCATTCCTCCCCTACAACTAGTATATTTGACCCAACACTGCGTTGATCAGGAAAATCTCCATCAAAATAGAGTTCAGACATATTTGAGGACACTATACCAGGTTGATATGAAAAACTATTATCAACTGAAGGTTCATTCTCAGGAGAGTGAAGACTTGACCTGTCCACAAAATGAACTGAACCCTGGGGCGACAACTCTTGAGATTTAGAGATCAAAGAGTTGGAGAAAAGATGGGAGTACTTTCATATGTAGGAGAGGATGGAGGAGATGTATATATGCAAAAGGTGATCAAAATTTGACTCGAGGAGTAAGTAATTTCAATTTCCGGCACAGGTTCACTCATCGGAGTTTGAGGGTAAGTCTCAGGTTCAGACATTTGGGTTTTTTATGAGGGGCACCAGACATTCTTGGAGATAAGAAACACAAAGATGAAAGAAAGATTATATGTTTTTTTGAGAGGACTTGATGGGTTTGATTTGAGGAAGAGAGAGAGAGAGATTTGAAGTAGAATGGGCAAGAATTTGAATTTGGTAGGGGTTATAATGAGAGTGAAGAGAGGTGTCTGGTCCCTATGTAACGTCGCTTGAGTGTTCAGTTTGAAAAGACTGCGAATTAGAAGAGGGGTGCTTGACATATGGCAGATTTAGCATATTTTAGAACGTAGTTCAAAATCAGTATATAGAATGCTAACCTGTGAGTAGGGACCTGGTCCCTCTCAAGTTTGAAAGTCGATTGTTTAGATCTGATCCTCAATCTTGTAAAACTTCACACATATATTCCCTTTCTCGATATTATCTCTTAGAAAATGATGTCTCACATCAATATGCTTCATTCTCTTATGTTGGACCGGGTTCTTGGCCATGTTAAGAGCACTTGTATTGTCATACATCAACGAAATAGTATTAGTGAGTACTCCAAAAACCTCCAACTACTGTTTGATCCACAACAATTGAGCAGAGCAAGAGGCAGTTGTAACATACTCAGCCTCTACAGTGGATAGGTCAACTGAGTTTTGTTTCTTGGTTCCCCAAGAGATCAAGGAGGATCCTAGAAAGTGAGCCATTCCTAAGGTACTTTTATATCAACAAAGTACCCTACATAATCAGCATCAGCATATCCTACCAAGTTGAATGAGTCTCCATCCGAATAGTATAGGACCAGGTCCTCAGTTCCCTTTAAGTACCTTAAAAGTCTTTTTCCAGCCTTCAGATGGGATTCTTTTGGACATGCCTGGAACCTTGCACACATTTCCATGCTAAACACAATATCAGGTCTACTCGTTGTTAGATATAACAAAGACCCAATAATTCCTCTGTACATGGTTTCATTAACTGCAGGACTAGGTTCATCAATATCAAGTTTTGAATTGGTTCCCATAGGAGTATCAATTGGCCTTGATTCTGTCATGTGGAACTTCTTCAGAAGATCTTTGATGTACTTCTCTTGGCAAATAGAGGTACCATGCGATGATTGCCTTATTTGCAATCCCAAAAAGAACATTAATTCCCCTATCATGCTCATCTCAAATTCACTTGACATGAGGGTAGCAAAGTCCTTGCACAAGGAACTTGAAGTGGCTCCAAAAATGATGGCATCTACATAAATTTGAACAATCAGCAAGTCTCTTCCTCTTGCCTTTAAGAAGAGTGTGTTATCAATATTCCCTCTCTTAAATCCATTGTCAAGTAAAAATTTGACAACCTCTCATACCAGGCCCTGGGGGCCTATTTTAGACCATTGAGTGCTTTGTCAAGCTTGAGCACGTGATTTGGCTGATCGACATCTTCAAAACCAGGAGGTTGTTTGACATACACTTCCTCTTTCAGTTATCCATTCAAAAATGTACTCTTGACATCCATTTGAAACAACTTGAATAAATAAACGTGGCAAATACAATCAGAATTCTAATTGTTTCCATCTTGGCAACTGGAGCAAATGTTTCATCATAATCAATTCCTTCTTCTTGATTGTATCCCTGAACTACCAACCTTTATTTGTTCCTGGTTATTACTCCATTTTCATCCATCTTATTGCGGTACACCCACCTGGTTCCTATAATGGTTCTGTCAAAGGGACAAGGAACCAAGTGCAATACTTTGCTTCTCTCAAATTGATGAAGTTCTTCTTGCATAGATTTTACCCAATCTACATCCTTCAGTTCTTCCTTCTCATTTTTGGGCTCAATGGTAGACAAAAATGCTGAAAATGCCACTAGATTTCTTGTCTTAGACCTAGTATGCATTCCAAAATTCAATGGTAAGACAAGATCATCCAAGGGATGGGAAGATTGATGCTTCCACCTTGGATGATTTCGTTGTTGTTGATTAGTAGAAGTATTCATCCCTTCGTCATCAGACAAAGTCTGTTTAGGTTGAGCTTGATTGTTATCCACATTGTCAGTAGGGTGAATTGGTTCTTCATCTCCTTGAGGAGATGAACCAGGTCCCTTCTCTGTTTCCTTATCTTCATTTGTTTCATCATTATTTTCAGCCTCATCGGCCTGAGCTTTATCACTTGCAACACCATTGTCTCTCTGAATCTGAAGAAGCTCTTTAATCTCAGAATCATCTTTATCATTGAAATTGTCTATTTCTCAATAAGATGACACTGTACAACAAGATGACACTGTGCATGGACACTTTCTTCAATGCACATTGTCCTCTTATTGTACACTCTGTAGGCTTTGCTGAAAGAGGAGTACCCAACAAATATCCCTTCATCGCTCTTGGGATCAAATTTACCCAGATCATCCTTCCCATTATTTAACACAAAGCACTTGCACCCAAAGGCTCTGAGATAACTAAGCTTGGGCCTTCGGTTGTTCAGCAATTCATATGGAATGTTGTTGAGTATCGACTTGATCATGCATCGATTAATCACATAACAATCCGTGTTCACTACCTCAGCCCAGAAATTCTTTGGCCGTTCAGAGTCTATCAAAATAGTTCTTGCAATGTCAATTAGGATTCTATTCTTCCTTTCAACTACCCTATTTTGTTGTGGAGTTCTAAAAGCTGAGAAATTGTGATGTATTCCCTATTCTACACAAAAGCTTTCAACCCTAGCATTTTCAAACTTTGTTCCACGATCTGACTTGATCCTTGCTATCCTTCAGTTCAGCTTGGTTTGGATCATTTTTGCAAAGTATATCAACACATAAGCCGTCTCATTCTTGATTTTTAAAAACATTGTCCAGGTGAACCTTGAGAAATCATCAACAATGACAAAAATGTACTTTTTCCCTCCTCGACTTTGTATCTTGACCGGTCCATACAAATCCATGCGAATGAGTTCAAGAGGTCTGGTGGTGCTTGTCTCTTTCTTTATTTTGAAAGAAGTTCTGGTTGGCTTTTCTTTGACACATGCATCACAAACTCCGTTGTTAGTAAATTTCACCTTTGGAAGTCCTCGAACCAGGTCCCTGGTTACAAGTTTGTTCAGCAAGGATGAACTAACATGCCCAGCCTCCTATGCCACAGTTCTGCACTTTCATCTTAAACTCTGAGACATGTTAAATTGTTTCCTTGAGCAGAGTTCAAATCAGCTACATACATGTTCTTACACCATTTTGTAGTCAAGATTACTTCCTGTGGTGACAGATTTGTGACAATGCATTTCTCAGACAAGAATCTGACTTCATTTCCTTTATCACAAATTTGACACTGAGTAATTTGTACTTCAACCCATTTAAGTAGCACACATCTTCAATTAAATGCTCCAGTGACTTCCCAATTCTTCCAATGCTAAGAATATAACCTTTTTTCTATTTTCAAAAGAGACACTTCCACTTTGAATAGCCTTGAGAGAGAGGAAATTCTCAGTCCTTCCAGTCATGTGCTTCGATCAACCACTATCCATAAACCAGAACTGACTACTTGACCTTTCCTGCACAAAAGCTATTGATTAGGTTTGGGAACCCATCTAAGTTTGAGTTCCAGTATGCAGAAAGTGGTATAATCAAAGCTTTCCAAGCCCAGTAGGGCAACATCATCTTTCTCATCATCTTGTTTGGACCAGATGCCTTCTTCTAACTGTCTTTATGCAGGAAATAATTTGAAATTAGTTTGTTTTTTTTCCAAGCATCACAGTCCCCTTTTAGATGACCATTTCTACTACAGTGAATGCATAGCAAGTTATTAGATACAGACACATACTTGCTATGTGGATTGAAAGGAGGTTCTATCATTTTGCATCCTAGACCCTTTCCACCATTGTACCCTTGATTTGTCAGATTTTCTAGTATTTTGGACGATGTAGTCCACTTGAGAAATTTACTTAACTCCTCCTTGACCCGGACCAGGTCCTTCTCTAGTTGGAAATTTCTTTCTAGGGCAATGGCTAATTTTAATTCAGAGTTTTTAAGACTTTCTTCAAGTTCCAGCTCAACTTACCCTTCATCTTGACATCTACTTTAGGACCTCATCCCAGCATTTCCTTGACACTACTATTCTCAGCTTCCAACAACATAATATTTCCTTCTAATTCAGACATTTGGATGACCAAGGAAGTTTTTTCATCTTGAAAAATGTCAATGCTATTATTCAGGAAATCATTTTCCGAAGTTAATTCACATAATGAATCAATCAAGACACAAGCCAGATTTTTGAGTTTCCTAAAAGAGTAGGCATTGTTATTTTCCTTAAGGTCAAGCAAGGTTACCTCTTCGCCTGCTTCATCATCAGACATTTCCATAAAGGCAAACATGGAGTTGAACATATCATCATCATCCTTCACAGCCAGCATAGAGGCATCTTCTGGGTGATCAGATTCTTCTAAGTCGATTGAAGAGTTTCCCCATACAGCAAGAGCCCTCTTCACTACATAGTCAACTACAACTCTTCTTTTTAATTTGTTCGGTCCTTTCATTTGTCTTTGTCGCCTCCAGTCTTGCCATAGTTTCTGTATTCTCCTTTCTGCATGGGATAATCTCTGATGAAATATCATGTTTTTTCACATCCATGAAATAGGTCAGTGCCATTTGCAGCTTTGTTTGTGTTACCCTTTTTTCATAAACCCTCCTGTCTTCCTCATAATTTTGTGAAATCTTTTGGTTAAGTATGCCATATCTTGATCTTCTTCATAATCTTCACCCTGAGTTACATTAAGAGCCAAGCATTTTTCCTTCTTTATGTCTTTCTTGGAGTAGTCTTGCTACTTATTTAACTCGTGAGTCTGAAGATTTCCAATTAACTCGTCTATAGTAAGAATCTTTAGATCCTTTGCTTCCATGATGGAATCTACTTTGCTTTCCCAGGGCTTAGGAAGAATCCTGAGAATTTTCCTGACCTGTTTGTTGGGATGGATGGGTTCACCTAAACACCAAAGTTCATTGGTGATAGAGGTGAATCTGGTATGCATTTCCTCAATAGTCTTCCCTTCCTTCATAGTAAAGTTCTCATATAGAGTAGTTAACATGTCAACTTTTGACTCCTTCACTTGAGTAGTTCCTTTGTGAGTAGTCCTTAGGAAATCTCATATTTCCTTGGCAGATTCATATGCAGAAATTTGGTTGTATTCATCAGGTCATATTTCACAGATGAGTAGTGTTTTTGCTTTGTACTTCTTTTCTATCTTCTTTCTGTCAGCTTTGCCATATTCCTTTTGAGTTTTGGGTATAACTCGAGTAACTTCTCCTTCTTTGACCTCTTTTATAGGAATGTAAGGTCCATCCAGAACAACATCCCATCGTTCACTATCCTCTGCCATGAGAAAATCGTGCATGCGAGTCTTCCACCACCCATAAAACTGATCATTAAATCTAGGTGACCTAGTAGCAAATTGTCCCTCTTCAAGATTAGGTGGAGCAGCCATCTTTCAGTTCATAAGATCTTCTCTCGGTGTTAACTGTCTAGAAAACACTGGCTCTGATACCAATTGATAGCTTTGTACGAGTCCTTTACTATGTCAAAAGACCCAGTCCTTTGATAGAATAATAAATAGTAAGACAAACTGGAAGATAAGAGTATTGCATACTATTTTACGTGAAAAACCTCCTTTCTCAAGGAAAAAAAAACCACGACCTCACCCTCAGGATTTAGCTGTTAATCTTCACTAAGGTGCAAGAGCAAAATAAACTATTACAACCTATTATACCTAGTTACTAACCCTCTTCACCCCTTTACTTGCAATACTACTATTACAAGACTTGAGCCTAAGCAATATCACTATTGCCCACTACACAACTGATTCTCAGTGATGTAGATTTTTCAACACACTCCAAAACTAACTATAGCAATGAAGTTATAATAAAGCAATACAATTGGAAATAATCAAGATTTCTTTATTCAATAGGAACTGATTTTACAATGTTGCACATAAGACTCAACACTACAACAAGGCTACAAAGAAGAATAACTTGAACAACTCTATCGGGTCCCATGCAGTTTTTGTTGCAGTTTGTCTTTTCTTGAGAGAACACAAATAACTGTTCTTGATTGTCAATTCTTCAAGAGAAAAGCCAAAAAACTTTGTTGTCCACAGTTTGAGTATTAATGTTGGAGACCCACATCCTAGGATTCATCTGATTGGCTTTAGGTCTGCTGCCTCTGTTGGTTCTACCAACCACTATAAAGGATGGCAGCTTTGCAGCTGGCTAGTCTACAATTTGACTTACTCATGGGACCAGGTTCGTGTATCAGGTCCCATAGTTTGTTGATCATCAAAACTAAATAACAGAAATTGAATAAGATGCAAAAATCTAAATCAGGTTTAGATTTCATGATGAAACCTCATATTGGTAGTTTAGAGAAAGAGTTATCATCTCTTACACTCATATTAGAGTAGGAGTTGTCATCTTTGTTATCCATTTTCAGATATGTTCCAATGATGCACCATGAACATAAAATTCCTAAAGATCTTCAAAGATGTACTATCAATTTGGCATCTGAAGCTGAAGTTTCCATTGACTCTATTCTTGCTCAGTATAATGTTCTTTGGCATATTTTTTGCTCACTTCCTACAACCTTAAAGGAGATCAAGCATATTTGTGTAGAGGTGACTGAGATGTGGTGGGCGGACGTTGCTCTTAAGCTATGTTATGTGATAGCATTATCTAAATATCTGCCAACTCGACATACCAATCCTGTGAATGAGGAGGAGGTAGTGGGATTTGGGAATGACACAGAAACGATAATTTAGTAACTGATTAGAGGTACAAATGAGCTGGATGTCCTCCCAATTGTAGGTATGGGAGGACAAGAGAAAACAACTATTTTTAGAAAGGTGTACAATAATGATATAATTATTTCTTGCTTTAATGTTTGAACATGGTGGATCATTACCCAAATATATAACCGGAGAGATATATTACAAGAGATTTTTAGTTAAGTTACTGGTTCAAAGGATAAGTGATATAAGGATGACATCTTTGCTGACAAGTTGAGGAAACACCTAATTGGGAAGAGATATCTCATTGTCTTGGATGATATGTGGGATGGTATGGCATGGAATGACTTGAGGCTTTCCTTTATAGATGTTAGAAATAGAAGTAGAATAGAATTAACAACTCGACTTGAGAATGTTGGTGCGCATACCAATTGTCGCAGAAAAATGTATTTCAGTAGGAAGGTTGCGCACCTGAACTACAAGAAGTGAGTCTAGCAGTTGCGAAAAGATGCAAAGGATTGCCTCTAGTGGTTGTCTTGGTAGCTGGAATAATCAAAAGGAAGAAAATGGAAGCCTCTTGGTGGGATGTGGTTAAAAATTCTCTACTTTCCTTTCTTGGTGAATCTGAAGGATATAGTCTGTCAGTTATGCAGTTAAGTTATGATAACTTACATGGGGATGTTTCCGAAGGACGTAAGCATTCCAGTGTCTAAATTGATAAGTTTATGGATTGTGTAAGGACTGGGAGACTAATGGAAGCGGAAGCTGAAGCTTACTTGATGGATCTCATCCACAGTAACATGGTAATGGTTTCAAAGAGAAAATATAATGGTAAAGTCAAAGAATTCCAGGTTCATGATGTGGTGCTTCACTTTTGCTTGGAGAGGAGTAGAGAAGAGAAGTTTATGTTGTACAAACTCATGAGTGGAAGAAAAGAAGAGTGGTGCCTCCCTATAGATATCTCAAGGTGGGATGTATCGGAGGAATCCTTGTTATAAAAGGGTGTTGTGAGCTTGAGGAGATCCCCTTTAGCTTTGCAAATATTCTAACACTGAAAAAGATTGAGTTGATGAACAACAAATCTCTGGAGGCTTAAAGAAGAAATCATAGAGAATGAAGGATGTGACGTCTTAAACTCATTATTATCAAAGTAAGTAGAAACAAACTCCTATCCTATGTGCTGATTTTAAGTAGAATTTGATAACAATGTGTTTAATACAGTGAAGAGAGCTATCACTAGCAGCTCTGAGTTTTTTCTTGTAACCACAACAATGCTATTGTTTTAGTTTTTTTCTTTCTAATTATTCAATGCTTGCTTTAGCTTTATTTCTCCTTGGTGATCTCAAATTAACGAGGATGTGTTCGAATTTGAAAATTTCTTAGATAATTAATGTTTTCATGTTGTCACAATCCAAGCTAGGCCCTAGATATGACACGGTATACATAAGGTAATAAGACATACATCTAGAAAATCATAAATGTTGAAGGAAGTCTCAAGTAGATGTCTCAATAGAAGAGAATAAAAACATAATCTCCGAACAAATAGGAGCTACATACTCATAATAGTCTAGACATGCCTCTTCTACTTTTAGATGGGGCATAGGACAAGTTCCTAGCTCACCAAAACATAAAGAAAGAAATATAATTTGAACATAATAAAAGACATAGCGGGTTCGCCCTCGAATCATGAGGAGTCACCGAAATAGCAAAGCTGAGTATATCACCAACTAGCCACGTGGAGGATGAGAGTCGAACCCTACATTATGAGACAATGTAGGCACAGGTATGCATTAGTACGTGGAATGTACTAAATATGTGAGAAATATGCATGAATATGAATAAGCGGACATAACAATATGAACATGTGATGCATGACCAAATATCTTGAAAAGCATAAAGTAAAACTTGAAAACATTTAGTGAGGTCAATGCATCATAAGAGCTTATAAGAAGAACATAGTACTTTGTGGGATATTAACTTTAACCGACAATTAAGATCATACGAACTATAACATGGAATCCGATGTAGCTCCCACATCGAGAAGAGAGAGATTACTTGTCAAGGTAGACTCTGTATCATAATCATAAACATGTGTTATATGTGGATTCACTAGCTAAGCCAATTAAGGCAACCTAAGGAGGCAATGTAGTTTGGGACTAGGGATTGCTACTAAAGACTCCCTTACCAAGTCTCCATCACATAGTCCTCTCAATGCTTAGTTAATCCCAACGAAATAAGTAAGTCATTAACATTAGGAAAGGCAAACAAGTACCAATCCACATTCATAAAATACATCATAAGAATAGCTCCTTGAAAATCATGATCATAACATATTCATATAGACAATTACCTTTCTAAGCATCTAAATCATAATTTATTCATATTGTGAGAAAATCTTTCACAATTCATTCATTCATAGTTCATAGTTGGAAATCATAGCATTATGCATAGGTCCCTATGAAATCAATATAAAACCATGTAGTAATGTAAAATCATACATGATCAAGTAAGACAACATCAATTGAATCAAGGGAAAGTGGCTCAACTTTGCCAATTTGAGCTGATATACCCCCGTTATGATAGTGGCTCATATATACCCCTACCATTACACAAAATGGCTCACATATACCCCCACTGTTACAAAAGTTGCTTACATATACCTCCACCTTTACAAAAATAGCTCACATATACCATTTTCATCTTAAGGAAGTGAAAAAAATAACTTTTTGATTTTTAATTTTTAAAAATTTCATGTATGGGGTATATTTTTTTTGAGAAAGTAAAAAAGTAATAAAATATATATATACCCATACATGTGAATTTTTTAGCAAAGTTTGTTGTCATTACCCCTTCTTTCATTTTCTAGCTAATTAACAAAAGCATGTGTGATCCACTCTTTTGTAAATGAAAATTGATGTTCCTTGTTGTGTATCTCCTGTAATCTGCCTTCTCTATCTTCAGTATCTTCATTGTTTGTCATTTGCCCCTGATTCTCTCGTTGTACCTCCTCTTTTTCAGACAAAGCATCGAATGCATTCTGTGTTTTAATAGCATTCCCTTGGTTGTTGTGGTCACCAACAATGTGATCACTCTTATTATCATTATGGTCTTTCTTGATTGGATTTCAATAACTTTGTACTATTCTTCTCCTTCTTATTGTTGTTGTGTTGTCTTGTTCATTTATTGTTGGTATCTCCTTTTTGTTCCTGATCTGCCTCCCTCTCCTTATTTTCTATAGGTTTCCTTAGTTCAGGATGTAAGACTCTATAGACTTCATCATCGTTCCCTTGTACCATGTATTGTTCGCAGTATTTAGGAAGTATATCATGCTTTATCTTCACCCTCTCCACCCTTGACACATTTGTCTGCTCATTCATAATTTCCTTCTCCACATGCTTACGAAATTCACATAAAAGATCCACCTGCATTTTAACCCTTGCACAGCTAGGCCTAGTCTTATTAACAGTATTCATATCCAACTATAATGGCTTCCCAACAATAGTTGCTAACGAAAACAATGCCTCTTTCACAAAATAAGTTGGTTTTAGATCAGGGAATGATATTCAGGCCATCGTCTATGTTGTCTCCTCCTCAACCTTAAACTTAGCTTCATATATCAGTGGTCTCATCATATATGATTGTAACACCCCAGAATTTTTTTCGCAAAGACTCGAATATTTTTTCACGTGTATGTAGACTCGAACTGAATAACTTGTAATTTTATATATGAGTTAGGATCAATTTCTAAGTATTTGAAGAGTATTAGATGTGGTTTAGGGTCATAAGGGATCTCTAACACCAAACCGAGTCCAAAGAATGTTTATCGATTAAGTTTTCGGATGAGTTAGTATAAGGGTCAATTTCAAACGACCATATCTCCTATAATATAATGAATTGGGTGGCCCATGACCTATCAAATTAAAGTTTTTTGAATCTTCTTTCTAACGCCACCAAGATTGCATTTTTTGGAGTTCGAAGTCAAAAGTTATGACCATTTTACTATAGATTATAACTGCAGAAATTTCAGGCCTAGGGCTACAGTGGCTCCCGGTGACACTATAGCGCCAGAAACTGGTCTCTGAAGTTTGGTCCTTGGCGCGACGCACCACTATTAGGCCTGCAGGTTTTTGGACCCATTTCTTAGATTTTTCTTGAGAAAGGGCATTCCGGACTTTTTCCCACCTATCCCAAATATAACCCTAGCCATTTTGGGACAAAAAATGAGTTCTTCATCACACCAAGGAGGGTTTTCTCCTCATTTTAGGCATGGAAGACTTGGAAAGAAGAAATTAGAGAAGAAGAAGAGGAGTTAGATTTCAAGTCATTCCTTCAAGTCTTGATTTCCTTCGATTTCAGGTATGTAAGGCTAACCTAAAATATGGATTGAGTTCTTCCATATGCCCCATAAATGTGTTGGATGAAGATTGTGAAAGGCTTGAACCTTGTATGAAGGTTTTCTTGAATTCTTCCTAAACTATAGAATGTTTTTTATATACTATTAATTGATTGATGATTTTCATGACTTGAATTATTGAATAAATATCTTTCATATTTATTTCATAAATCGTAGCTACACATTGACTATAAATGAATTTTTGTATATAAATTCATATGTATTGATGGTGTTTTTGAGTTGGGTTTTGTTGAGGGTATGGATTCATGTATTCATTCACATGAATCCAAGATGAGATTTCTTTTTGTCATAATTGTCTTGAGGTTGAAATTGATGGTTTTTGTGTATATGTATTGATTGGAATGAAAAGAATGAATTGAGATAGTTATGAATGTGAATGACATAAAAAGGAACGAAACCTTGGTAGAGCTAGAATATCATTTTGTCTCTATAAATTGAACATAGAATTAAATAAGGATTTTGGGCAAGATGTTTGATGATGATGTGAATGATGATGTTTGATGATGATGTGAATGATGATGTTTGATGATGATGTGAATGATGATGTTTGATGATGATGTAAATAATGATGTTTATTTAACTAAGGAAAAATAATTGATGAAGAGGTTATGTTGATGATGATGTTTTGAGATGAAATGGATTGGAGTCTAATGTGACTACATGATATGTGATTTGCATAATTTTATATGTGATTGGAGTCATATGAGTATAAATGATTTTTGAGAAGGAGTTTTAAATAAATGATTTGTGAACATTTTTCCATAAACTATTTATACACTATTTTGAGTTTAAAAAAATGATTATTTTCATCTTTGATTTAAAAAGAATTTAAGCATGAGTTGGGTTTGAGAAGCCTCTAAATTATCATTTTTGAACATGAGTATTTTGAATATAAAAGAGTTGAGCATTTTTACATTAAAATGTCTATTTTGAGTTGAGTTGAGGAGTTGAAATTATGTTTTAAACGCATTTAATATTTTCTGCATTCATTGAGTTGAGATGGTATCAAATTCAAAAAGAAGAGTTGATGATTGAGATGAGTTGATTATGAATGAAGGTCCAATGAGACCAGATTGAATGAGTTTTGAAAAGAGTCCAATGAGACTAAATGAGTTGATTTGAAACTAAGTCCTAAGAGACTAAATGAGTATTTTGAATATTTTACTCACTTGATAGATATGAGCATATTGAGTCTTGGGAGGAGTATCGAGCACCGAATTGGGTAAAAGTATAGTCCATACTCGAACCAATAACTACGTCGCCAAACGTAGGAGAGGATTGGACCATTAAAGTCGAATGTTTCCTAAATTACTTTCATGACATGATAGAACTTGATTGGTTATGGATCCATGATTATTGATTTGTTCTTACCCTGGCAAGATATGAACGGACGTGGCAACAATGTCGGCTTTTTGTACTATCACTTGCTCATATGGTGATGTTTATCGGTTAGAAAAACTCCCAAATTGAGTGGATTGTGCATGATATGATTGGTTTGATTGTGATTGTAGATGATTGAGTTAAATTGTAAAACATTGCTAAATTTTAATTTGCATATCTATTGAATTGAGTCCTTTGATGTGATTGTTGAGTTGATTGTATATAATTGGATTGGATTAGATGATATGTGATTGGATTGGATTAGATGATATGTGATTGGATTGTATCTGATGAAATATGATTGGATTGGATTGGATGGTATATGATTGGATTGGATCGGATTGTATATGATTGGATTGGATCGGATTGTATATGATTGGATTGGATCGGATTGTATATGATTGGATTAGATCGGATTGTATATGATTGGATTAGATCGGATTGTATATGATTGGATTGACTAATTATATATGATTGGATTGGATCGGATTGTATATGATTGGATTAGACTGATTGTATATGATTGGATTGGATCGGATGGTATATGATTGGATTGGATCGGATTGGATTGAATGATTTGATTGAATTGTATTGTACATGATAGATTGGATTGGATAGTTTATGATTGCTCTCTGTCTAAACTGTGTTCTTACTTTAGACTTATGACACCTTGATTGAGTCTCTCTTATCTTTCTGATTTGAGATATCCGAACTGATATTATTCTACCTTGAGGTATGTTTCTGTTATATTACATACTCGTACATTCCATGCACTGATGTCCATTTGGACCTGCATCATTTAATGATGTAGAGACAGGTTTAAGAGATCGTCAATAGGAGCACCATTGAGGATCTATTCGCACTCAGCATATTGGTGAGTCCTCCCCTACATTCAGAGGACACCACTTATGTTATTCTTGCGTTGAGTTTAGTCCTTTTCATTATGATTTGAGGTAGCCATGAACATGTCATTGGCACCAATTAGATAGTAGTGATAGAGGCTTCATAGACTAGATAGTGATGGGTCAATTGAGTAATTTATTTCCATGAATTGTTCTTATTAGACTATTTCAATGACATAGATTGGAGTTTGATTTGTTGGCCCATGGCCTTTATTCCTTTGAGTTAGATTGATGATTTGAGTTGCCCACTAAATTATTTCTTTATTTTAAGCCTTACACTGATTGATTGAATGAACGGATGTGTGATTGGACTAAGTGGTTTGCTTGGGGACCAACAATGGTCTTTGAGTGCCGGCCACGTCTAGGGTACCCTCACGGGGCGTGACAATGACTATCCGTCCTAGCCATGATATAATAAATGTTTTTTGACATTATGTTTATGAAGTCTGCCTGTTGATCTAGCCGGATGAGAATATGCCTATTTCTCAACAACCCTATTTTCCACTTTCCCTTAATATTACACTGCGATGGAATAAGTGTTCGCAACTCCTCCAACTCCGGCCAGCCATATGAAAATTTTCCAATCACACCAAATTGAAGGTTTTCCAGCAAATTCATTTTATTCACTTCTTCTGTCCATACTATCCGTGGAACCCCCATTATTATAAGAAATTTGTTTCATAGAAATTGGCTCAATTCCAGCTTTTATATTTTGGTTGTCACTATGATTCTTGAGAATGTTTGCATAATTACCAAGCGTGGTCTCGTTAGGCAATGACTCAGGTGCAATAGGCAACATATGGCAATTTAAACAAGAGCCTTCCCATGTATATGATGAACTTAACGGTAGAAAAGTCCTTTTTTGTATTAGTGTTGACTGACCAGCCCTAAGACTAGGCTTTCCATTGGCTGGAATGGTCTAATTGGTGATGTATGCTAAGGAAGGTCATCCACCCTGCGGCGCTAGGGCAGTGGCGGCGCTTGTTCTTGTCTTTTAAATGATTTAAGTTATATATACCGCGATATTATTTTTTTCCACTATTTATACTTGTCTACCAAAAATAACTATTTTACAAGAATGACCAAATTACTAAAATATCCACTAGAGCATATTAGTGGCTGTGAAGTCTTCCTTACATGCTTCCTTTAAGTCCTCCAAACTTATAATTATGGTTGTTCACAGTTTTGGTTAAAACCAAAATCGAATTGAAAATTTAACCAAATCGAATAAAAAAAACCGACATTTGGTTTGGTTTGGTTTGGCTTTAAATTTGAAAAACTGATAATATTTGGTTTGGTTATGGTTATAGTAAAAAATAACCAAATAAATAACCGAACCAAATCGATAATTATATACATAAAATTTATAATTATTTATATGTATAATATTAGCTTTTCATAAATAATTAAATATATTTTATACCTTTTAATTATTAATTTTTATAATTTAACTAAAGATAAAATTGATTATATTATGGATTCTCTAGTTAGTTTAGTTTAAATATGTATTTTTTTTTCATTTTAATGGACAAAGTTGTTTGTATTTTGGAACCTGTGTTTGATTTGTTCTTTTAAATCTAAACTACGTTGCAAGTTTGGTCCACTTAATTTGCCATCAGCATGTCTTTCCCTCAATATGCAGCAAAGTTCGCCCTTGTGGGCCGTGAGGAAAAAAGAGTTTCATAAGAAATTTAAAAAATGTAGAGAGAAAATATTTGAATTGTCCCGGCTAGTCATAAACCGAAAAACCGAACCAAACCGACAATAACCAAACCGGTGGTTATTATTTTACTTGGTTTGGTTATGGTTTTAATCAATAACCGACTCAAACCGAACCATGAACACCCCTACTTATAATGGTTGGAAGAATGCTCCAATATCCTTGATAACCTCTTTGGTTGTCATCACTTCCTCATAAATACATTTAAGCATGTTATAAACTTTAAAAGTTCTTTTGATGAATTTTTTATGACGCTTTGAGTTCTTTGTAGGTGATTGAAAGCTTGTATATCCAAGATAGTCTACATCCCTCATTGTTAATATCAATCTTGCTACCTAGATTTGCATCAACTTTCCTCCATATTAATTCACATCTCCAG
Organism: Solanum dulcamara; assembly: GCF_947179165.1. Taxonomy (NCBI): domain Eukaryota; kingdom Viridiplantae; phylum Streptophyta; class Magnoliopsida; order Solanales; family Solanaceae; genus Solanum; species Solanum dulcamara. The sequence continues at coordinate 5,058,149 of NC_077244.1, read as the reverse complement.
TTGCTTCCTAATCTAATTTCTCGTTCAAACATAGTTGGATACTGGTGGTAGTCCCTCATCTGGACCTGAATAGTGTTCAGTTGTTCTCTGAGGGATCGTTTGGTTTGAATACAAGTTATATTAGGATTAATTATGCTAAGATAAATTATTTTGAAATTAGATATGTTGGAATTATTTCTTATTAACTGTTTGAAATTGTATCATAACCTCTACACTTGTCATGTTTGAATATGTATACATGTGTTTCTATATATACATATGTGGAAACATGACTATAACCAACAACACTAGATATCAGCTCCAAGATCAATTTTTATGGTTAGAGCAGGGTTTTGGTATCAATGTTTTTACCTTGTGACAACATGAAAACATTAATTATCTAAGAAATTTTCAAATTCGAACACATCCTCGTTAGTTTGAGATCAACAAGGAGAAATAAAGCTAAAGCAAGCATTGAATAATTAGAAAGAAAAAAACTGAAACAATAGCATTGTTGTGGTTACAAGAAAAAACTCAGAGCTGCTAGTGATAGCTCTCTTCACTGTATTAAACACATTGTTATCAAATTCTACTTAAAATCATCACATAAGATAGGAGTTTGTTTCTACTTACTTTGATAATAATGAGTTTAAGACGTCACATCCTTCATTCTCTATGATTTCTTCTTTAAGCCTCCAGAGATTTGTTGTTCATCAACTCAATCTTTTTCAGTGTTAGAATATTTGCAAAGCTAAAGGGGATCTCCTCAAGCTCACAACACCCTTTTATAACAAGGATTCCTCCGATACATCCCACCTTGAGATATCTATAGGGAGGCACCACTCTTCTTTTCTTCCACTCAGAAGTTTGTACAACATAAACTTCTCTTCTCTACTCCTCTCCAAGCAAACGTGAAGCACCACATCATGAACCTGGAATTCTTTGACTTTACCATTATATTTTCTCTTTGAAACCATTACCATGTTACTTTGGATGAGATCCATCAAGTAAGCTTCAGCTTCCTCTTCCATTAGTCTCCCAGTCCTTACACAATCCATAAACTTATCAATTTAGACACTGGAATGCTTGCGTCCTTCGGAAACATCCCCATGTAAGTTATCATAACTTAACTGCATAACTGACATACTATATCCTTCAGATTCACCAAGAAAGGAAAGTGGTTGGTAGAACCAACAGAGGTAGCAGACCTAAAGCCAATCAGATGAATCCTAGGATGTGGGTCTCCAACATTAATACTCAAACTGTGGACAACAAAGTTTTTTGGCTTTTCTCTTGAAGAATTGACAATCAAGAACAGTTATTTGTGTTCTCTCAAGAAAAGACAAACTGCAACAAAAGCTGCACGGGACCCGATAGAGTTGTTCAAGTTATTCTTCTTTGTACCGTTGTTGTAGTGTTGAGTCTTATGTGCAACATTGTAAAATCAGTTCCTATTGTATAAAGAAATCTTGATTATTTCCAATTGTATTGCTTTATTATAACTTCATTGTTATAGTTAGTTTTGGAGTGTGTTGAAAAATCTACATCACTGAGAATCAGTTGTGTAGTGGGCAATAGTGATATTGCTTAGGCTCAAGTCTTGTAATAGTAGTATTGCAAGTAAAGGGGTAAAGAGGGTTAGTAACTAGGTATAATAGGTTGTAATAGTTTATTTTTCTCTTGCACCTTAGTGAAGATTAACAGCTAAATCCTGAGGGTGAGGTCGTGGTTTTTTTTCCCTTGAGAAAGGAGGTTTTTCACGTAAAATAGTATGCAATACTCTTATCTTATAGTTTGTCTTACTATTTATTATTCTATCAAAGGACTGGGTCTTTTGACATAGTGATGGACTCGTACAAAGCTATCAATTGGTATCAGAGCCAGTGTTCTCTAGACGGTTAACACCGAGAGAAGATCTTGTGAACTGAAAGATGGCTGCTCCACCTAATCTTGAAGAGGGACAATCTGCTACTAGGTCACCTAGATTTAATGATCAGTTTTATGGGTAGTGGAAGACTTGCATGCATGATTTTCTCATGGCAGAGGATAGTGAACGATGGGATATTGTTCTGGATAGACCCTACATTCCTATAAAAGTGGTCAAAGAAGGAGAAGTTACTCGAGTTATACCTAAAACTCAAAAGGAATATGGCGAAGCTGACAGAAAGAAGATAGAAAAGAAGTACAAAGCAAAAAAACTACTCATCTGTGAAATAGGACCTGATGAATACAACCGAATTTCTGTATGTGAATCTGCCAAGGAAATATGAGATTTCCTAAGGACTACTCACAAAGGAACTACTCAGGTGAAGGAGTCAAAAGTTGACATGTTATCTACTCTATATGAGAACTTTACTATGAAGGAAGGGAAGACTATTTAGGAAATGCATACCAGATTCACCTCTATCACCAATGAACTTTGGTGTTTAGGTGAACCCATCCATCCCAACAAACAGGTCAGGAAAATTCTCAGGATTCTTCCTAAGCCTTGGGAAAGCAAAGTAGATGCCATCATGGAAGCAAAGGATCTGAAGATTCTTACTATAAACGAGTTAATTAGAAATCTTCAGACTCACGAGTTAAATAAGTAGCAAGACTACTCCAAGAAAGACACAAAAAAGGACAAATGCTTGGCTCTTAATGTAACTCTGGGTGAAGATTATGAAGAAGATCAAGATATGGCATACTTAACCAAAAGATTTCACAAACTTATGAGGAAGACGGGAGGGTTTATGAAAAAGGGTAACACAAACAGAGCTGCAAATGGCACTGACCTATGTCATGGATGTGAAAAACCAGGATATTTCATCAGAGATTGTCCCATGCAGAAAGGAGAATACAGAAACTATGGCAAGACTGGAGGCGACAAAGACAAATGAAAGGACCGGACAAATTAAAAAGAAGAGTTGTAGTTGACTATGTAGTGAAGAGGGCTCTTGCTGTATGGGGAAACTTTTCAAGCGACTTAGAAGAATCTGATCACCCAGAAGATGCCTCTATGTTGGCTGTGAAAGATGATGATGATATGTTCAACTCCATGTTTGCCTTTATGGAAATGTCTGATGATGAAGCAGGCGAAGAGGTAACCTTGCTTGACCTTAAGGAAAATAACAATGCCTACTCTTTCAGGAAACTCAAAAATCTGGCTTGTGTCTTGATTGATTCATTATGTGAATTAACTTCGGAAAATGATTTCCTGAATAATAGCATTGACATTTTTCAAGATGAAAAAACTTCCTTGGTCATCCAAATGTCTGAATTAGAAGGAAATATTATGTTGTTGGAAGTTGAGAATAGTAGTGTCAAGGAAATGCTGGGATGAGGTCCTAAAGTAGATGTCAAGATGAAGGGTAAGTTGAGCTGGAACTTGAAGAAAGTCTTAAAAACTCTGAATTAAAATTAGCCATTGCCCTAGAAAGAAATTTCCAACTAGAGAAGGACCTCGTCCGGGTCAAGGAGGAGTTAAGTAAATTTCTCAAGTGGACTACATCGTCCAAAATACTAGAAAATCTGACAAATCAAGGGTAAAATGGTGGAAAGGTTCTAGGATGCAAAATGATAGAACCTCCTTTCAATCCACATAGCAAATATTAGAGTTGATTTGATGAGCTACATCAACTGAGTTTTCTTAAACGTTGTAACAGTAATGTATGTGTCTAAGAATCTCGATGTATGTTGGATGGGCAGCTAGAGACACTTTTGTTCAGTGTTCACTGTTTCATACTCTACTTAATGACAAATATAAGAGTTGATGTGTTGGCCCATGACCTTTATGTTTTGAGTTAGATTGATGTTTTGAGTTGCCCACTGAAGATTCTCTTTATATTTTTTTTCTTCCGCTGATTGAATGAAGGAACAGATGTGTGATCAGGCTATGTGGTTCGCTTGGGAGCCAAAAATGGCTTCTGAGTGCCGATTACATCTAGGGTACCCTCCCGGGGCGTGACAACTAAGAAGAAATTAGATGAAAAGGAAAGAGGTTATCAAGGACCAAAGTTAAAGTGGAAGAACAAAAGTTGGACAGAAATGACAAGTCCCAATCTAATACAAAGTGGATTAAAACCATAAAGGATACACACACATAAGTGTATTAGAAATTGTGTTTCGTATTTGCTATTGAGTTGGATTTTAATTATGACTGAATTTTAAATTGGGAGAAATGAATTCTAGTTAGTAAAAAATAGGGATATAAGAATTACTCTTCCATTTAAAAAAGAATGTCCTACTTTATTTTTTAGTCTATTTAAAAAATGACATTTTTCTTTTTCTTTGATAACACTTTAATCAGCTTTCTACGTGGCATATTTAAGGCCACAAATTAAAAAATATATTATACATGACATTAAGTTAATTTAGAACCACAAAGTCTACTTTATTTTTCTTAAACTCTGTATCAAGTCAAACTAAGATTATTCTTTTTGAAACGGAAGGAATACATAATTTAAGGACAAATATATTTCTAAAATTAGAGACAAGGAAATGATGATAATTAAAGGACCTAGATCACAGAGATCTCTTGCATTACTGCACATACTAATAGTTACCTGTACCGTGAAACTACCTGGATCTTTTTGTTTAGCTGGAAGATTAACTTTGTTCAAGATTCTTTAACTACACTCTTCTTTGAGTGCCACTCGTTCAAATTCAGCTAACTTTCTCTTGTTGGCCACAATATCTTTGAGTGAATATTAGACCCATTATAATATCCCGAGATGAATCACACACCTTCCCCCTTTCGGCATCATAAAAAAGGAACACAGTAAACAAAAATAGTACAGTATACAAGCAGGCAAATTCATAGACACTGTGGCAACTCTGAACATGAGTAGGATCATCATAAAGACAAGAAGAAGGAAGTAGAACAAACAACCAACATATTCATATTAAAATAGGGCAGCGTTACATTATACTAAAGAAGAATTACATAAGATTAATGTCACGCCCCGGGAGGGTACCCTAGGCGTGGCCGGCACTCGAAGGCCATTTCTGACCTCCGAGCGAACCACCTGGTCTAGTCACACATTCAATCAATCACATTCTCTTAGCGAATAACTCAATTAAAGAAATATTATTCATATATGTAGGGCCGAAGGCCAAACAATTACAATCCAATAAGACAATAAAATAAAACTCCTCAAAATAATAGTTTGACCTCCCCACACTCCAGTCTATGAAGCCTCTATTCAAGTATAAAAGGTGCCAATGACAAGTCCATGGCTACCAACAATCAAAATAGAAGAAAGGACAACAAAACTGTACAAGAAGGCTCAATATCCTCCGGGAACTAGGAGGACTCACCAACTGGCTGGAAGTGTAAGTGGATCTTCAACGTAGCGCCGGTTGATGATCTCTAGTACCTGTCTCTACATCATGAAACGATGCAGGCCAAATGGCGTCAGTACATGGAATGTACGAGTATGTAAAATGGCCGAATACAACGAACATCAAGGAAGAATTTATCAACTCGGGAGCTCAACTCAAGAGGGATAACAACTCAATCAAATGTCCTAAGTCTAAACAAGAATATGGTTTAGACGGGACCAATCACCTACCATTCAACTCAATCTGACTCAGAGTACTATCAAAACCTATTCGGGAGTTTCTCTTTTCCGACAACCATCACTTATGAGCCAGTGAAGGTACAATAAAACGACGTTGTTGCTGCGCCCGTTCATACTTTGCCAGGGTATGAACGAATCAAACACTCATGGATCCAATCCAACCAAGTCCTATAATATCAGGACAAATCTCTCGGGGAAGCATCCGACTTTAACGGTTCAATCCCCCCTACGTTTGGCAACATAGGTATTGGGTTCGAGTATGGACTATACTCTTGCCCAATTCGGTGCTCGATACTCCTCCCAAGACTCAATGCTCATAAAACTCCATCCAATTAACTCAATCAACTCATATCGACAAGTCTCATTACAACCTTGTCATCTCATCAACTCTATCACAATCACATCTTTCTCAATCGTACTATCTGATCAATCTCAAGCATATCATTCAAAGATATTTAAATGCACATATGTAGCATCATCTAGATATAATCAATCATTTCTTTCATCCATTTGAGAAATCTTTTGAGGCTTATCACAATTTCAAGACTTTAAATTGACATTTCATATTGAGCAACATTTTCAAGAAAATGACATCCTTTATCATAATCTACATAGTTAAGAAGATAAATAAAACATATTTCACAACTTATTTCTTCATCAGCTCATACTCATATAAGGGCTCATTTTTAGAACCTCTTAGCTCAACAACATTGACACATATAGAATCAGATAAATAGGGAACAAAACTCATTCAACCATAAACCATACCAAGGAACTCTATTTTTATGAACATCTAATCTCAAGCAAGAGTAGGGCACATGGGTGGACTTAACCCATGTTTTAGATAGACTTACATACCTTAGTGAAGACTTGAAGAAAACCTTGTGGTTGGGTCTTCAATGGAGGACTCATACCTTGAAGCTCTTGGACTCCTTTTTGTTGGAAATGGAGAAGAAGAAGAAAAGAGAGAGAAGCTAGGGCTTTTTAGAGAGAGGGTGAGGCTGCAAAAATGTGTTCCCAATAGACCAAGGGTAACATATATATAATTTGGGTAAGTTCCCAAATTACCCCTCCTCAAAAGTTCTGAAAATAGGCTAAAAACACACCTGGCGCGATAGTGGCGCATCGCGCCATTGCAGCGCTAGGATGAATTCGCCTAAAACCTGTACATCTCGTAGTGGCGTGCTACGCCAGAGACCAAACTACTGAGGCATGTTTCTGGCGCGATAGTGGCGCGTTGCACCCTTACAGCGCCAAGGCCATATTTTCTGGGTTCTGGAAATTTGGCCTGAAAAACCCTGCACAACTTTTAGTGGCGCATCGCGCCAAGGACCAAACTACTGAGGCATGTTTCTGGCGCAATAGTGGCGCATCGCGCCCTTACAGAGCCAAGGCCATTTCCCCAGCAGTTGCAACCCAGGCCAGAAATGAAATTTCTGCCGTGCTAGTTCATCTTAGGATCGTCATATCTTTTGACTCCGAACTCCAAAATTTACGTTCTTGGTGGCGTTGGAAAGAAGACTCGACGAACTTTAATTTGATAGGTCGTGGGCCACCCAGATTGTCATCTTTCAAAAGAAATGGTCGTTAGAAGTTGACCCCTTATGCGAACTCCTACCCAAACTTAGCCACCACGAATCTTTTGGATTTAATTTAATCCTAGGGGTCCTTCATGACCCTGCCTCACCTCTAACGCTGCTCAAATTCTCAAAGACTCATTTTGACTCATGCATACGCTCCTCAATACTCGAGTTCGACCCTACCCGTATACAATAAGGGTTTGAATTCTAGGGGAAAATTTTGAGGGGTGTTACAATTAACACATAAACTGCCAACGAAGGAGAGAATAACAAGGGACTAAACTGAGGAATTAGGAGGAGGAGGATTTGGGAGCAAGAGACTGAAGAATGAGGGTCATTCGAGTATTGTTGTCAGCATGAGCCTAAAGTAACTGCTGAGTTAGATTTTTAACCTTAGCAGTAAGATTTGCATTTTGAGCTTTCAACTCTGCAATTTCACTTGAACTAGGTCCCTCTGTCTAAATGAGTAATAGCTGGGCATTGAGACTTGAAATCTTAGCATCTCGGCTTGCCAGGGTTAATGTCATTTCTTCCAATTCCAGCTTTAATTTTTCCTGCTGTTCCAGGAGATCAGACAACTGAGACTTTGCTCTGTTACCGGTTCGACCTTCAACACATTCTCACTCTAAAAGGGTGGATTACGAAATGCTTGCTTAATAGTTCCCTTAACACCCTTGCTCACATCAATTCCAAGATGCTGAAAGACCAGGTTGAGAAAATACCCATAACCCAACCCATGTTTCCCATCTTTCACCGCCATTATTTTATGAGTATGCTCTAGTATAATGGCGGGAATATTAATAGGTTCAAGTTTGCTAAGTGTTTCCATCAGAAACAAGTCAACAGAAGATGCAACAGCCCTCCTTTTTTATCTAGGCAGAAGAACCTTGTTCACAAAATCAAAGTAGAGTTGATATTGGCCTTTCTAAAACTTTTTAGGGACACTTTCACCACTCAAAATTGGTAACTTACCAGCTTCCAGGATAAAAGCGTGTGAGGGAGCTTCTTTATCCCCTGAGGTAACCTCCTCCTTTGGAACTCCAATAATGTTCCCCAAAATTTCTACAGAAAGGTGGAACATGATGCCACCCACTATTGTGTTGAGACTACCATCATCAGCAAAATCCAGATTACAGTAAAACTCACATACCTCATTTTCATGAAGAGTGGGAATGGGCCACTCAAATAAAGATGTCTACATTTGAATCTCAACTGCATAGACCAGGTCCCTCATTCCTGGACGATCACAAACTTCTGGATCAAAACATCTACCATTCAACACCTTCTGAGTGCGTAAATTTTGATTCTCTCATCCATGCTCAAAATATTTCCCATTATTTTCCTTTTATTGGGACGACCTGGTTCCTTCTCAGGAGCAGATGCCTCCACAATAACAGGCTTCTTCCCCTTGGCAATTTTTTTGCGTTTCTTTTTCCCCCCGTTGGACACAGTAATTGACGTTTCACATCTCTTCTTCTTTGTAGCAAAAATCACGTCATCAAAAATGGTATCACTATCCTCAGCAACTTTAGACACATCAATTACTTGATCATCTAGAATATTGTCCTTATCAGTCACTGCTTGATGTCGTAGTTCCCTTCATTGCATGGTCTTTGATTTGCTTGCCTCAATTGCATCACTAAGTAACTTCCGAGTGCTCCAAGTAGCTTTTCTAGGAAGCTCATAAATGACTTTTTTCCCTTTATTAGACATCTCCACAGATTCTTCAGGGACTATATGTTTTCCTGGAACCTTATTTTTTTGGCCCAATTAATCACTCGCAGCAATCTCTTGATGAGTTAGACTCCCTTTGTTTGCCATTATTTCTTTGTGCTGAGTTTTCCTTGTAAACCTGGTCAGAAGAGGCATCTCATCTTCTTCGTCAATTGGTGCCCTAGGCAACTCTTGCACTGGGGTTTGGTCGAAGATAGGCTCCAACCCTATAATGGAAACATCTGGTAATGTTTCTTTCTCATCAGAGAAAGGAGGTTTGATTCTATCTCCTCTCATCTTAGCCAGACTTTGGACAATCCATTCCTCCCCTATGTAACGTCGCTTGAGTGTTCAGTTTGAAAAGACTGCGAATTAGAAGAGGGGTGCTTGACATATGGCATATTTAGCATATTTTAGAATGTAGTTCAAAATCAGTATATAGAATGCTAACCTGTGAGTAGGGACCTGGTCCCTCTCAAGTTTGAAAGTCCATTGTTTAGATCTGATCCTCAATCTTGTAAAACTTCACACATATATTCCCTCTCTCGATATTATCTCTCAGAAAATGATGTCTCACATCAATATGCTTCATTCTCTTATGTTGGACCGGGTTCTTGGCCATGTTAAGAGCACTTGTATTGTCATACATCAATGAAATAGTATTAGTGAGTACTCCAAAAACCTCCAACTATTGTTTGATCCACAACAATTAAGCACAGCAAGAGGCAGTTGTAACATACTCAGCCTCTACAGTGGATAGGGCAACTGGGTTTTATTTCTTGGTTCCCCAAGAGATCAAGGAGGATCCTAGAAAGTGAGCCATTCCTAAGGTACTTTTATATCAACAAAGTACCCTACATAATCAGCATCAGCATATCCTACCAGGTTGAATGAGTCTCCATCCGAATAGTATAGGACCAGGTCCTCAGTTCCCTTTAAGTACCTTAAAAGTCTTTTTTCAGCCTTCAGATGGGATTCTTTTGGACATGCCTGGAACCTTGCACACATTTCCATGCTAAACACAATATCAGGTCTACTCGTTGTTAGATATAACAAAGACCCAATAATTCCTCTGTACATGGTTTCATTAACTGCAGGACTAGGTTCATCAATATCAAGTTTTGAATTGGTTCCCATAGGAGTATCAATTGGCCTTGATTCTGTCATGTGGAACTTCTTCAGAAGATCTTTGATGTACTTCTCTTGTCAAATAGAGGTACCATGCGATGATTGCCTTATTTGAAATCCCAAAAAGAATGTTAATTCCCCCATCATGCTCATCTCAAATTCACTTGACATGAGGGTAGCAAAGTCCTTGCACAAGGAACTTGAAGTGGCTCCGAAAATGATGGCATCTACATAAATTTGAATAATCAGCAAGTCTCTTCCTCTTGCCTTCAAGAAGAGTGTGTTATCAATATTCCCTCTCTTAAATCCATTGTCAAGTAAAAATTTGACAACCTCTCATACCAGGCCCCGGGGGCCTAGTTTAGACCATTAAGTGCTTTGTCAAGCTTGAACACGTGATTTGGCTGATCTATATCTTCAAAACCAGGAGGTTGTTTGACATACACTTTCTCTTTCAGTTATCCATTCAAAAATGCACTCTTGACATCCATTTGAAAAAACTTGAATAAATAAACGTGGCAAATACAATCAGAATTCTAATTGTTTCTATCTTGGCAACTGGAGCAAATGTTTCATCGTAATCAATTCCTTCTTCTTGATTGTATCCCTGAACTACCAACCTTTATTTGTTCTTGGTTATTACTCCATTTTCATCCATCTTATTGTGGTACACCCACCTGGTTCCTATAATGGTTCTGTCAAAGGGACAAGGAACCAAGTGCAATACTTTGCTTCTCTCAAATTGATGAAGTTCTTCTTGCATAGATTTTACCCAATCTGCATCCTTCAGTTCTTCCTTCTCAGTTTTGGGCTCAATGGTAGACAAAAATGCTGAAAATGCCACTAGATTTCTAGTCTTAGACCTAGTATGCATACCAGAATTCAATGGTAAGACAAGATTATCCAAGGGATGGGAAGATTGATGCTTCCACCTTGGATGATTTCGTGGTTGTTTATTAGTAGAAGTATTCGTCCCTTCCTCATCAGACAAAGTCTTTTTAGGTTGAGATTGATTGTTATCCACATTGTCAGTAGGGTGAATTAGTTCTTCATCTCCTTGAGGAGATGAACCAGGTCCCTTCTCTGTTTCCTTATCTTCATTTGTTTCATCATTATTTTCAGCCTCATCTGCCTGAGCTTTATCACTTGCAACAACATTGTCTCTCTGAATCTGAAGAAGCTCTTTAATATCAGAATCATCTTTATCATTGAAATTGTCTATTTCTCAACAAGAGGACACTGTGCAACAAGATGACACTGTGCATGGATACTTTCTTCAATGCACATTGTCCTCTTATTGTACACTCTGTAGGCTTTGCTAAAAGAGGAGTACCCAACAAATATTCCTTCATCGCTCTTGGGATCAAATTTACCCAGATCATCATTCCCATTATTTAACACAAAGCACTTGCACCCAAAGGCTCTGAGATAACTCAACTTGGGCCTTCAGTTGTTCAGCAATTCATATGGAATTTTTTTGAGTATCGACTTGATCATGCATCGATTAATCACATAACAAGCCGTGTTCACTACCTTAGCCCAAAAATTCTTTGGCCGTTCAGAGTCTATCAAAATAGTTCTTGCAATGTCAATCAGGATTCTATTCTTCCTTTCAACCACCCTATTTTGTTGTGGAGCTTTAAAAGATGAGAAATTGTGATGTATTCCCTATTCTACACAAAAGCTTTCAACCCTAGCATTTTCAAACTTTGTTCCACGATCTGACTTGATCCTTGCTATCCTGCAGTTCAGCTTGGTTTGGATCATTTTTGCAAAGTTTATCAACACATCAGCCGTCTCATTCTTGATTTTTAAAAACATTATCCAGGTGAACCTTGAGAAATCATCAACAATGACAAAAATGTACTTTTTCCCTCCTCGACTTTGTATCTTGACCGGTCCATACAAATCCATGTGAATGTGTTCAAGAGATCTGGTGGTGCTTGCCTCTTTCTTTATTTTGAAAGAAGTTCTAGTTTACTTTTCTTTGACACATGCATCACAAACTCCGTTGTTAGTAAATTTCACCTTTGGAAGTCCTCGAACCAGGTCCTGGTTACAAGTTTGTTCAGCAAGGATGAACTAACATGCCCAGCCTCCTATGCCACAATTCTGCACTTTCATCTTAAACTCTGAGACATGTTAAATTGTTTCCTTGAGCATAGTTCAAATCAGCTACATACATGTTCTTACACCATTTTGTAGTCAAGATTACTTCCTGTGGTGACAGATTTGTGACAATGCATTTCTCAGACAAGAATCTGACTTCATTTCCTTTATCACAAATTTGACACTGAGTAATCTGTACTTCAACCCATTTAAGTAGAACACATTTTCAATTAAATGCTCCAGTGACTTCCTAATTCTTCCAATGCTAAGAATATAACCTTTTTTCTATTTTCAAAAGAGACACTTCCATTTTGAATAGCCTTGAGAGAGAGGAAATTCTCAGTCCTTCCAGTCATGTGCTTCGATCAACCACTATCCATAAACCAGCACTGACTACTTGACCTTTCCTGCACAAAAGCTATTGATTAGGTTTGGGAACCCATCTAAGTTTGAGTTCCAGTATGCAGAAAGTGGTGTAATCAAAGCTTTACAAGCCCAGTAGGGCAACATCATCTTTCTCATCATCTTGTTTGGACCAGATGCCTTCTTCTAACTGTCTTTATGTAGGAAATAATTTGAAATTAGTTTGTTTTTTTCCCAAGCATCACAGTCCCCTTTTAGATGACCATTTCTACTACAGTGAATGCATAGCAAGTTATTAGATACAGACACATACTTGCTATGTGGATTGAAAGGAGGTTCTATCATTTTGCATCTTAGACCCTTTACACCATTGTACCCTTGATTTGTCAGATTTTCTAGTATTTTGGACGATGTAGTCCACTTGAAAAATTTACTTAACTTCTCTTTGACTCGGACCAGGTCCTTCTCTAGTTGGAAATTTCTTTCTAGGGCAATGGCTAATTTTAATTTAGAGTTTTTAAGACTTTCTTCAAGTTCCAGCTCAACTTACCCTTCATCTTGACATCTACTTTAGGACCTCATCCCAGCATTTCCTTGACACTACTATTCTCAGCTTCCAACAACATAATATTTCCTTCTAATTCAGACATTTGGATGACCAAGGAAGTTTTTTCATCTTGAAAAATGTCATTGCTATTATTCAAGAAATCATTTTCTGAAGTTAATTCACATAATGAATCAATCAAGACACAAGCCAGATTTTTGAGTTTCCTAAAAGAGTAGGCATTGTTATTTTCCTTAAGGTCAAGCAAGGTTACCTCTTCGCCTGCTTCATCATCAGACATTTCTATAAAGGAAAACATAGAGTTGAACATATCATCATCATCCTTCACAGCCAACATAGAGGCATCTTCTGGGTGATCAGATTCTTCTAAGTCGCTTGAAGAGTTTCCCTATACAGCAAGAGCCCTCTTCACTACATAGTCAACTACAACTCTTCTTTTTAATTTGTCCGGAACCTGGTCCTTTCATTTGTCTTTGTCGCCTCCAGTCTTGCTATAGTTTCTGTATTCTCCTTTCTGCATGGGAAAATCTCTGATGAAATATCCTGGTTTTTCACATCCATGACATAGGTCAGTGCTATTTGCAGCTCTGTTTATGTTACCCTTTTTCATAAACCCTCCCGTCTTCCTCATAATTTTGTGAAATCTTTTGGTTAAGTATGCCATATCTTGATCTTCTTCATAATCTTCTCCCTGAGTTACATTAAGAGCCAAGCATTTGTCCTTCTTTGAGTCTTTCTTGGAGTAGTCTTGCTAGTTATTTAACTCGTGAGTCTGAAGATTTCTAATTAACTCGTCTATAGTAAGAATCTTTAGATCCTTTGCTTCCATGATGGCATCTACTTTGCTTTCCCAGGGCTTAGGAAGAATCCTGAGAATTTTCCTGACCTGTTTGTTGGGATGGATCGGTTCACCTAAACACCAAAGTTCATTGGTGATAGAGGTAAATCTGGTATGCATTTCCTGAATAGTCTTTCCTTCCTTCATAGTAAAGTTCTCATATAGAGTAGTTAACATGTCAACTTTTGACTCCTTCACTTGAGTAGTTCCTTTGTGAGTAGTCCTTAGGAAATCTCATATTTCCTTGGCAGATTCACATGCAGAAATTCGGTTGTATTCATCAAGTCCTATTTCACAGATGAGTAGTTTTTTTGCTTTGTACTTCTTTTCTATCTTCTTTCTGTCAGCTTCGCCATATTCCTTTTGAGTTTTGGGTATAACTCGAGTAACTTCTCCTTCTTTGACCTCTTTTATAGGAATGTAAGGTCCATCCAGAACAACATCCCATCGTTCACTATCCTCTGCCATGAGAAAATCGTGCATGCGAGTCTTCCACCACCCATAAAACTGATCATTAAATCTAGGTGACCTAGTAGCAAATTGTCCCTCTTCAAGATTAGGTGGAGCAGCCATCTTTCAGTTCATAAGATCTTCTCTCGGTGTTAACTGTCTAGAAAACACTGGCTCTGATACCAATTGATAGCTTTGTACGAGTCCTTTACTATGTCAAAAGACCCAGTCCTTTGATAGAATAATAAATAGTAAGACAAACTGGAAGATAAGAGTATTGCATACTATTTTACGTGAAAAAACTCCTTTCTCAAGGGAAAAAAACCACGACCTCACCCTCAGGATTTAGCTGTTAATCTTCACTAAGGTACAAGAGAAAAATAAACTATTACAACCTATTATACCTAGTTACTAACCCTCTTCACCCCTTTACTTGCAATACTACTATTACAAGACTTGAGCCTAAGCAATATCACTATTGCCCACTACACAACTGATTCTCAGTGATGTAGATTTTTCAACACACTCCAAAACTAACTATAGCAATGAAGTTATAATAAAGTAATACAATTGGAAATAATCAAGATTTCTTTATACAATAGGAACTGATTTTACAATGTTGCACATAAGACTCAATACTACAACAAGGCTACAAAGAAAAATAACTTGAACAACTCTATCGGGTCCCGTGCAGCTTTTGTTGCAGTTTGTCTTTTCTTGAGAGAACACAAATAATTGTTCTTGATTGTCAATTCTTCAAGAGAAAGAACAAAAAACTTTGTTGTCCACAGTTTGAGTATTAATGTTGGAGACCCACATCCTAGGATTCATCTGATTGGCTTTAGGTCTGTTGCCTCTGTTTGTTCTACCAACCACTATAAAGGATGGCAGCTTTGCAGCTGGCTAGTCTACAATTTGACTTACTCATGGGACCAGGTCCGTGTATCAGGTCCCATAGTTTGTTGGTCATCAAAACTAAATAACAAAAATTGAATAAGATGCCAAAATCTAAATCAGGTTTAGATTTCATGATGAAACCACATATTGGTAGTTTAGAGAAAGAGTTATCATCTCTTACACTCATATTAGAGGAGGAGTTGTCATCTTTGTTATCCATTTTCAGAGATGTTCCAATGATGCACCATGAACATAAAATTCCTAAAGATCTTCAAAGATGTACTATCAATTTGGCATCTGAAGCTGAAGTTTCCATTGACTCTATTCTTGCTCAGTATAATGTTCTTTGGCATATTTTTTGCTCACTTCCTGCAACCTTAAAAGAGATCAAGCATATTTGTGCAGAGGTGATTGAGATGTGGTGGGCGGACGTTGCTCTTAAGCTATGTTATGTGATAGCATTATCTAAATATCTGCCAACTCGACATACCAATCCTGTGAATGAGGAGGAGGTAGTGGGATTTGGGAATGACACAGAAACGATAATTCAGTAACTGATTAGAGGTACAAATGAATTGGATGTCCTCCCAATTGTAGGTATGGGAGGACAAGAGAAAACAACTATTTTTAGAAAGGTGTACAATAATGACATAATTATTTCTTGCTTCAATGTTCGAACATGGTGGATCATTACCCAAATATATAACCGGAGAGATATATAACAAGAGATTTTTAGTTAAGTTACTGGTTCAAAGGATAAGTGATATAAGGATGACATCTTTGCTGACAAGTTGAGGAAACACCTAATTGGGAAGAGATATCTCATTGTCTTGGATGATATGTGGGATGGTATGCCATGGAATGACTTGAGGCTTCCCTTTACAGATGATAGAAATAGAAGCAGAATAGAATTAACAACTCGACTTGAGAATGTTGGTGCGCATACCAATTGTCGCAGAAAAATGTATTTCAGTAGGAAGGTTGCGTACCTGAACTACAAGAAGTGAGTCTAGCAGTTGCGAAAAGATGCAAAGGATTGCCTCTAGTGGTTGTCTTGGTAACTGGAATAATCAAAAGGAAGAAAATGGAAGCCTCTTGGTGGGATGTGGTTAAAAATTCTCTACTTTCCTTTCTTGGTGAATCTGAAGGATATAGTCTGTCAGTTATGCAGTTAAGTTATGATAGCTTACATGAGGATGTTTCCGAAGGATGCAAGCATTCCAGTGTCTAAATTGATAAGTTTATGGATTGTGTAAGGACTAGGAGACTAATGGAAGAGGAAGCTGAAGCTTACTTGATGGATCTCATCCACAGTAACATGGTAATGGTTTCAAAGAGAAAATATAATGGTAAAGTCAAAGAATTCCAGGTTCATGATGTGGTGCTTCACTTTTGCTTGGAGAGGAGTAGAGAAGAGAAGTTTATGTTGTACAAACTTCTGAGTGGAAGAAAAGAAGAGTGGTGCCTCCCTATAGATATCTCAAGGTGGGATGTATCGGAGGAATCCTTGTTATAAAAGGGTGTTGTGAGCTTGAGGAGATCCCCTTTAGCTTTGCAAATATTCTAACACTGAAAAAGATTGAGTTGATGAACAACAAATCTTTGGAGGCTTAAAGAAGAAATCATAGAGAATGAAGGATGTGACGTCTTAAACTCATTATTATCAAAGTAAGTAGAAACAAACTCCTATCCTATGGGCTGATTTTAAGTAGAATTTGATAATAATGTGTTTAATACAGTGAAGAGAGCTATCACTAGCAGCTCTGAGTTTTTTCTTGTAACCACAACAATGCTATTATTTCAGTTTTTTTCTTTCTAATTATTCAATGCTTGCTTTAGCTTTATTTCTCCTTGTTGATCTCAAACTAACGAGGATGTGTTCGAATTTGAAAATTTCTTAGATAATTAATGTCTTCATGTTGTCACAAGGTAAAAACATTGATACCAAAACCCTGCTCTAACCATAAAAATTGATCTTGGAGCTGATATTTAGTGCTGTTGGTTATAGTCATGTTTCCACATATGTATATATAGAAACACGTGTATACATATTCAAACATGACAAGTGTAGAGGTTATGATACAATTTCAAACAGTTAATAAGAAATAATTCCAACATATCTAATTTCAAAATAATTTATCTTAGCATAATTAATCCTAATATAACTTGTATTCAAACCAAACGATCCCTCAGAGAACAACTGAACACTATTCAGGTCCAGATGAGGGACTACCACCAGTATCCAACTATGTTTGAACGAGAAATTAGATTAGGAAGCAACTGGAGATGTGAATTAATATGGAGGAAAGTTGATGCAAATCTAGGTAGCAAGATTGATATTAACAATGAGGGATGTAGACTATCTTGGATATGCAAGCTTTCAATCACCTACAAAGAACTCAAAGCGTCATAAAAAATTCATTAAAAGAACTTTTAAAGTTTATAACATGCTTAAATGTATTTATGAGGAAATGATGACAACCAAAGAGGTTATCAAGGACATTGGAGCATTCTTCCAACCATTATAAGTAGGGGTGTTCATGGTTCGGTTTGAGTCGGTTATTGATTAAAACCATAACCAAACCAATTTATTCGGTTTTTAAATGTCTAAAATAATAACCAAACCAAGTAAAATAATAACCACCGGTTTGGTTATTGTCGGTTTGGTTCGGTTTTTCGTTTTATGACTAGCCGGGACAATTCAAATATTTTCTCTCTACATTTTTCAAATTTCTTATGAAACTCTTTTTTCCTCACGGCCCACAAGGGCGAACTTTGCTGCATATTGAGGGAAAGACATGCTGATGGCAAATCAAGTGGACCAAACTTGCAACGCAGTTTAGATTCAAAAGAACAAGTCAAACACAGGTTCCAAAATACAAACAACTTTGTCCATTAAAATGAAAAAAATACATATTTAAACTAAACTAACTAGAGAATCCATAATATAATCAATTTTATCTTTAATTAAATTATGAAAATTATTAATTAAAAGGTATAAAATATATTTAATTATTTATGAAAAGCTAATATTATACATATAAATAATTATAAATTTTATGTATATAATTATCTGTTTGGTTCGGTTATTTATTTGGTTATTTTTTACTATAACCATAACCAAACCAAATATTATCAGTTTTTCAAATTTAAAGCCAAACCAAACCAAACCAAATGTCGGTTTTTTTTATTCGATTTGGTTAAATTTTCAATTCGGTTTTGGTTTTAACCAAAACTGTGAACAACCATAATTATAAGTTTGGAGGACTTAAACGAAGCATGGAAGGAAGACTTCACAGCCACTAATATGCTCTAGTGGATATTTTAGTAATTTGGTCATTCTTGTAAAATAGTTATTTTTGCTAGACAAGTATAAATAGTGGGAAAAAAATAATATCGCGGTATATATAACTTAAATCATTTGAAAGACAAGAACAAGCGCTGCCACTGCCGTAGCGCCGCAGGGTGGATGACCTTCCTTAGCATACATCACCAATTAGACCATTCCAGCCAATGGTCAGCCTAGTCTTAGGGCTGGTCAGTCAACACTAATACAAAAAAGGACTTTTCTACCGTTAAGTTCATCATATACAGGGGAAGGCTCTTGTTTAAATTGCCATATGTTGCCCATTGCACCTGAGTCATTGCCTAACGAGACCACGCTTGGTAATTATGCAAACGTTCTCAAGAATCATAGTGACAACCAAAATATAAAAGCTGGAATTGAGCCAATTTCTATGAAACAAATTTCTTATAATAATGGGGGTTCCACGGATAGTATGGACAGAAGAAGTGAATAGAATGAATTTGCTGGAAAACCTTCAATTTGGTGTGATTGGAAAATTTTCATATGGCTGGCCGGAGTTGGAGGAGTTGTGAACACTTATTCCATCGCAGTGTAATATTAAGGGAAAGTGGAAAATAGGGTTGTTGAGAAATAGGCATATTCTCATCCGGCTAGATCAACAGGCAGACTTCATAAACATAATGTTAAAAAATATTTATTATATCATGGCTAGGACGGATAGTCATTGTCATACCCCGGGAGGGTACCCTAGACGTGGCCGGCACTCGAAGACCATTGCTGGTCCCCAAGCAAACCACCTAGTCCGATCACACATCCGTTCATTCAATCAATCAGCGTAAGGCTTAAAATAAAGAAATAATTTAGTGGGCAACTCAAATCATCAATCTAACTCAAAGGAAGAAAGGCCATGGGCCAACAAATCAAACTCCAATCTATGTCATTGAAATAGTCTAATAAGAACAATTCATGGAAATAAATTACTCAATTGACTCATCACTATCTAGTCTATGAAGCCTCTATCACTACTATCTAATTGGTGTCAATGACATGCTCATGGCTACCTCAAATCATAATGAAAAGGACTAAACTCAACGCAAGAATAACATAAGTGGTGTCCTCTGAATGTAGGGGAGGACTCACCAATAAGCTGAGTGCGAATAGATCCTCAATGGTGCTCCTATTGACGATCTCTTAAACTTGTCTCTGCATCATGAAATGATGCAGGTCCAAATGGACATTAGTGCATGGAATGTACGAGTATGTAATATAACAGAAACATACCTCAAGGTAGAATAATATCAGTTCGGATATCTCAAATCAGAAAGATAAGAGAGACTCAATCAAGGTGTCATAAGTCTAAAGTAAGAACACAGTTTAGACAGAGAGCAATCATAAACTATCCAATCCAATCTATCATGTACAATACAATTCAATCAAATCATTCAATCCAATCCGATCCAATCCAATCATATACCATCCGATCCAATCCAATCATATACAATCAGTCTAATCCAATCATATACAATCCGATCCAATCCAATCATATATAATCAGTCAATCCAATCATATACAATCTGATCTAATCCAATCATATACAATCCGATCCAATCCAATCATATATAATCAGTCAATCCAATCATATACAATCCGATACAATCCAATCACATACCATCCAATCCAATCCAATCATATTTCATCAGATACAATTCAATCACATATCATCTAATCCAATCCAATCACATATCATCTAATCCAATCCAATCACATACAATCAACTCAACAATCACGTCAAAGGACTCAATTCGATAGATATCCAAATTAAAATTTGGCAATATTTTACAATTTAACTCAATCATCTACAATCACAATCAAACCAATCATATCATGCACAATCCACTCAATTTGGGAGTTTTTCTAACCGATAAACATCACCATATGAGCAAGTGATAGTACAACAAGCCGACGTTGTTGCCACGTCCGTTCATATCTTGCCAGGGTAAGAACAAATCAACAATCATGGATCCATAACCAATCAAGTTCTATCATGTCAGGACAGTAATTTAGGAAACATCCGACTTTAATGGTCCAATCCTCTCCTACGTTTGGCGACGTAGTTATTGGTTCGAGTATGGACTATACTCTTACCCAATTCGGTGCTTGATACTCCTCCCAAGACTCAATATGCTCATATCTATCAAGTGAGTAAAATATTCAAAATATTCATTTAGTCTCTTAGGACTTAGTTTCAAATCAACTCATTTAGTCTCATTGGACTCTTTTCAAAACTCATTCAATCTGGTCTCATTGGACCTTCATTCATAATCAACTCATCTCAATCATCAACTCTTCTTTTTAAATTTGATACCATCTCAACTCAATGAATGCAGAAAATATTAAATGCGTTTAAAACATAATTTCAACTCCTCAACTCAACTCAAAATAGACATTTTAATGTAAAAATGCTCAACTCTTTTATATTCAAAATACTCATGTTCAAAAATGATAATTTAGAGGCTTCTCAAACCCAACTCATGCTTAAATTCTTTTTAAATCAAAGATGAAAATAATCATTTTTTTAAACTCAAAATAGTGTATAAATAGTTTATGCAAAAATGTTCACAAATCATTTATTTAAAACTCCTTCTCAAAAATCATTTATACTCATATGACTCCAATCACATATAAAATTATGAAAATCACATATCATGTAGTCACATTAGACTCCAATCCATTTCATCTCAAAACATCATCATCAACATAACCTCTTCATCAATTATTTTTCCTTAGTTAAATAAACATCATTATTCACATCATCATCAAACATCATCATTCACATCATCATCAAACATCATCATTCACATCATCATCAAACATCTTGCCCAAAATCCTTATTTAATTCTATGTTCAATTTATAGAGACAAAATGATATTCTAGCTCTAACAAGGTTTCGTTCCTTTTTATGCCATTCACATTCATAACTATCTCAATTCATTCTTTTCATTCCAATCAATACATATACACAAAAACCATCAATTTCAATCTCAAGACAATTATGACAAAAAGAAATCTCATCTTGGGTTCATGTGAATAAATACATGAATCCATACCCTCAACAAAACCCAACTCAAGAACACCATCAATACATATGAATTTATATACAAAAATTCATTTATAGTCAATGTGTATCTACGATTTATGAAATAAATATGAAAGATATTTATTCAATAATTCAAGTCATGAAAATCATCAATCAATTAATAGTATATAAAAAACATTCTATAGTTTAGGAAGAATTCAAGAAAACCTTCATAGAAGGTTCAAGCCTTTCACAATCTTCATCCAACACATTTATGGGGCATATGGAAGAACTCAATCCATATTTTAGGTTAGCCTTACATACCTGAAAATCGAAGGAAATCAAGACTTGAAGGAATGACTTGAAATCTAACTCCTCTTCGTCTTCTCTAATTTCTTCTCTCCAAGTCTTCCATGCCTAAAATGAGGAGAAAACCCTCCTTGGTGTGATGAAGAACTCATTTTGTGTCCCAAAATGGCTAGGGTTATATTTGGGATAGGTGGGAAAAAGTCCGGAATGCCCTTTCTCAAGAAAAATCTGAAAAATGAGTCCAAAAACCTGCAGGCCTAATAGTGGTGCATCGCGCCAAGGACCAAACTTCAGAGACCAGTTTCTGGCGCTATAGTGGCACCGGGAGCCACTGTAGCCCCAGGCCTGAAATTTCTGCAGTTATAATTTATAGTAAAATGGTCATAACTTTTGACTTCGAACTCCAAAAAATGCAATCTTGGTGGCGTTGGAAAGAAGATTCAAAAAACTTTAATTTGATTGGTCATGGGACACCCAATTCATTATATTATAGGAGATATGGTCGTTTGAAATTGACCCTTATACTAACTCATCCGAAAACTTAATCGATAAACATTCTTTGGACTCGGTTTGGTGTTAGAGATCCCTTATGACCCTAAACCACATCTAATACTCTTCAAATACTTAGAAATTGATCCTAACTCATATATAAAATTACAAGTTATTCGGTTCGAGTCTACATACACGTGAAGAAATGTTCGAGTCTTTGCGAAAAATATTCTGGGGTGTTACAGTCATATATGATGAGACCACTAATATATGAAGCTAAGTTTAAGGTTGAGGAGGAGAAAACATAGACGATGGCCTGAATATCATTCCCTGATCTAAAACCAACTTATTTTGTGAAAGAGGCATTGTTTTCGTTAGCAGCTATTGTTGGGAAGCCATTATAGTTGGATATGAATACTGTTAATAAGACTAGGCCTAGCTGTGCAAGGGTTAAAATGCAGGTGGATCTTTTATGTGAATTTCCTAAGCATGTGGAGAAGGAAATTATGAATGAGCAGACAAATGTGTCAAGGGTGGAGAGGGTGAAGATCAAGCATGATATGCTTCCTAAATACTGCAAACAATGCATGGTACAAGGGAACGATGATGAAGTCTATAGAGTCTTACATCCTGAACTAAGGAAACCTATAGAAAATAAAGAGAGGGAGGCAGATAAGGAACAAAAAGGAGATACCAACAACGATGAACAAGACAAGACAACAACAATAAGAAGGAGAAGAATAGTACGAAGTTATTGAAATCCAATCAAGAAAGACCATAATGATAATAAGAGTGATCACATTGTTGGTGACCACAACAACCAAGGGAATGCTATTAAATCACAGAATGCATTCGATGCTTTGTCTGAAAAAGAGGAGGTACAACGAGAGAATCAGGGGCAAATGACAAATAATGAAGATACTGAAGATAGAGAAGGCAGATTACAGGAGATACACAACAAGGAACATCAATTTTCATTTACAAAAGAGTGGATCACACATGCTTTTGTTAATCAGCTAGAAAATGAAAGAAGGGGTAATGACAACAAACTTTGCTAAAAAATTCACATGTATGGGTATATATATATATTATTATTTTTTTACTTTCTCAAAAAAATATATACCCCATACATGAAATTTTAAAAATTAAAAATCAAAAAGTTATTTTTTTCACTTCCTTAAGATGAAAATGGTATATGTGAGCTATTTTTGTAAAAGTGGAGGTATATGTAAGCAACCTTTGTAACAGTGGGGGTATATGTGATCCATTTTGTGTAATGGTAGGGGTATATATGAGCCACTATCATAACGGGGGTATATCAGCTCAAAATGGCAAAGTTGAGCCACTTTCCCTTGATTCAATTGATGTTGTCTTACTTGATCATGCATGATTTTACATTACTACATGGTTTTATATTGATTTCATAGGGACCTATGCATAATGCTATGATTTCCAACTATGAACTATGAATGAATGAATTGTGAAAGATTTTCTCACAATATGAATAAATTATGATTTAGATGCTTAGAAAGGTAATTGTCTATATGAATATGTTATGATCATGATTTTCAAGGAGCTATTCTTATGATGTATTTTATGAATGTGGATTGGTACTTGTTTGCCTTTCCTAATGTTAATGATTTACTTATTTCATTGGGATTAACTAAGCATTGAGAGGACTATGTGATGGAGACTTGGTAAGGGAGTCTCTAGTAGCAATCCCTAGTCCCAAACTACATTGCCTCCGTAGGTTGCCTTAATTGGCTTAGCTAGTGAATACACATATAACACATGTTTATGATTATGATACGGAGTCTACCTTGACAAGTAATCTCTCTCTTCTCGATGTGGGAGCTACATCGGATTCCATGTTATAGTTCGTATGATCTTAAATGTCGGTTAAAGTTAATATCCCACAAAGTACTATGTTCTTCTTATAAGATCTTATGATGCATTGACCTCACTAAATGTTTTCAAGTTTTACTTTATGCTTTTCAAGATATTTGGTCATGCATCACATGTTCATATTGTTATGTCCGCTTATTCATATTCATGCATATTTCTCACATATTTAGTACATTCCACGTACTAATGCATACCTCTGCCTACATTGTCTCATAATGTAGGGTTCGACTCTCATCCTCCATGTGGCTAGTTGGTGATCTACTCAGCTTTGCTATTTCGGTGACTCCTCATGATTCGAGGGCGAACCCGCTATGTCTTTTATTATGTTCAAATTATATTTCCTTTTTTATGTTTTGGTGAGCTAGGAACTTGTCCTATACCCCATCTAAAAGTAGAAGAGGCATTTCTAGACTATTATAAGTATGTATCTCCCATTAGTTCGGAGATTATGTTTTTATTCTCTTCTATTGAGACATCTACTTGAGACTTCCTTCCACATTTATGATTTTCTCGATGTATGTCTTATTACCTTATGTATACCGTGTCACATCTAGGGCCTAGCTTGGATTGTGACAACATGAAAACATTAATTATCTAAGAAATTTTCAAATTCGAACACATCCTCATTAGTTTGAGATCAACAAGGAGAAATAAAGCTAAAGCAAGCATTGAATAATTAGAAAAAAAAACTGAAACAATAGCATTGTTGTGGTTACAAGAAAAAACTCAGAGCTGCTAGTGATAGCTCTCTTCACTGTATTAAACACATTGTTATCAAATTCTACTTAAAATCAGCACATTGGATAGGAGTTTGTTTCTACTTACTTTGATAATAATGAGTTTAAGACGTCACATCCTTCATTCTCTATGATTTCTTCTTTAAGCCTCCAGAGATTTGTTGTTCATCAACTCAATCTTTTTCAGTGTTAGAATATTTGCAAAGCTAAAGGGGATCTCCTCAAGCTCACAACACCCTTTTATAACAAGGATTCCTCTGATACATCCCACCTTGAGATATCTATAGGGAGGCACCACTCTTCTTTTCTTCCACTCAGAAGTTTGTACAACATAAACTTCTCTTCTCTACTCCTCTCCAAGCAAAAGTGAAGCACCACATCATGAACCTGGAATTCTTTGACTTTACCATTATATTTTCTCTTTGAAACCATTACCATGTTACTGTGGATGAGATCCATCAAGTAAGCTTCAGCTTCCGCTTCCATTAGTCTCCCAGTCCTTACACAATCCATAAACACATTGTTATCAAATTCTACTTAAAATCAGCAAATTGGATAGGAGTTTGTTTCTACTTACTTTGATAATAATGAGTTTAAGACGTCACATCCTTCATTCTCTATGATTTCTTCTTTAAGCCTCCAGAGATTTGTTGTTCATCAACTCAATCTTTTTCAGTGTTAGAATATTTGCAAAGCTAAAGGGGATCTCCTCAAGCTCACAACACCCTTTTATAACAAGGATTCCTCTGATACATCCCACCTTGAGATATCTATAGGGAGGCACCACTCTTCTTTTCTTCCACTCAGAAGTTTGTACAACATAAACTTCT
Source organism: Solanum dulcamara (assembly GCF_947179165.1). Taxonomy (NCBI): domain Eukaryota; kingdom Viridiplantae; phylum Streptophyta; class Magnoliopsida; order Solanales; family Solanaceae; genus Solanum; species Solanum dulcamara. The sequence goes on along the minus strand of NC_077244.1, from coordinate 5,032,313 downwards.
CTTCTCTACTCCTCTCCAAGCAAAAGTGAAGCACCACATCATGAACCTGGAATTCTTTGACTTTACCATTATATTTTCTCTTTGAAACCATTACCATGTTACTGTGGATGAGATCCATCAAGTAAGCTTCAGCTTCCTCTTCCATTAGTCTCCCAGTCCTTACACAATCCATAAACTAATCAATTTAGACACTGGAATGCTTGCGTCCTTCGGAAACATCCCCATGTAAGTTATCATAACTTAACTGCATAACTGACAGACTATATCCTTCAGATTCACCAAGAAAGGAAAGTAGAGAATTTTTAACCACATCCCACCAAGAGGCTTCCATTTTCTTTCTTTTGATTATTCCATCTACCAAGACAACCACTAGAGGCAATCCTTTGCATCTTTTCGCAACTGCTAGACTCACTTCTTGTAGTTCAGGTGCGTAATCTTCCTACTGAAATACATTTTTCTGCGACAATTGGTATGCGCACCAACATTCTCAAGTCGAGTTGTTAATTCTATTCTGCTTCTATTTCTAACATCTGTAAAGGAAAGCCTCAAGTCATTCCATGCCATACCATCCCACATATCATCCAAGACAATGAGATATCTCTTCCCAATTAGGTATTTCCTCAACTTGTCAGCAAAGATGTCATCCTTATATCACTTATCCTTTGAACCAGTAACTTAACTAAAAATCTCTTGTTA